>NW_024882209.1:0-369996 GCF_019059575.1 Amphibalanus amphitrite | reverse complement strand
TCTTTGCTTTTGAGTATTGGGTAATCTATGTATGCTTATTTCATGCCGTAAGAATCCCAACATTCAATGTGTTTTATTGTGTTGTGGTAGGTATTTTGGTTTCGAACTATCATGTCTAACATAACAGTCTTTTCTACTTTCAGTTCCCTACGCGTGCCCACTTTGAGGTCACCGTGGGTTGTGTGACCTTGAAAACTGCGCTTCGTTATGCGAGTATTTCGAAGGTAAGCAGTTAGCTGAGCCGGGATGAAAGCAAATAAACAGTGAAATTCGATTTATACCGGAATAAAATGATACATTTGCATCAGTGATGATTTTCACCTCCATTGACTGTCGCCAGAACCCGCAACCAGCATTCGTGCTGAACGCTACAGCAACCGAACGGCCGTCCAGCAAACCTGGCAGCACGTTCACAGTGACCACGTGCGTGGCAATGAATCCGACCTTCTCCCCAGTCGACCTCGCTAGTCTGATTGTGGACATGCCTTCCGGTTACGTGCCAGTGAGCGCCAGCGTCCGAGAGTTGAGACACAGTCACCGTAAGAACCGTTCGGGGAGGGGAGGAAGAGAGAGAGAGAGAGAGAGAGAGAGAGAGAGAGAGAGAGAGAGAGAGAGAGAGAGAGAGAGAGAGAGAGAGAGAGAGAGAGAGAGAGAGAGAGAGAGAGAGGAGAGAGAGAGAGAGAGAGAGAGAGAGAGAGAGAGGAGCCAGTGCTAGCATAGCATCCGCGAGCAGAGATATGGTCGCAAGCAAGTAAAGTTATAGTTCTTTTTTTTAGTTTGCCCCTCACTGTAAACGTCTTTTTGAACACAGCACGAGAATTGCTAGCTGAATTATTGAAAAAAAAACTGGTTGGCGCGCATTGATTTGACCAGGGCCCAATCTTACCAAATGCCGTGAATGCGCATTCACGGCATTTGGTAACATTCAGAACTATTCCACATTCACTTATTCATTTGTTCAGGCAACATGCATAATCATTCACGCTATCAAAATCATTGGACAAGATTAGCTGAGTGTAAATAAAAGAAATATCTTTGATATCAGAGCCGTTAACTCCGGCCAGTGCTGCCAAATCCTATTTACGGCATTGGTAAGATTGGGCGATTTCATAGACGATCAATTTCATCAGATTTATTTACTATTTCACAGACTCGTAGCTCGTATTTGCCAATACCTACAGCCCCACAGGGATAGACGACTTCTCAGGAATTATGTGTGAACTAATAAAGAAATTGCACGGCGCTTAACATAACGTTAAATCGTTGGTGTTCAAAACTTATTTTGAAAATATTATTCATATATACAAAACAATGTGCGCTAACCAGTTTTCTCAGTAATTCAACTAGCAATTCTCGTGCCGTGTTCAAAGAGACGTTTACAGTGAGGGGCAAACTTAAAAAAAAACGAACTATAGTCGATGACTGAAGGGGTCGAAAAATAAACCTTGAAAGGCAATATTGCGTTTGCACATATACAATATACATGCAACGTCTATCTTATGCACTAAGGATGACGTGTACTTGAACATTATAAAAAAGATGCCGAAGTTATACATTCATTTAACAACTTTTTCCATGGCTAAGGGCTAAAGCCGTGGTTCTTCAAACCCTATGAGTAAGATGTTTCCATTTGCTCTCCGCCATCACCACTGTCTTATCTATTTGCAATTTCGATCTCTGTTCGTGCCCTCAGAAATCAAAGGCCTCAAGATAGTGAATAATGACGCTGTCGAAGTACAGTTGGAGAACATCACTCAGAAGACCAAGTGTTTTAGCTTCCGTATCGTGCGTGAAACTGTCGTCGAGGAGCCGAAGTGGGCCATTGTGAACGTCATCGACTATTTTAGCCTATCCCGTCGTGCTGAAACGTTACGTGGGGAGCCTAAAAAGGAACATCCACTGATACCTAAGCAAAAGTGCTTATGTAGTGTGGTTGTGAAGAAGTCATTGCATAGCTGAAGAAAAAGCAATAGCTATCGGTGTTCTAACTACAGTTCCGTTGTTTATTAAATCTCATGGCTAAGAGTTACAATAAAAAATGACAATTCTATCTAAATCTGATATATTTTAGAAATTCGACAACAATGTTCCATCGTCAGTGAATGGTACAAAATATTTTATACAATATTTTGTACTATTTTTTAGATCAGTTACAGACGATAGCACATTGTTGTCGAAATGTAAAAAGTATATCAAATTTAGATTATGATAATCATTTTTGATAGGCTACTCTTGGCCACCACATTTTGTAAATATGTCTAACAATACTGAACAGTGAATAAGTCCCGTTGTTTCCATTCGTTTTTATTATCGAGATTGAATGATGGCAATTATATTTCGCAGACGTATACGCTACAGTAGAGTACCACCGCTCCCAGCGGTCGGCAAACCCACGAGTCTACTGAGGCCAGACATGGAACGGCAATTGGAGCACAATTAAGTGGTGGCGTAAACTGCACGTGCTCACTCCACGGGGCATAAGAAGTGTGCAATATTCCACCATGATATCACATGCTTCGGTTGATTTTGAAACTGAATTAACGTTTTATGAGGTTTATGTAAGCTATAAATTCGTATAGTGTTAAAGCTGAATTTTAAAGGGACCCTCCCACCTTCACAAAAGTTAATGAATTGGCATGAAAGTGATGTCGCTCGGTTCAGAAAGAGTGAAAACGAATATCGACCAAAATTCACCGACAAATATTCACCAGTTTTCAAGGTTCAAGGTTTTCAAGACTTTCACTTTTGTTTCACTTTTTGGGATCTCCGCTGTTCCTAGTGACTTTATTTGGAAGCAATAGTTTGGCAGCTGAAAGTGCGGCACTTGTCGCGTGCAAAGCAGCATATACCACCGCGTGCTTCCAAACGTTTTTACGAGCGAGCGAGCGCAGTGAGCGAAGCGAAGTCTTTTCAATATAACGGACAAATCTCAGTATGAGCGGCCCGGCCCGGCCCGGCCTGTAGCGCTTTTGAGAGGCTTATATCTCAGCAACCGCTGGACCGATTGGCCTGCGGTCTTTTTTGCTGGGTAGCCCCATCCCTTCTTCCCCGTAATTGACTACTTTTGATACATCTCAGTGACCGTCGTGGCACGTGCCACGTGAAAAGTCAAGGGTGTTCAAGCAGTTTTGCAAAAGTAATGATTTTGAGAGGCCTAGGGGAGACCCGGGAGGTATGGGCCCCCTGGAGGTATGGGCCATCGCAGTTTTGAAGAAGTGTTGCGTGTTTTTACACATTTGACCGCGTAAACTGGTAGCAGCCATACCGTTATACAACCCATGTGATTTTCAAAATCTTCGCCAGTCTTCTTTGGCAGTGAGGGGTGATAAAGCGTTTTTGCCCTCTTCTAGTAAAATACTGTACATACAGAAAATTCGTGATAAATTTGAACCAGGCTCGTTTTATGATGTCAGACCAATGCTAACATTAAGTTTAAAGCATGCCAATTAGGGCTGGAGAGACAATATGAAGCTCTCTTGCAAGATTGTGAGCTAAGATGCTACGCAAATTCTGGCGTCCTAACCGGGAGGTTCGGGCCACCCACCCCTGTTGATCCTAAATCAGTAAAAAAATGCTTTCATTGATTGTCATCTTTAATAAGTTTTATTTTTGTCGCGCAAGGTTGAAAACTTAGCTTTAAATTTCATTCGAACAGAAAAATATTATATATTTTATTTCATGGTGCATGATTGAGTTTACCAAAATACATATGTGCCCAAGTGACCTGCATGAAGTAAGCTGTTCGCCGCTTATGCGGTTCCTGGGCTCTAAGAGAGATCAAGGTAGATACCAGCTACGAGCATTGTTCTCATTGTCGAGAAAAAGATATGAAACATGGCACCGGCCCATACCTCCCGGGCCATGGCCCATACCTCCCGGTGCATTTTGATGGATCGAAAAAGCGCATGATTTATTAAAAGTTATCTCGAGACAAAACAGTTCATACCAGATGCCTAATATCAGGCACACTTTGCAGGCGAAAGGCAATTTCACGTGCACAGAGTGAAAAATCGGGTGTAGCCACTGCCCACTGGAAGAAAATTGCCTTTTCACAAAACCGGCCCATACCTCCCGGGTCTCCCCTATATCTCAGCAGCGGCTTGAGCAATTGTCTTGCGGTAATTTTTATAGGGTAGCTGCATCCCTTCTACCAAAGGTCGGATACTCTTGATCTATGTGAGTGACCCCCACTACACGTGCAAAATACAAAAAGAAGAGGTGCCAAATTTGTTCCCATTTCAGTAACTCGGTAATTACTGGGGCGATTTCGCTGAAACTTGGCATACAGGTAGGCACCCACCAGGCAATGCATTCCCATGTGTTGCGGTTAGGGTGCTACTGCACGTGCGCACGTGCAGGGGGCGTTTCCAGATCTCGAGAACGGCTGGGCCGATTGCGCTCAAATTTGGTACACGGTTGGGGACCGGTTAGTAGGGTGCCGTGCAAAAGTCATTTTGGACCCCGTTTGCACGTGCGCACGTGCAGAATGCCGCTTCCAGATCTCAGGGACGGCTAGGCCGATTGCGCTCAAATTTGGCACACCGCTAGCGACCGGTTAGAGGGGTGCTTTGCACAAGCCCGCTGAAAACACCCTCTCGCCCTTCCGCACGTGCAGGGCTCACTATCTCGCTCGCTCGTTCTTCGCCCAAAAGGCGTTTTACTGGTAGTAAAACATTTAAAATCGTTAGATCTGCGCTGACGTCACACATTTAGAGGGGGCATTCAAATGCATTCATTAGCCCTCTGGATCCAAGGTGCTGCAACTTTGAAATGAAATATTTTCGATTTGAGGCATTTCTCGATGTTGTAAGTGCCCAAACCGATAAGTGCAAGCCAGGGACCCCAGTTTGGCTATCTCAACTCAAAACTAATTTTAAGGTGGGATGGTCACTTTAACAACAGGGTAGCTACAGTTTTATATATGCCTTGTGGGAACTTTGAGGAAAAACTATTCGGGAATTTCCTCAGATAATTTTTGGGACGCTTTTATGTGTAGGGACTTCATGCAGAGCTTGTATCGCATTTAATAATAAATGTGTGCAGTTTGACATGTTTGTGATCCATCCAAAGTCACTATTCTTTGATACGACTAACCACTGAGCAGTGAGCACTATCAACAAGCGACGGAGCGATTCCTTTGCTCGACATATAATACCTAACACTGATGAAATTTATTATTATTTTTTCTAGCATTTTAACTAGCTAGCTACCTTTTCTGTGCGGGCTTTGTCTTCTGACTCAGTTCAAAATTGATAGCGTCGTAGTCAGAATCGCCGATGGCATTCGTGAACTGACGAATGCGATCCCTGACTTGTAGGCTTCAGGGAAGTTCTACTGGTTTTAGGGAAATATTGTCCTCAGTGACTTCGCGTACAGACCTCACCTGGCGGGCCGAGGAACATCCAGAGTGTGGTCGAGTGCCGAGCGTCAGCGGACAGATCCAGGGTCTACATAGACTTTGAGGCGACGGGAGGATCTTCAGTTTGTGTGTTGTACACTGTCCATCGTCCCTGTCCTTTTAGCGAGTTTGAGTTTGATCTTCTTCTTTTTCTTATGGGGAGTTCGTTCCATTTTAAGTAGCTGATACGTCATATAAGAATACTTCTCTATGAATACGCCAAGAACAACAAATACAAATAGAATTAACTACATAGAACTATAGGCTAGTGGCTACCATTGGTTAGGCGAGTCTCCTTAACGAATTTCATGAGCATTCTGTGAGAAACACCAGCCGCATATCTTCAGCCTAGAGATGAATATATTTCCCTGATCACCCGTCTTTCCGGCATCAATTCATAAATGTCTTTATTCAGAAAGGGAACATGTAAAATAGATTGATGTAGAAGTTATAAAGATTACAAACAACAACTTTAGACGGCTACGTTCAGTGTTTCCAACGATCACAGCGATAGAGCTCGAGCTCCTCAATGTGAGGCGCCCCGCTCAGAAACATTCAGATAATCCTCCAGAGCTTTGCCCAGAGCCCAAACATTAACCATCATGTCGTTTCCTTCCCAAGGAACGACACTGCCATCTGTTGTCGACAGTCGGCTCCTCTGATTATCCAAGCTGCCGCCAGGGTCGCTAGTAGCGGCCGAGGTTGACGGTCGCTCCTCCGTTCCGTCGATTTTTCCGAACGCTTGCTGTAGGCGCATGATATCGTTTGTCTTGCAGACGATACCACCACCTCTTTCGGAATACTCCATAGCTGGCATGGAGAGTGACCTGGCTCGTGTCACCTCCGGCGTAGCTGGGTGCTCGTTGTGGAACTGAATCGTGACGCGGCGCGAGCGCTCACTGAGAACGTCCACCGGCGGCGCGTCGTAACGACGCAGCAGGCATCGCACGCGACCCGGGGTCGGCACGCGCTGTACCAGCCCCAGCAGACGCATCGTCGGAGCCGACACGTTCCCGTTACGGAGGTCGGAGACCACGACCTCTGCGGCGCGCTTGCGAGGCTGAGTTTCTGAATCTCGCCTATAGGTGTCTCTGTGGCGAATGTTGGGAACCATTGCGTCCGGCTCGCTGGAGAGACGACGAAGCGCGCGGAGAGGTGGCGCCATCAGGGGTCTGTTGGCGATGATTTCACTATGACGGCGTTGTGTGGACATGGCGCCTCCTTTTCCCGTGTCCACGCCTGTGAATAGAGGCGTGCCACGTCTTCGCAGTCGCGTTGACGTCGTTGATGGCGGCCCCGATCCACGTCGTTCGAAGCTGTGCAGCGGCGCCAGCAGAGTTGTGGTAGGTAGTGGCTGCGAAGCACGTCGAGCATGTCCTTGTGTCGCACCAATCGCTTCGCGAGGCGTCATTGTTTCTCTCCCCGCAAACGAGGTACTTCGCCTTCTTCTGGGGATCACAGTCGGGCTGAGAGTGGACATGGGGGCTCGTTGGTATGTCTGATGGGAGTCTGTGTCGACCTTTGCTTTCCCTATACAACTGCTGTCGTCACCGTTACCTCTGAAGCCGATCCCGCTCCGACCCGACCGCAGCGACATCTGTGGCAAGCTCTTTAGCGACGGTGGCGCCACCTGCATGGGTCGCCGCGATGTGCTGTCGGGCACGGTCGGCCGCTCGGAGTCAGCCAGTTCGATGACAATTTTCGGCGTCACCGGACGATTTTCACGGACGAGCGGTGTGAATTTCGACTTTCGTTCGGTCTGAGTGCTGGGTCGAGAGGAGAAAATCGTGCTTGATGAGGGTGGAAGCCTGGGTGACAGAAGCGGTCCGGTTGGGAACGTAGCTGGCCGAGCTTTTCGGTTGACCAGGGAACGAGGGGTGACCCCACGAGAGCTACGAGCGTGAATCATACCAGAAGGTTTTCTCAGTGGTTTGTGTTTACGACAGCTCTATCAAATGGTCATGATGATTATCACAATAATTAACCAGTGACTGCAATTGTTATAATCGACCGTTCAATATCGGCAATAGCCAGATGTTCACTTGAAGGCTTGGTAAGCGACGCTGATGAAAACTGAATGCTGTATCTATCCTTCTTCCTTTGATCTTCTTTCCTTTGGTCCGATTTACGAGTTCCTTGGTTTATCCCAAACTCGGAAGACGGTGCTGTCGTCTGTCAGACGGTGCTATCAGCTCCGTCAGTAGCTCCTCGGGAAGAAATTGATTCGCAGTCCTCGTAATCCAGTTTTCAATCTCGATCCACTGCAAAGAAAGAAAAATGTGTTAGCATCACACGGAAACAACAATACCGACCGTGGTCCGTGGGCATCCAGGGGAAAAAATGCATTAACCCTCGCCCATGTAGGGGGGGGTTGGTGCAACCCCCCCCCTGAGGCTTTCGGAAATAGTGCAAAAACGGCGGCGCGCAGCGCCGCCAAATTTTGGGTACCTTATGGGGCAAACCTTGCGCATCTTTTGATAAAAAAAATTTGACCGGGTCATGTCAGGTCACGGAGTTATGACGTCACAAAGGGAACAGCCTCCGGCCGGATTTTCACAAACTGAGTGCCAACGCCCGAGGTTTCCTGCCGGTGGTACGGACATCGGTTGATGGATCGTGATGAAACTTCCCATGCATGTTGGAGCAAGTATTGGCTATCATATGGTATAAACAACTTGACCGGGTAAGGTCAGGTCACGGAGCTATGACGTCACAAGAGGAACAGCGTCCGGCACTATTTTTGAAAAGCGCCCGAACCACTATTTTGCTAATTCTTTTCACCTCAATGGGAATATGCAGCAATATTAGCTTCTATAGGGAGCAAATGGACCTCCCAAATCCAAAAATACAATCAGATTTAAAAAATTTAAATTTTGATTTTTCGAATTTCTGCCGCCGACTGTGACCTTGCCGACTTCCGGCGCTCCCAACGCGCCATTTTTAGAGCTAGGGAAACGAAATACATACCAAACGATAGAGAATTGATCAAGGAACACGATAGTGAAGGTTTCAAGTCGATACCTCCCACCGTTTTGCCGCAATCGCCGCCGAAAGTTGAAAAAAGTCTATTTTTCCGAAAATTTGACCTTTGACCGGTCAAAAGTAGGTCAAATGTTGACCTAGGACCAAAAAATATACCACCAATCGCGAGATCTCGTTGAGAGCAATCCGTTGGTTTTTTCCGCTAAGCTCTACGACCTTCCGTTTCGAAACGCCAGGGGGGGTCGTAACAACCCCCCCCCCCTGGTCGTTCGTGTTATGAGAAATGGCGTCGTGCGAGGGTTAAAGTCAACGTTTTTTTATGATGAGGCAACATCGAGCTCGCTGTTACTGATTAGTTTAATTGCAAAAATATGCCATCTCTCTTCTCCCCTCTCGTATTCATTTCGTTTTTACTCTCTCCTTCCCTCGCACTGCTTTTCCTTTAACCCTCGCCCTGGCAGGGGGGGGGGGTCGATGCGACCCCCCCCCTAAGGTTTTTCGAAGATAGCGTAAAAACGGCGGCGCGCAGCGCCGCCAAATTTGGCACAGCCTATGGGGCAACCTTTTTACATATGACCTGAAAATTTCAGGTCCGGGTGACCTTGGGTCAGGTCACCAGGTCAGAAAAACCGGTACAAGGTCATGGTCAAATTTCAACTTTCTTTTTGCACCTGTACAACTCACAGTTCTCGACTGATTTCCTTCAAACTTTCAGGATGTGCTAAGTTCACCGAGTTGTATAACATATAGTTCGGGTTTTTTGAGGTCACTGACCTGAGGTCAGTTAGAGGTCATTGCGTCGTAATGTTAAGCCTATGGGAAAATACTAAATTCGGAAAATACTGGAGATATCCGCTTCGTTCTATCACTTTTGTGCTTTGAAACCACAGTACTTAACAGCAGGTCACTTGGTGCTTCTTTGTTTGGTGTACTTATCCATGAGTCAGGTCAAATGAGGTCAACTGAGGTCAAATCACATATTTTCCAATAACTTGGCACATAATGACGCTAGAGCTTAAAAAATGGCGTCATTGTGTTCCTGGTGATCAGCCGAATCGAATGATATGCGATATGATGCAATTTGGTTAATTTGAACTTAATTAGTTAATTAAAGTTTACTTAAAAATTAAGAAAAACTTTAGGTACAATTAAGCAAGCTAAAAAGTATATCATTCGACGCGCCTTGACGTGCTGAGTTCACTGGTGCTTTTCTTTTTGCTCTATCTTAATTAGATCAAAAGTTATAAGCGAAAAACTTTTGACCTGTTTTTAGCGAAATTTTTACATTTATACCCCCCAAAACCCCCCTAAATATTGACCTAGAACAACCAAATTTGCACAGGGGCGAGAACTCCATGGGGCCCACCTACCTACCAAATTTGGTGTTTCTAGGTGCCATAGGAGCCAATCGCGAGGGGGGGGTCGCATCGACCCCCCCTGCCAGGCCGTGTTATGAAAAAGGCCCTGCCAGGGCGAGGGTTAATTTATATTCAATTTTCAGATTTCTCTCAATCCTAGCGCTATGCTTATGATGCCATTCTCTCGCCCTCCATTTTCTCTTTTTCCTCTCACTGCCTTCGCATACATTTCCCCTCTGCTCTGCTCTGCTCTCTCTCTCTCTCTCTCTCTCTCTCTCTCTCTCTCTCTCTCTCTCTCTCTCTCTCTCTCTCTCTCTCTCTCTCTCTCTCTCTCTCTCTCTCTCTCTCTCTCTCTCTCTCTCTCTCTCTCTCTCTCTCTCTCTCTCTCCCTGTTGCTCTCTCTCTGTTTCTCTCTCTCCCTCTCTCTCTCTCTTTCTCTCTCTCTCTCCGCCGACCTCTCACATTTCATGTCAGCGTTACCGTCCTCTGGGAGCTCGTTTCTCAGTACTGCAGTGCAAACACCGCAATTATCCTTGGCCGGGCTATCCTCGAAGTCCCCTGTTCAAATATGGTGTGCAAACGAACTAAATCTCTTAGGCAAACTCGGTCAGGTTGAGTCAAGATAAGATCGAAGACATGCTTCAGAAATGTTGAAGAGCATTGTTGGATCATAAATCGTGACAGATATTTCAGTAGCTATCTCATTAGGACTGAGCGCAATTATCTGAGCGTAATTATCATTGATGATTGTCCATAATGAGAGCGAGGCGTCTCACGTGTCTTTGAGCGTGTTCTTTTGCTAGGAAAAAACGCAGATCTTATTTCCAATTTCCTCGGAATGTTACAGTAGCTGCCTTGAGCCCAGCTGGAACCTTGCACAACTGGTAACTGATACCATGTTGGTGTTGCGGCACCAGAACATGAAAGCAATTAGAAAAGAACGAAACCCAGCAGCTATTCGAGTTCGGCGCTTTTGCGTTATTGAAACGTGGACGAATGATATGTCGACACTTGATAGTCGAGCCCTTCTGATTTAGTTTGAACATCTAGCGCAAAGCAGTGTTCGCCACGGGCCGCAAAATCTTAGTCCAGCCCAACCCAGGCCCATGGCGCATTGGGCTGGCCCGACCCGTGGCGAACCACTGGCGAAAAGTACCACAAACAAAGGAAATGGAATCGTGTGAACTCTGCTTACTTTCCGCTAACCTAAACTAACTTTATAAACAAGTCACGTGCGACTGCTTTCAGCGCGGCAGTCGGTACTTTGTAGGTATTGGTCTGGGTCCGACCAGCATGCCCTTCGGCGTTGTTTGGTCGCTGTAGCCAGAAGGCGATTATTGCGCAGCGCCGAAAAGGGAGCAGTCAATATGGCGTAGATCAGATAACGAAATTGGGGCCACATTGCGCGAGCTCTCTAGTCCAGGCACAAAGACCACTGTTTGGTGGTGCGCAATCACGACCCTGAATAGCATGGATACAATGCACCACGGCAAGAAACTGCAATAAAACGAGGACAGCTTTAGATCGTTTCGATTCGTGGCAAAGAAGGCTCTGGCAATTTACCATTGGCTAGAATCTCTTTTGTCCTATATCTTTAGAAACCTTTGAAGTCGAGATTACCTACATAAAATACAAGATGCAGAATAAAAATATCGGAGTTCTCAGTACTTGTGACAGGCATTATGTAAAGCAATCCTCTCAAAGCTAAGCCACCGTACAGAAAATACCAGCTCTGAATACTACGACGGGAAGTCCTGAGTTAGAACATCCCTCTCACCACTGCAGAGCTCTGTTTACGAAGAGCTTCCGCTCAGCCGTGGCGCAGCTTTCATCGCTGGCGACTATCTGAGTCGGCCAGATAGTGCTTCATAAACAGTGCGGCGCGGTCGGAACGGCAGGTCACCGGAGGTCAGCAGCGGAGAACGGGTGCTGGAGAGCGGTGGACGGGGCGGCCTGCAGCGCGGAGGGTGTCGGGTCGACAGGCTGATGGAAGTAATTTGTTCTGTTTTTATGTGGCCGGGCGAGGCATTATGTAAAGCAAGCCTCTCAAAGCTAAGCCACCGTACAGAAAATACCAGCTAATTTATAGTGTTCTGTGTCGCGTTAGCGGGAATATGAATAGCCTTCAAATGCTACTAAACAACAGTGGTTTGATGTTTGGTTGGATTATTGCTTCTGCATTTTCCAATTAGGCCTAAAACAGATTAAAATGTGTTTAAAGAAATTTCCGAAAAAGAAAAGATCTGGTGGTAACTGACAGGTACGAAATTGCAATGTCATCACCCACGAAAACACTAACCAGCAATGCATGCATGAAGCCTGAAAACAGTGCCCAGAGATAGCCTCATGAATATCTTCCAACAATGTTGTACAACAGCTGTCACTTAAAAACACATAGCGGAAAATTGCATCGCCAACGGGCCGCCATTCGCCGTAACTCATGTCAGCCTTATCGCCATGAAAATTAATCGCCACAGCTCCTTCGTCCCTGAATGTTGACGTCACCCCATAAATTCCACGACAGCATACCATAAATTCCCTGCCGGCATTCCATAAATTCCAGAGTTCTCTCGTGAACTCTTACACAGTGCTGGCAAAAGAGGCTCTTGGCGCTCGCTAGCCCATACACGATATAGCCCGATCCGCCTTTGGTATGACTCGTGATTTCTCCCTCACGTGGCGTATATGACAATCCCGTCACGTGTGATCACGGTTCGACGGCTCAGGAATTCTGGGCGACGGCGGAAATTCAATTTATGTGCAGATCCCAGCCTCGCCGTGCGAGCTCGGGCGACCTGCAATGGTGGAACACATTCTTTTGGTTCAGGACACGGGTTGTCGGCAATTGCAATAGCGCGATCCAGGGTCACCAACGCTTGGCCATAGGATGGTGAAGTTATTTTTAGAAAGCTGAAGCCATGCGAGTCAGCCAGGACAGCTTGATGGACCAGGGCAGCGAGGAGTGAGGCTGCTTAGAAATTGAACTTCACCGTCTTGTTAGGCCGGTGACAACCGGCACCAACTGGCGCTTAGGACCGCAGGAAGCTCACTTGTTAGTTTGCATGCTCGTAACTGACATGTTATGAATTGCATAGTGACATGTTATGAAATGTTATGAACTGACATGTTATGAATTGCTTCGTCCTGTCTGTTGCCGATGAGTTTTTAGATGTTGTAAAAGCCTATAAAATTAATCATTCTCGCCAAGAAAAAGACCCCAAAATGTGCTATAGCCTTGCCGGATGATATTTGTCTTATTTCCTAATTTAAGTTAGCATGCGCAAGAACGGATCTATACATCGATATACTCATTTTGGTCAAATTATGTTTTTTCCTGCGAATAGTGTACAATATTGTATTTTACTCATCAGGTAATTGGTAAACAGGCTCAACCAAGTAACTAGCCAATATTTCATTTCTATGCACCATATTTTACCTCTTCATTTTTCTAAAGTCAAATCTCTTTTTATTTTCCCACCTTCTCGTCGTTTCTTATCAGCTCAAATCCCCCATTGTCTTTGAAGTTGAAATCCTTTGAAGTTCTATTATCTCCAGTCAAGAGGAAGCAGAATAACCACTCCCCGATTCCACTCGGGTGCCGGCTCAGTTCCACTAATGCATTTCTGTCGCTCCTCGTGAGACCCCGATGACAGCAAAGACCACTTATAGATCACCGTGCACTTGGTCACTGGGCGTTTCTGTCTGAAAGCAGAACAGAAAACAGACTAGGCTGTTGGCTGCGAGCGGGCGGCTGAGGCCGGGCGCCGGGCGGCGAGCAGCGAGCGGCGAGCGACGGTGGAGGAACCTTTGGCGAATCCTCTTGGGATCAGCTGCGCGGCGGCGTCCAATCGGCGCAGCCGGCGTGACCCGACTGGCCAGGTGCCATTGATTACCCCCCTGCCTTCGACCTCCCCCCCCCCCAGATCACCTCTGACCCCAGGCAGTCAGAGGGGAGGGGAGAGGAGGAAGGGAGCGCTAATGTAGCTGGTCACGACCGGACCATAGGTGATTGATGCGGGAAGAGAGAAGCTGACCAGGAGAGAGAGGGAGAGGGAGAGAGAGAGAGAGAGAGAGAGAGAGAGAGAGAGAGAGAGAGAGAGAGAGTAGTTTGGGATTTGATATTGGTGAAGCTTCTAACTAGCACAATCTAGTCATAATCTAGCATTTTACAGGACTCAAATGACAATCGTCATTCGTAATGTTCTAGCACTGTCAAACATTTGTAATGCATCGGTTAAAGCATCAGAGCGTGCATCAGAGCGTGCAGGTATGACCGTGATGCTATCTGTGATTTTTGACAAGTTTCCCACCCATGTTTTAACTTTGTAACAACTGACACAGAATAGCCACGTCTGCACTGTGGAGTGTCTGCGGAAGTCGTAAATAAATAAATAAATAAAACCGTGTTTCAACTCAGCAGGGCAACACAGACGGTCACTGCTTAGGAACGCGGACATGTCGGTGGTAAGATCGCACCGTTTCTTACTCTCTGACAAACATCAACTCCGGAGCCTTGGCCTTGCTCACAACCGCCGACAAAAGCAATCAGCGCGCGTCGTTCACCACGGGGCGGATGTTGTCTGAAGCTGGTGACGGGCCGTAAATGAGTTTCGATAATGGGGTCGGTTGGAACGTTTGGCGAGGAGGTTTCACGAAGACGCGCTGAAAATGAGAAAATGGCGCCGAAGGAGCTGCGGAACAGCCCTGGCGTCTTTCGAATGCTCACAACAGGTGTCTAAAGCGTCCTGTTATGAAAAATGGGGAAAATGATAGCAATTTTTGAAGGTTAAATGTGCCACAACCGGCTTATTTATATCTATGTAGGCTGACAATGTGATTTACAATCCCATATCAGCTTCTGCTAAATATGCCTATCCGTACAAGCAAACCATCCCTTCAAACTAAGCTAAGTTTTAGCTTGCAGTCTCAATAGCTCAAGCTGTAATTGCATCACAGACGATGCCCATCTATCTTCGAAACTACTGCCAGCTCAGAAACTTGTGCTGTACCATGCTATCAAAGATAGACATGCTTTGGAATTTACATTCGCATGAGGACTTTACATAACATCTTCTAAGTTGTGTTGCTGGTCCTGGATTAAATGTTGAACATTGATGTTGCATTCTAGACATCCTTGGCAGCGTGAGAAGAAAAGGCACACTTATTAAAGATAAACGACGATTATGTCTGTTCAGTTTGCAATTATAACAAATGTAAACGAACTATTGTCTTTATCTATTCAACGAATACCTCAGCGACACCCTGTAGGATCGTATCGACATCTATATTTGACCATAAAATGCAAGACGTTTTCTTGCAAACGTCCGCTTGACATTATCGTATCCGGTCGAAGAAAGGTTTTCATTTGCCCTGGTCCATTCTGACCTTCCATCAGTACGTTATTTGGTTATTTAAAAACACCGTTTGTCCTCTTAAGTCTCTTACTGGAAATAGCGTGATTGAAATAGCCGCTCTTAACTCTGAAGGCACATTACCGTTCTAAAGACTATTCTTGCCGCTGTACCGCCACTTTCGACTCAGTCACCGGCTCTAGACGAGTAGCGACAGCGCTTCATTTGTCTTAGGAGCGCCATTTTTGGTTCAGTGGGCCGTCCTATCAGTCACTCAGAGCTGCCTTAGCGCCCGTTTCCGGATGTCGTCAATCTTTCGAAGTTTTGGCTTGTGAACTCGTCGTATCCGGTATCGCACACTATGCTAAGCAATCAAACCAAATGGTAGTCAGTTACCAGCTGCTATTGCCGCTGCAGGATGCAAAAAAAAAAACATGACTTTTAGTCTACCATGGCAGACAGTTGCCACCAGAAACATATCATTAGCGGTATGACGACTGACGACACTTTTGTTCCGTCCCGCAACATGCGTCATATGGCAGCATTTTCCCTTTGTCAGTGTGGTGCTTCACCAATTGCCGGGGGCGGTGTTCGTTAACTAGAGCCGGCAGCGGCTGCCGACGAGTCTGTTCATTAGCAGCTGAACTGATGACCTGCGCGGGAGCTAATGACGTGACTCGTAACCAGAGGTGATCGGTGAAACCATATAACGGCCGCCGGCGGCGGTGGCGGAGGAAAGATCGACCTTTGACGGGACGGCTGAAGCTAGGGACAAGGGGGGGGGGACCGAAACGCATTTGTGCTGTCTTTTGCTGCAGTGATCAAGGAACTGGTGATAATTCAACGAGAAAAGGCAAATGTGGCGCATTATCATTTCGTCGCGAATACTGAAAAAAAACTGTTTAAAAAACATTGTGAGTTTTTCTCACCCCTTCTTTTTGAAATTCATTTTTCAGTTGGAGAGCGAGCCATTGGCTGCTTGTCGGTGGGTGACAATAAGATATGAAAACGAAAATTGTTTTGGATACATATGGGTATGTTCTGTTTTTGCCGGAGCAGCGGAAGCCGGATTGCGTGAGATCTCAGTGGTGCGCGGCGGATAATGATTGGGATAATTACCGCCCGATACGGATAATGACTGGGATAATTACCGCACCGGTACGAATAATCCGCGTCGTCTCAGCCCGGGTTTCCGGGGGAATCCGCCTGGACTCTGGACTCTGCAGCAGACGCAGTTGCCTGCCAATTAGTCTCCCCACCGGACGTCGGAGGATCGCCTGCGGTTGTCAGGCCGTCGGACGTGCTGAAGGGGGATTTTCTGTATCGGTTTTCCTAAGGCTGCCAGAAAGAAAGCAACAGAGGGCCGGTGTTCCAGATTGCATACCCAAAAAAAGCTTAAAAACACATGTTCAGCACCAAATGCTGAACAATGTGATACATTTGAAGAAGCGTAAAAAAGTATGGAATTAGTGGAAAGCCTGCAGCAGTCTCCTAAGTGTGAAGGCATGTTCAGCTGTGCCTCAAAAGCAATTTGCCCTTTGAGCAACACTACAAGAGTAACAAAAGTAATGAAGTTTGAGGAGAAAAAAAAATGCAATAAAACGCAGCCCATTTCCATTATAAATAGGTACGCCTAAAGGTGCGATTTCATTTCGTGCGGTAGCCGAATTCCCAATCACCTCCTATGGGACAAACGAGACAAGTTTTGCGCCTCTTGCATAATGCATAAGCGACACATGTAATGAGATTTACTATTTCAATTATGCATACAGTTTCGGAGTACAGTATTAATCAATGCTTGCCATGGTCCATGACACCATTTCAGCTAGGAAGTTTTCTCGTTTGGGTTCACATGGGTCACGCTTTTGATGGATCTATCCAAGTTAATTTTACGTTTCATGCTGCTCCAGATATTCGCGCGCCTTCTTGCAATTCAGTGTCAGGACGAAGTGTTTGCCGTTGTCTGGCGAAAGTCGACCCTTTTGCGACTGCGAATTTTATGGAACTTCTGAATGATATGGTCTGCAGCTGCGGGCTGGTAAAGGGATGCCTCAGCAAGTTAGCGTCTGGGGCGTTCCACGACAAATCGACAAGTGCCCTGCACCCTCATATTTTATTTTTTGCTTAGAATTGGTCTAATGGGTTGTGATGGGCGGGGAAGCCAGCTGTGGCAAGGATTTTTTTCTTCGAACAACGGTTTCCGAGATATAGCCTCGGGCAATTCTTGGAGTTCGCGCTGCAGCCCTATGTTTGGCGGCCTATAACTCAGAAACTATTGGCTTTTTACGATAAAAACTTTATATGGTTCAACACACAATCAAGCAACAAACATTTTGGCTATCTCGGATTTTCAATTTTTGAAAATTTTGATCACGTGACCTTTTGTCCTATTTCTCGAAGAGTGACGTTGATATTTTCCCCACTGAAAGTTGCAATTTTGTCTGATGACGATTAAAGCCTTATCAATTGTCATTCATATGCGATAATAAAAAAAAGTGGTTATCGCCCAGAGTTGACTTCTGGTAAGGTCATTTTTATGACCTGTCCATTATTACGAGCGGGAGCGACAGCGAGATCTCGAGAATAAAGCAAGATAGCGACAAGCGGTAAACGGTAAAGGGTACACACGGATAAGGTCTATAATTTTTACTAAGGTTATTTTCAGGTCAGGTCAAAGATGACGTCACAGGAGCTAAAAGGAAGTCAAAATAGCGGCACTATACATATATATGAAGTTTTTCTCGAATAACTTTCAAGGTATCCCAGCTAGGAACAATCTAATAGCACCATCGTGATTCTCTCGTCGATCCGCATCGAAACATATGTTTGTTGACCTCGAAAGGTCGAAAGGTCAAAGGTTGACCTTAGGTCACGTGATCTAAGGTCAACTTTTGACCTGTCGACCTTTCGAGGTCAACATACATATGTTTCGATGCGGATCGACGAGAGGATCACGATGGTGCTCTTAGTTTGTTCCTAGCTGGGATACCTTGAAAGTTATTTGAGAAAAACTTCATATATATGTATAGTGCCGCATTTTGACTTCCTTTTAGCTCCTGTGACGTCATCTTTGACCTGACCTGAAAATGACCTCAGTAAAAATTATAGGCCTTATCCGTGTGTACCCTTTACCGTTTACCGCTTGTCGCTATCTTGCTTTATTCTCGAGATCTCGCTGTCGCTCCCGCTCGTAGTAATGGACAGGTCATAAAAATGACCTGACCTGAGGTCAACGCAGGGCGAAAACCACTTTTTTTATTATCGCATATGAATGACAATCGATAAGGCTTTAATCGTCATCAGACAAAATTGCAACTTTCAGTGGGAAAAATATCAAGGTCACTCTTCGAAAAATAGGACAAAAGGTCACGTGATCAAAATTTTCAAAAATTGAGAATCCGAGATAGCCAAAATGTTTGTTGGTTGATTGTGAGTTGAACTATATAAAGTTTTTATCATAAAAAGCCAATAGTTTCTGAGTTATAGGCCACCAAACATAGGGCTGCAGCGCGAAATCCAGGAATTGCCCGAGGCTATATCTCGGAAACCGTTGTTCGAAGAAAAAAATCCTTGCCACAGCTGGCCCCCGCCCATCACAACCCCTTACACCAGTTTTCAACGAAGAATAAAATACGTAGGGTGAATGAAAAGTTTTGAGCCTAACATAGTTACAGGTGACGCAGATTAATGAAACTTTGGTCACACATTTTGCCACTATTGATATGAATGGACACAAAATTGTGAAGTCCTAGCACTTTTTTCCTCACTTTTATAGCGCCTTGAATCATGCTATTTTGGGTAAGTGCTCGCGGTGTCAATGACGTCATTATTTTTTGTGAAGCGTCATCCAGTCAGTTTTTTCTTTAAGCTTAGACAGAAATAGACACCCTAAGGATGCCAATGCTGTTTAAAAGATTAAATTTGGGATACTTTGGAAGGCTCAGTAATTCATTGTTTACATTGCAACCAGTGAAAAATGCCCTGATTTATTGTCCTGGTGAAACACGACCAATTTTGTCAGGATTGCCCTTCTGATCTTCCTGATTTTCTAACGAAGGTGTATCAGTGGTTCATCCTAGTAATGCCCAATTACAGTAAGACCCTTTGAAAAAGTACACTTGCAAGACATCACATTTATTTTCCGAATTACGGAACACTTTCCTCCTTGTTGTGACTCTGACATTTAATTTTTCAGATTAGAGTAGTGACGTTCTTTCACTGACTCCACTGTTCTTCCAGTGCTGGATTGAAGTGAAACACCCACAGTTAATCATCGGTAGCGAAAAGTGACTTTGAATTCTCAGAATCTGCTTCAACTAGCTGCAAATGTCATTACACATCTCTCGTCGTGCTCTGCAGCAAAAAGCCGAGAGGCCCAATGAGCAGAGACCTTTCTCATGTCATGCCCATTGGTAAGAATGTCGCCAGCTTGCTCCTGGGAGATGTCCATTCTTACCGCTATCTGATGAGGTCATAGTCTTTGATCCAGCATCCACACTCCTAGAGCAGGGTCAATGTTTTCGGATTTTGTCACATTCTACGGCGTTTTTTATATTTGTTCATTTTGGACGCTGTTCCTGCCCTGCTTGAAATTAGCAGCTCAAACCTTAACAGTGACATATGATGGGCCACAACCAATAAGTTTAATTTCAGGTCCTTTTTAATTTCAGATGAAGGCATGGCTTTGAAATCGCAATACTTTATAAAAGTTCAATTCTCGATTTTCTCCCTTTTCACCGAACGCGTAATATTCTTCACATTAACGGGCTCTAAAAACGAAACGAAAAGGACTAGTACTTCAAAACTTGGTGTACACACCTAAAAATAGTTGCAAAATGTGTGACCAAATTTTCATTAACCTGCGTCACCTGTACCTGTGTTAGGCTCAAAACTTTTCATTCACCCCACGTATGAGGGTGCAAATTTAATTTTTTATTTGTCGATTTGTCGTGGAACCCGTCTGTTCGTGTTCCAACTAGGATGACACCCAAAATATTTCTCGGGGTCTTCCCGTGTGATCGACTTCCCTTGAGGCACGTTTTCATTTAATTTCAATGTAGCTCATTGAAATTCCTGATTTAATATAAGCATAAAAATATAAATAACCGTCACATGTTATTCCTTTACGACAAATTAGGCATTTCGCTGCTCGAAGGCGTGATTAATTCAATAACGTTGAAAAATACGTGCATGCTTCAGCGAAGCATCTAAGTTTTTCGTTCCATTTCATTTCCAGTGTGTCTTTAAAGTAGTCCGCGCTTATTTTCTCGCATCAAACGGGCTGACTTCAAAGGATGCCTAGCGCTTGACGAATGACTCACACCGCACCCTCTTATTTCACCTAGTGACACATTTCCAAAAACACATCTAATAACTCCAGCCCAATAACACATCCCCTTGCTGTCGACCCTACTCACAGACGTTCGATTTCTGAAAAAAGTCTGAATTGTTCCTGTTTTTCGTCTGAAAGTGATTCGCTGGCCGATCCTTCGCACTTTCAAACCAATCTGACCTTCAGCCTGACAGGCGAAATCCGCAGCCCAGCCTGTCAGCATTTTCAAACGTCTCCCGAGTGTCTGCTGTTTGGAAAAATTTAGTCTCACTGTCGTTCAAGCCGAGTGCGATGACAGGCAATTGATGAAATCGCCTCTGAACATCCTCTGTGGGATGATTTTCAAATTGTGAGCCCATCAAGACGGTTCGTTGAGTACGGAGGAAAGTTATGTGACGTGAGCGATCTGGCTGTTAATTTTGAGCTACCGGATGCGAGAACCCATCAGAGGCTGGTTTAATGAGCTCCGACGAAAGCAGTATTAATTAATCCTATAAAAATAGCACACACAATGCATCACGTTTTATGAGCCGTGCACATTTTGCAAACCAGAGCTCCACTATGACGCATATGGTGCGTAATGCTCACATAATGACGGATTAATATCGTCATTATATCACCAGCACCTTGTGCAAACAAAGAGCGCTCCGAGTCTCATACGATGCGTAGTTGTAAAAGTGCGATACTCTGTCCTCTCTCATGTAACGTAACCCTATGGCGCAGCCGGAATGGGATCAGTCAACCCTGGCGGTGCCTCCGAAAACATGGATTGAAATCAACAGGCAGACAGTGTTTACTAAAACACACTGCGTCGGCTCGGCCCTCAAAGTGAAACTGTTTACGCCGCATGACGGCGAAGAGCCACCAACGTTTGTTGCTCACAAAGTTTGTAATGCATTCCAAATGCAACGTTTGTTATACACTCTACATGTTGGAGCGCTCAGGAGAGCTACAATGGCGTATCTGAGAGCACCGAGATAATTCAAATGTTTACTGGTATCGGTATCAAGGGCAGTACTTCTGGCTATCCAGTTGTGTGTTCTGATATTACTACTGAGGTTCAAGATGGCTAGCGTTAGGTGATGATGTAATGGAAAAAAGGAATTTCATCACATATCAAACCACGTTAAAATCACAGCACATACCAACCATGATGAAAATAGGGTAAAAGTTGTTACAGACCGAATCAGAACGTCATTCGTCAGCCTCAATTCAGTGAGCTGAGAGTCCCAAATTTCATAATCTCATTTCTGTAATGAATCAGTTGCACGCTTTTCAACTCCGATTTGACACATGTCCAATATGTCACGTTTCTATGATTTATTTGCGAAGAAATAACTGCTGGCAATTTGTTAGTGAAAATTAATTGATTCTGCATAGAACTTGTGCATTTCATGAAAACCACGACACGAAGTAATTTTTTATCATCCTGGCCACTTGCAAGCAGGAAATGTCAGAAGTGAGGGCGATCCTCATGAATCATTTTTAGCCATCAGACTCGTTCATTTCACACAAAAAAATGATTATTTATGATTTCACCCTGCCAAAGATAAAAAATAATAACTTAAATGGTGTTGAATATTCCGATTCTTCATCTAGACGCACGTCATAAGATCGACGTCTTCACAACTTGGCTGAACATCACTTTAGCATGAGTGCTGTTAGTAATTGTGGAGCTCCCGAAGTTATGAACAGTCAGGTCTCTGTCTTCCGTGAAATGAGGTGGCGAGATTGGATGGGAAGCGGTTCGGGGCAATCTGGTGACTGCAGGCTGCTTGAGAAGCTGCCTTTGATTTTCCACTACATCAACCAAGCTGTTTGGACAGCGACGTAATGACAGACGCAACAAAAACATTCAACAGGAGACATGCCGGTTAAAGAGAAAAATAGCGAATGATACTTGTTGACGTTTTATGGAGCCACTTGCCAGGGTAGTTGGTAGAACTAAGTTATGAGAACAAAAAAGCTTGTTTCGTTTTGTAGATTTGTACATTTATGTCTTACGTAATCGTCATCATTATCATGAATGCAAGATGATTTTAGTAATCAGTATTTTATCGGTATTTAATAAGTACTGAAGTACTTTTCCTTGATAACTTCGCTACGCCGTAGCGGTATTGTCAATTTACGGTAAATTGACATTGGATTCTCTAAGTGTCTAGTCTAAGCACTGATAGATTTTCTTTCCGGAATTGTGAGCGATCGTGTTCGTGGCTTCTTGAGTCTTGACGTTCAGCGTCTGTGGCTTCTTGTCCGAATATCCGCCGCTCTTTGTGCCACATGCTGCCGCAGCTTACAGCAGTCGGGGATAATCAATGGCTCAATATTGGATCATTCGAGGCCGGACGGTAGCGGCGAGGGCCATTTGCTGCGGGCTGTACCTTACACGCGTGGCCATTGATCATTGATCGCTGACCACGCGTGATGATCAATGACCATTGATCATTTGTGGCGCGTTGGCGGCCGGTGGAACACCGCGATTGTGGAACTTAGGAGGGACCGCTGCATGGTTTGAGAATTTACGCTGCGCTTAACACATCATCAAGCCAAATGACAGTGTCGTAAATGCTTTATATAAATATTCATTGCTGTCACTGTGCATACTTCTCACGGGTAAGTTCATAATTGTTTGGGCATGACAAACGCTGCTCTTTATTGTTCAGTTATGAGGTAATGCTTCTCCATAAGACACCATGAAATTTTATGCGTGGACAATGAGTCTGACAGAAAAAGACAGCTCTAGGATCACGACCGAAACGAGGTCGGCACTGCAAGAATGGTCATTGGTCCAAACTACTCGCATATTCACGTGTATACACCGACAATAATGCCATACGGCGCCTGCTGACTTCAAGCGTAGCCTGAGCGGGACCCAGTCAGACTTGCACACATATTAGCTCCCGGGCAAAAGCAATAAACCATAATGAAAATCGCTGCATTACATTTTAAGCTGCTGAATTATTACTGTTGCCAGACTAATGAAGAATGATGGCCGACAATAACCAGCGAATATAAGGTGGGATATTCGCCGCAACCGTCAAATCTGGACGGAATATAGCTACTGGACTTTCATTTAGCACATTCCTCAAAATGATGAAATATGCTTAAAGTTTCATAAACTGAGGAATGTTTTAAAACTTAGGTCATGGTAATGAATAACTAGATATTTACTTGCGTTGTGTCCGTTGGGTCTTGTCATATTCAGAGCATTCTTTTTATCCTTTATTCGATCAGCATCTTTGCCCGCCTACACAACTTAGCTGTCATCGACTGAAGCGCCACACAGCAATTGATATGATAAAATCTGGCGGCGCACTCAGCCGGTTTTCCGCCATAGCGAGCCGTATGGAGCCGCCTGGCAGTCAGTCGACTCAGTCCGGCCTGAAATGATAGGCTGTACCGCCGGGCAGCCAAGCGCTGCGGCACAGTCTACGTAGCCAGGGCTTTCGGCGCGGATTGCCTATAAGCGGCGGAGTACCTATCACTACAGGGCACAGGCGTCTTGCCTTTTTCACGTTTTTCAGACAGTAGGCAGACGTGTTGGATATGCGTTACACGACTCCTTTTTCATTATCTGTCCCCTCTACCTCACTTCAGTCGTGTGCACTCTTGATGCGCTTTTTAGTACACTTATCTACTAGCATGTCTTCCAAAAATATATCTCTAAACACTTCCATCTACCATCATCGCGTCGTATCCCTCTGTCCACTCTGAATGACCGTCATCCAATATCTTTTCATCACATGCATATGCTGAAATGTATGTATATGTACGGTACCTATCGTTGTTATTTCTAGTCGCAACATTATGCATCTTTCTTGACACTATGTATTTTCTCGTCTCTATTTTTCCTAGTGCTTCCAGTAACGAATGTGCATTGCTTCAAGAATGCTCCAGTCCAAATGTATCGCTATTCGCTACTCCCTCGTATTGTTCGTTCCAAGCGGTAGGACAATAAGCCTTTTTCCTGCTTTCTACCAGAGGTAAACAACTGACACAGCCAATATACAGAGCAGAGCACTGGATAAGGGCAGATGAGAGTTAACCAGAAACTGGCGAGTTGAACTCATTGTGGAAAAATGATGGGTTTCATATACTAAAAAAACTGTATTTTAATTGTGTTCATTGCACTAAAAACGTAGACATTTACCATTAAAATTGCATTTCTTTAGTGCCCTTGTAGACTTTATTGTTGGAATATATAGAAAGTCTCCAATATAGAAGCAGCCGTATCGGCACTAAAAGCAGTGGGTCTGCTGACTTCAGATAACCGCATTGAACTTGGCACTTTGCTGACCTTTCCTGCAATCTCCCGAGTCTCCACACCGGATCCACACCGCGCGGCCATCTCCCCCCGCCCCCGTCGCCCAGGCCACCAGCCCTCCCCCTACATCACCCCCAGGAGGATTCCACGTGTCACTTTCCCTTTAACATTACCTACAGAAGACTTTCTTATGTAACCCTTCCGTAATATCGGTGATCCGTATTCACCTGCTTCCATATGTGACGGTGATAATGTCTCCTGGGAATCTATTGGGTACTACCATGGCGCCTCCCCGTAAGAACCAATATGGCGGCGGTTGCCATGGTGATGCATGGTCTCTGACCGGTCCAACCCTGAGGCGATAAGGAACTTAGAGTTGCAAGTATATGAGAAAACGTAGCAAGTTCGAGTGGTGTGAGTGTCTAGTTTCAGGGTGTGTCTGGGTGAGTACCTACTAAAAGTGTGGAGCAGGTAGGTAAGTAGGTACGAGATAGGAACTTTGAGCTTTAACGTTAGTTTCGGCGGCTTGGTAAAAGTTGTTTTTCATTAGAGCTGATAATTACAGGCTGCAGTTAAATCGTATCGTTCGTCAACGCAAGAAGGTCGCAAAGCTCATGTGCTCTTTCAGAACAAATGTGGAAAACAGATAAACAAATAAATACTTGATTTTTGAAAGCTGAAATCCATAACACCCCGACACTTTCTGCGCCCTAGTCTGGTAAACAGGCTAAGATATGCTCGGAATGTCGTCTCAGTTCGTGCCGAGCCCCGCGTTCTGCGGACGGTCCCAACTCGACTAGGGAGTCTGTCGCAGTATGGAATCAATAGCCGGTGCGAGAGCCGAATAGCTCGACGCGGTGGGATCTGCCGAGTCTTGCCGTTTCTGTGAATGTAGAAGCATATTGGAACTGGTAAGAGATCCATAATTAAACGCGTTGGCGACCATTGATGTCGGAATGTAAGGTCACACTGTCTGAGGACTTTTATTAATTTTTTTGGTATTAATTTGGGATGTTTGTCCAGTCCATTATAGTTCAGGAAAGAAATTAAACATTCCAGAAAGAAGCAGCTAGCTACATCTTGCATACCCTGCCTAATTCGATAGCAACTGGATATTAGATTCATTCCGTAATACCACTCATAAGCCATGGCGATTGGGTCAATTTACGGCAATTCCCAACGGGACCTCTTGCTCTGTTACAAAACTTCTGTAACAGTATCCTGTCGTCATTCGCCATTGAAAACTCATCAATTTTTCGCCCGACTACATCCTATTTCAACATGGCGTCTCCGATTTCCATCTCGGCGTGGCTCTGAGCCGGTCCAAGTCTCTGCTCAATCACTGAGTCTCTGTCGCATTTATGTGTCACGCGCCTTTGGGACAGCAGCGCCTTGCCGGCGGCCGGAAAGGCTGGGGGGTCGGACAGTCACACTGAATTAAACACCACACTGGCGTTTTACGGCCTTGGACGTAGCTAAAACCGATGACCAAGTGCAGCAGCTCGTCCAATATGAGTTGTGAGGCTAAGGAGGGTTTGAAGTGCCATATTTAGCTATCCATCCTGCCGCATTCACAAAAATGGTGCAGCTGTAGCAGCACAATCGATGACATTACAGAACCAGTCGTATCAAAAGTTCCTGATCAAATAGGTATGCTTTACATTTAATGTTCATTGCCTGTGTCATTTTGACGATAATGCCCGAATATGGTGACACAAATGGCGATTAATATTGACCATATAAAGTGACCAAATAAAGCCCAGGCCGGAGTTCTAAAGCGGTTAATAGCGGAGCACTGAGGTACTATGAACACCAGCCTCATCAGACAATAAACGAGAGCCGCCACATGACGCTTGCAACGCTGGTAATATCCTCTCTCACTCTCTCAGATGATTGTCCCCGCTGGACTAAATTCCATACGAATATATAGCTGGGTGAGCTAGAATATGCTCATAATTCAACTTGTGATTACGTTTTAAAGCCTTGACAGTGTCCGAGTTGTTTGTCAGCGATTGTAAAAAAGTTGCTGTGATAAATCAATTTGTTTTGGCTGCAGCAGGACAGTTAACATTCGCGAATGTATCACTTACAAGTTACAGCACGCTGTTTTTAATGCATCTGTCTACAAGTCTGTGGATTACTGAAGTCAAATGCAGCCGTAACCTTGTACTCGAAACTACAACAACTAATTTCCAACATGTTCAGCACCCACAGAGGAGCTGTTTCCAAGTTCGAAGCAGAACTATCGATCACGCTCGCTCGCCTTTTCTCCTCATCAAAGTTCGAGTCTAACCGGCACCGTGGCTGCTAAACTTGCGTCGCCAGCGGCCGCTCCCCCGAGGGCTCACAGCGGTGCGACCCGCACACCGTCTGAATTGTGAATTGGCTCCACATCTGTGACCGGGCTGCCTCCAGAGAGCTGACTTCTCGAGTGTGTCGGAATAGGCGTGATGAGGGGCAGTCGCGGGACTCATTCAGATGTAAATTGGAATGGCGGGTTGATGTCAGTGGTGATTGTTTTCAATTTGAAGTTATGATGCAACGGGGTGAAATAGGAGGGTGAAAGAAGGAGAGAGAGAGAGAGAGAGAGAGAGAGAGAGAGAGAGAGAGAGAGAGAGAGAGAGAGAGAGAGAGAGAGAGAGAGAAAGAGGGAGAGAGGGGGAGAGAGAGAAACAGAGAGAGAGAGAGAGATAGAGAGAGAGAGGGAGAGAAAGAGAAAGAGAGAGAGAGAGAGAGAGAGAGAGAGAGAGAGAGAGAGAGAGAGAGAGAGAGAGAGAGAGAGAGAGAGAGAGAGAGAAAGAGAGAGAGAGAGAGGGAGAGAAAGAGAGATAGTCAGAGAGTCAGAGAGAATCTGTTGGTCACGGAATCCGTGGTATCTTTCCTCGGAAATAATCAGCGCCCACATCGCCGCAATGCGCCATCACTGCCGGATCCGGCATCGCGTCATACCATGTTCATTAGTGGCGCCCGCAGCCCTGCCCAGCACCTGTCACCAAGACGGGCCCAGTCATAAATAGTACATCAACAAATCTACGGACCCGCACGCCACCCACACCATCCTTGGGGAGCCGGATGAATCAATACTGGTCATGTGCTGACTTGCTGGGATTCCGACTGGGGTATAGCGACATCAGCACGGGCATCAATTTGACAGATATTAACATTATCTGGCAACATTATCAGCAATGGGTATTTGAACAGGAAGACAAGGTGAGGTCCAGCATGTACTTTGGTTTTTAGAGTTTTTGTTTTAGTTTTGTCATGATGAGTGAAACCGTTATATTTCATTTTCATACATTTTGGATCATTTAACCCTCGCACGACCAGGCCATTTCTCATAACACGAACGACCAGGGGGGGGGGGGGTTGTTACGACCCCCCCCCCTGGCGTTTCGAAACGGAAGGTCGTAGAGCTTAGCGGAAAAAACCAACGGATTGCTCTCAACGAGATCTCGCGATTGGTGGTATATTTTTTGGTCCTAGGTCAACATTTTACCTACTTTTGACCGGTCAAAGGTCAAATTTTCGGAAAAATAGACTTTTTCAACTTTCGGCGACGATTGCGGCAAAACGGTGGGAGATATCGACTTGAAACCTTCACTATCGTGTTCCTTGATCAATTCTCTATCGTTCGGTATGTATTTCGTTTCCCTAGCTCTAAAAATGGCGCGTTGGGAGCGCCGGAAGTCGGCAAGGTCACAGTCGGCGGCAGAAATTCGAAAAATCAAAATTTAAATTTTTGAAATCTGATTGTATTTTTGGATTTGGGAGGTCCATTTGCTCCCTATAGAAGCTAATATTGCTGCATATTCCCATTGAGGTGACAAGAATTAGCAAAATAGTGGTTCGGGCGCTTTTCAAAAATAGTACCGGACGCTGTTCCTCTTGTGACGTCATAGCTCCGTGACCTGACCTGACCCGGTCAAATTTCTTATACCATATGATAGCCAATACTTGCCCCAACATGCATGGGAAGTTTCATCACGATCCATCAACCGATGTCCGTACCACCGGCAGGAAACCTCGGGCGTTGGCACTCAGTTTGTGAAAATCCGGCCGGAGGCTGTACCTCTTATGACGTCATAACTCCGTGACCTGACATGACCCGATCAATTTTTTTTTCATCAAAAGATGCGCATAGGTTGCCCCAGAGGGTATTGAAAATTTCAGCCCGCTACGACAAGCCGTTTAGCGTGCACTTCGAAAAAACCTCAGGGGGGGGGGGTTGATACAACCCCCCCCCCTAGGCGTTCTAGGGTTAATCATTCCATGCATGCATAAATGTTTGGAAGCTACGGTAATAGTACCGAACTGTTTATATTGTCATGAAATGGAAAGGAAATAAACGAAGAGATTTTGAGCGATGCGCTTTGGTATTGAAGCTCAGTTTGCAGTGTAGTATCACTCATTTGTCCCATGTGTGTATAAATGCATGCAAGGAACGGTGACAGCACCCAATTATCTGAAAGTCGTGAAGTGGGGCTGGAAATGAAGGAAAAGTTTTCCAGCGACACGATTTAGGACTTAAGTTCAGCAAGCAGCATACGCAGCTCGCTGCAAGAGTTTGATCAATCATAAACAACTTGTGATTGATTCAAGTTCAAAGGCTTACCTCACTTTAGCTGCGACGAAGTAATATTGTTTGATCGCTTTCATAACTGCCATTTCCTTGCCTCCGCGCTGCCTTATTTTCTGTTCAGATCTACTCAGGCATGTTTGTGTGAGCAGGTCTATTGCTCTGCTGATGGTGAAATGGCTTCTATTCTTGCCCAGAGGAAATTACTGTTCTCCTGCGTGGTTGTTTTCGGAGTCTCCAGTTTCCTGTTTCGGAATCGAGTTACCTACTGTTATGTTCAGTTCAGCTATTTCACATGAGTCTTTGAGAGTGTGTGTTGGAGGAGTGTAAGAAATCTGCGCTGTGCGAAACATATTGATACTGAAGTATCTGGTTTGTTATTGTTGTTAACCCGGCGGCCGCTGGGCCTCCGCGCCACCCGCCGGCCGCTGGGAGGGGGGGGGGGTGGTATATAGTTGCTCCCCTTTACTTCTCCGACGATATCATCGCAACGCGAAGAGACAAAGAAGCGAAACTTTGCACACATCTTCCTGAATACCAAGCAGAGGTTGTGTTTAATTTTGGTGTCGATCTCATTTTAAATGACGTCACAATGACGTCATAAGTCATATTATAGTTTTGCGACTCTCAGTTTCTTCACGACTTCACGATACATTAGATATATGGGACCAAATATAAAGGGCTGATTATTGGTCAGGAACTAGATGCAAGTGTACTTAGATGTTTTAGGATGACAGCAGGTGCTGTTTAGTTCATTTACAGTTGAGTTTCATGCTCAGCGACATCAGAAACGGTCCATATCGGAAAACGACAAAACTTTATGACGTCACTGTGACGTCATCTTAAGTGCTATAACCACCAAACTATTCTCAAACATTGCCTAGGTATTCATTTGAAGCTATGCCAAGTTTCACGTTCGTAGCTCATCAGGTCTCGGAGATATTCCACCGAACGTAAAGGGGGGGGGGCAACTTTATGCCCCCCCCAGCGGCTCGTGGGTTAACACATCCTTCGTGCTACTGAGAGGTCAATATAAAAACTAAGAGAAAGTATAGCATGGATTGCTTATATTAGACAACGGGGGCATTCCACGTCAAATCAAACACCGAAATCCGTCACCCCCTTCGATATTTCTGAAAATTTGTAGGCAGACTGGGCATGGTTCAAAACTGAGTTACGTATAATATTTTCGAAATTTGATAACGTATCGCTGAGATATAGGTCATCGAATATAGCGAAAAATGCCACACATCAATTTTTTAAATGGCTATATTTCTGGTTCCTTTTCTGGTATCAAAATGATATTAACAGGGTCTTATAGGCAATCGATAAGGCTTTGATTTTTAATTATAAAATTAAATTGAAGTGACCTTGAAATACATTTGACCTTGAATTAAAACAGAAAAATTTAAATAGCAAAAAACACGTCACCTTCGATTTGAGTAATTTTTACATATTATGTCCGTCACAATGTTCCTAACCATCTGTGAAAAAATTGGAGTGGGCCATTCATAACTTTCGCGGCAAACGCCGTTTTCATGCATCAACATCACGCAACCGCGCGTGACCTTGAAAGACAGAGTCAAGACATGCTTGCTTGTGCACACTTTCTGAAATGAATGATTGCTGATTAGTGATATCCCAAACTCTGCGAGAATGGAAATGCATAGTCATCGTAGTCAAGCATTCACCTTCCATAGCAAAAGTGTCTCAGGCAAACGGTATTTTGCGGTGAATTTTGAGCCGTGTGGAAATGCATCATGAAGTAAATTCAACGAAAACATTATCACGCAACGATATCTTCACGTCTTTTGATCTTCACTATACGAAAGAACATACATTTTTTTGTATGTATGGGGAATTTCTAGTTAATCCAATAATAAATATGGCAGTTAGAGGCCTGCTATTTAGTAACATGTCGCCGGCTGAGGCGGGCTCGGCCGATGCGGGAAACGCAGCAATCACAATTTTGTGTTTACACGTTCATATTTCAATTGTTAACCAACCGATTTTCAAAATTCTTTCACCATAAGATTGCCTGTACATTTCTTAGTCTTCTCACAAAATTTGACGTGAATCAAACGTAATCAGCGGTAGGGAGCGCGATGTAAAGACGGAACCGTTCCGTTCCGTCCCGGCACAGTCTACAATTCAGGCGGCGCGTAGCGGTCGGCGCCGGCTGCCGAGTCGCCGCGTCGCTGCGGCGACAGGATGTTCACTTTACACCGCTATTACTAGAACAGTTGTGAACCGATTTTCTTATTGCTTGCACGATGAGATGTCCAATTCAATTCTTGACAGGTAGCCATAATTAATTTCGCATTAATCTTATGAGATATTGGCGGAAAACAGGAGGGGTGGGCGAAATTCGCTCTTCCCCCTTCACTGCGCGTGCTAACATACCTTTGCATATGTGCAATTTTCTTCGAAACTTATGAATGGCCCACTCTAATTTTTTCACAGGTTGTTAAGAATATGGTAGGCAATAAAATATATGAAAATGAGCCAAATCGAAGGTGACGTGTTTTTTGCTATTTCAATATTTGTGCTTAAGAACAGAGTTAAGCAAATTTCAAGGTCATATATTTAAGTAGGTGCAATTCTAAACAAATGTTTGAGAAATTACCTAAACAGTAAGGTTTATTTCATTCAAATCAAACAAGTACAACCAAAGTTATAGGCGTTCAAAAATATAAAGATGCAACATTTTGTAAAAATTTGATGCCCTATATTTAGAAGACCTGTGGTCAGAATGTGCAAAAAATATCAATGTAATGTCCGGGGCCACACAGGAACTCGCTCACAAATTTATAATGAAATCGCTGATGGTAAGGTGCAAAACAGCCGATTTTTGTTCGATTTGACGTGGAATGCCCCAACGGTTCTTTAAACCCCAAAAGTTCACTCGAATCCCACGACCATCGGCATGCGTCATTTTGAGCTTATAGCCAAAAATGGTGATGCTTGTAAGTCATAGCATTTACAACAGGTGTGAATAAGATCAAGTGAAAAACATAATAAAGTAGGTATAATGAAACGTATTTTGCCAGCGAAATGAAACAGGACTTACAAGCCACGTCGGAGTGTGAAACTACATTTATCTATTTATAGTCACCGTGCATTTATCGACTATCACCAACAGTAAATCTCGTTTTTTGTCCTGACAGCCAGGGCTGCGGAGTCGGAGTCGGAGTCGGAGTCGGTCGGAGTCGACAGTTGTGACCGGAGTCGGAGTCGGAGTCGGAGTCGATTTTAGAAACCCGAGCCGGAGTCGGAGTCGGAGTCACCGAAAATCTGTCGACTCCGCAGCCCTGCTAGGTCTGCGGAGTCGGAGTCGGGAGTTGGAGTCGGTCGGAGTCGACAATTCTGCCCGGAGTCGGAGTCGGAGTCGGAGCTGGTTTTTGAATGCCGGAGTCGGAGTCGGAGTCGGAGTCGCCGAAAATCCATCGACTCCGCAGCCCTGCTGACTGAGCTGTCTTCATGTTGCTCTGACCATTTTTTTAGGCTAGAACATTACCGTACTAAACCGCCTTTAGTCTAAAGTTTCACCACGTGACCCGACACTATTGGAACACCCACTGTCATTTTCGGGACATGCTGCTAGCTGTTCCGGTGAGAAGAAAACTTGGCGAAGTTGTTGAAAAGCACCGTGTGAATCGTGCTCAGATTTACCAAGTCGTACTTTTAGGGCATTGCTTGTATTTCGGGCTCAACACCACGTAGCGGAATCGGTTATTGTCTTGGGTAAGTCGACAGACGATACTAATAAAACTGGTAAGGGATGAATAAAACTAAATAGATGTTAGTATTTAGTAATATATTTGTTTATATGTACATAGAGTGTGCAAAAATAAAGTGTCAAGGAAAACATAACATCTCAATAAAAAGTTGGTGAAGCGTTGCGTCAAGATAATTCAAGTCAAATATCAATTTTCATCAACAATAACGAGCGATTTAATTAAAGTGACCATCCCACCTTAACATTAGTTTTGAGTTGAGATAGCCGAATTGGTGGCCATGGCCTGCAAATACCGGTTTGGGCACTCACAACATCGAAAAATATTTTAATTCGGAGATATGGAATTTCAAACTTGCAGTTTTCGGATTATAAGGGGCTAATGCATTGAGATGCCCCCTTAGAATTTGTGACGTCAGCGGTGATCTAATGATTTTAAAACCTTATACTAACATCTTTGTGAAGCAGTGGTGATATATAGTACTAGGTCGTTCAATAAGTAAGGTAAAATCGCACTTATTTCAGTCCACCTTTGGTGTAACGACATGAAACTTGCAACATATGTTAACTGAAATCTTGTCTTCAAAATGGCTATAAGCATTTGGTATCAGGTCCCATCGATCAACCACCCCAGCCTTCAGAACTTGCACCTACTTCCAATCACCGTTTAGGCGCACGTGCTTATCTCAGCACTCCATCAAGCACTGAAAACCCGCTCGGAAAACTCCTTATTGATGTGTTTTGCCATGTCTTTTTTATTTTCCCGATTGCCTCATCCGTAAAAAGTTACTCCCAGAAACAGAACGTCTTCCGGCGATCCGAACAGATTGAAGCTGGACGGCGCCAGATCAGGGCTATACTCCAGCATTCCTGTACTGACAGAGCAAAGCCGCCCCCGGACTGATGCCTAGTCGAGCATCCTTCTGTTGTTGAGTAAATTCTTTTGGTATCCATCTCAGGCAGACCTTGAAAATATCTAACGTATCTGATGATGCCTGTAGCTGATTCGACTATAACACTTCACTCCGTAAATGAAGTCAGTCGCGCGAATGCTTTGGGTCTCCATCATCACCTCACTGACTTCACGGGTTGTGCCAGATCCAGAGGGTCCTGCAAGCATAGGTCTGCCTACCGTAGAATTTTGTCTCTTACACTGCCGTATCACTACCCACTGCCCACCACTAGCATTGTTAATGGCCATATGGCGTCATCAGGGTGCGATTTGCTGCCGACGCCAGTTTTGAGATGAACTCGAGGCTCACCTGACAAAACGGCACTTCCCAAACGGAACGGTGCTGCATCAATGTTTTCATACCGACCGTGTTCGGAGAATTTTTCAAACTCCTAAAAACGGTTGGATACGTTGTGTAGCAAATTTTTCGTAGAGTCAGATGACATATTTTATTTTGCTCAACTTGTTTAAGTTAATGAGCTATAGCACATTTTACCTTACTTATTGAACGACCTAGTATTATGCTATTTGCACGCAACATCTGTCGCAAACGCCGCACTTCCAAAATGATGTCGCTAGAAACAGCGGAGACCCCAAAAAAGTAAACAAAAGTAAAAGTCGAATATCTTGAACACCGGTGAAAATTTTTCGGTGAAATTTGGTAGAGATTCGTTTTTGCTCTTTCTGAACCGAGCGACATTACTTTCATGCCAATTCATTGACTTTTTTAAGGTAAGAGGGTCCCTTTAATATAAATGACCGTTAACTGCGCAGCGTCATTTCCTCCGTTCAAACAGACCTACTGCATGTAATCTAACACTTCAAAGCCGAATATTGTTTGAACTTGGTTCATCTTTTATGAATCAGAGACCCTACTTCCCAAAGCATTTGTACGTATAGATGTCCCAAGCCTTTCGTTTGACCAGCCTCCGTCATTCGTCTCTATAATATAAAAATTAGACTATTGTTTTTTCCAAGAAAATGATCCAACTCATAAACAGTACCATTACATATTATTCCACTTCGACCAACTTTCTGCAAACATCTAATAGCGTGTAGGTAGGTACTTATCAGGTAAATTGAGCTCACTTTTTACACCCACCTTGTTAGACGATTCTATCTAGTTTTCTCGCCGATCGCTGGGCCTGTTGCTGTTCTTCACTGGTGACCTCCAGCAGAGCCGAGCCGACCCGACCGGACCAGTGCCCGAGCCAGACTGCAGGGCGTCGAGTCGTTCGTCGGCTCCGACGCTGGGAATCCGCGCCAGCCGACGAGCGCGACGGCAGCGGCGAGAGGCGTGAACTCGGAGGTGGCTGCAAAAAGCTGATCACGTGTACGAGAAATTTCGCAAGCGTTCGTTTCCTTCATATCATACTCTTTTTCTCGTTCACTGTATTTCTACATATAGAGATGATAATGCGACAGCTGACAGAATTGTATTGTCTATGATTGAACTGGCATTGAACTATGTATTGTAGGTATACCTACCTAGAAATGGCATTGCTTATAGAGTGCAAAATGTGTAGACTGTAAAGAGTTACGCTAAAAGCAATGAAGTGGAGTGTTTGATTAATATTGTATCAGACCTACATGCCTCAACGCCCTACAGCCTCTTCTAAGCTGCATTGCATCCAAGCTTCAAAACGATTCCTCCCTGCTTTACGGCTTCGTCAGCTCACGCCCCACAAATTCAGTTATTGAGCACTTCGATCTGTGTCTGTTGTCAACGTGATTCTAACTGTTAAGAGTAAGACATTACTTCTGGTAGATATTGATGCAGAAACTAGTCATGAATTGTAAACCGCTACAAAGCCAAGTAGCGATGCCCAAGCAGTAAGCACACACACCCACGCATAAACGTCCCCACGTTCCCTGATGCAACGGGAAGCCTTACTTACTTATAGAAGACCCAGAATCTGCTCTCCGAATATCGGGTGACCTCACCAAATCGGCCAAGGCCAGGGTGTAGCACAAGCCGATAGGTCCGGCGAAGGTTAACAAGAAGAGTAACGCCTGGACGAAAAAGTATATTATACGTAATGTTACAACCACCATGTGTGATCAAAGAGTGGATCAGTCAAGATGGCCACTGTGTGGCTATCAGTAATGTCAACAAACCAAGCTTCATGCTAACGACACTCACATCACCAAAGTGAATTTGGATATTTAACCCGCGCACGACTGGGGTATTTTCCATAACGCGGCTGACGGGGGGGGGGGGTGCTCTACAGAGCCTCCCTCCTATCTCCGTAACTACTGAGCCGAGCGTCAACACTGAAACGGTGTTTCATAGTCCAAGAAAACTGTCCAACGAAACTTAACTTCATTGACCTCAAGGCAGTCGATTACGTCACAGGTCAGGTCAAAATAAAAATTATCAACATTTTAACTTCTTCACAATTTACCTAGGCTCTGGCCGCCGGCTTACAAGTCCAATCGCATCCTCATTCTTGGTTTACGCAATCCTTGGTATACATATGCGCTGCCTTAGATACCCTGAGGCCCGGGTACCGAACTTGTACTTTCAATTATCTTTAATGTCAAGGCCAGATCATACTAGGTCACAGAAGTTTTATGTCATGTATCGGTCCCGTGACACATGTTTTATGGTCGATTTGAGCCATAGAATTAAAAAAGTCGTCTGTGTCATTTGAGGCCATTTTCAGTTGAATATATTTTAGGTCAGCTCACTTTCAGGTAAAAAGGTCAATTTTTGAATTTGACATTTTTAACCCGCGCCCGGCTGGGGGTCCTGGATTTCCACGCCCTGCTGGGGGGGGGGGTGTTTGAACACCCCCTTGTAATTCGGCTCCTGGGCCACGTAGCGATACGTGGAAGGCGGCGTTCGAAAGAGCGTCAAAAATAATGACGAAATCACTTCAGTCAATTTTTTGGTCAGGTCAAAGGTCAGGTCACCAGAGGTCATTGAAGGCAAAATTTCGCCGATTTTCAGGTCGAATGTCGAAAATTTCCAAGAAGCCAACGCATAACTCGGGAACCAATAGAGCTACAGCGCCGCGGAAAAGCGCATTCGATAGCTCTATTAACCCGCGCCCCGTAGGGCTACCGGCGGACCCTACCACCCGTAGGGGGGGGGGGGCCGTTTCGGCCCCCCCCTAAGATCTCGGAAAGTTACCGGCCGATTTTCAAAATTCAAACGGCGTTCGATAGCCCCACCCGGGAACTACCTTATGACCAAATTTCATTGACCTAGGTCAAACCGATGACGTCACAGGTCAGGTCAAAGGTCAGATTTTCACCGTTCACAGGCATTTCAAGAAATGTGTTGTGAAATCGAGTTAATTGGTAATTTATCGAAAACCATCGATGGTACATTGTTCGTCAAACACATACTTTGCTATCTGAGGTCACTGATACCAGGTCAGGTCACAGCGAGGTCAGGTCACCGGGGTCACAATATGAAAGTGTCGTGTGATACATGTTTTATGGTCCATTTTACATGACAAATGCGATTATGTGGGCTAGGCAGCCTTTGGGGCCAGCCTAGGTCACGTTTTGGTGAAGGTCAGGTCAAGGTCAGGTCAAATAAGGTCAAATTTCAAAGTTGATATTTTTGCATAAAATGGGTATCGATTCGATGCAGCTCGTCACGGGGAGTCTAATGGTGGTCTTTGTTTTGCTCTACGAGGTCTAGAACTGCCAAAAATTGAGTTTGAAAATTTGACGTCATCAATTTTGAACAGTTTTTCGCTATAACTTGGCCAAAAAACGAGGTATCGATCTGAAATTCGGTATGTAGATAGAAGACGGTAGGTACTATCACATATATTCCGTTTTTTTGAAACTCAAAAAACTTTTTGGATTTTTTGACTTATATATCCAAAAAAATGTTTTTTTGATTTTTGGGGTTCAAAACTCAAAAATTTCAAAAATCCGAGATAGCAGTTTTGTAGCCCTGTCAATTCTACACCTTTTATGTCTTGATCACTTTTCTGTATCTTCAAAGCTGTAGGCCTGACAGGTCTTCTCGCGAAGGTCTTTTTTCGGTCGAAAATGACAGAACATGACGTCATTCTGACGTCATTTGTGGCCAACCTATCATAGCCTCTGAAAAAAGTTTTGGTCACAATGTGTAAAATTGATGCCCGGAGGGGTCCTGAAAGTTTGGTGGCGTTATCTGAAGCGGTTTAGGAGATATCGACCGAAAAGGACAGGGGGGGCCGTTTCGGCCCCCCCCTACGGGGCGCGGGTTAACGCCCTTTCTGAGTAATTCTCCCAGATTTAACCTAACGTCAACGGTTTTGCCTGCAGGGGGCAAAAACTGCAAAAATAGCCGATTTTTTCGGAAACAGTTTTTCTGCAATAACTTTTGACCCAAGCCCTGTACGAGCTTACTTTTACCAGCATCGTGTTCCTCTCGTCAAGACGCATCGAATGAACTATAATTTGACCTTGAAAGGTCAACTTGAAAATTTGACCTCAGGTCAAGGTCATGACCTGACCGGAAAGGGTCATGTTGCATATCAGTCGATCCGTATCGTCGAGCTGAACACATCTAAGGCGTTTTCATCGCTCTAGCATGCCTCTATCAAAAGTTATTTGCGAAAAACTGTTAGATACCATTCGTGACCTAAGATGACCTCAGGGCATAAACAAGGGTCACGGACACCATTTTCATGTTCAGTGTGTCTAAACCACTTGTAATTCGGTGTTTGGGAGTGTTTATAATGTCTTTCGTCCAAAAGAGGCGCATTTCAATTTTCTCCCATTGACTTATAATGGGGAGGTCGCAAAATTGACCTGACCTTAGGTCATCGATATCAAAATTCTGGGATATACATTTTGTACATGCTATCATAAGCGTAGGAACCATGGGTGCAAGGGTGCAGCTGCACCCACAATATTTATTCAGTGGGTGCAGACAATGTATTCTGCACCCACAATAATCTGAACCAAAAACCCCTTTTTCATCAACACTACTTCCCATGCAGCACGGCAAATTCAGGATATGTTGCCTACTATCCATCTTTCGAAGCATTTGCTACTGTGATGGTCTTCAAAACTTACATTTGTGCTGAAAAAAGGGAAATGGAGCATGTGATTGAACACATACCGAACCGATGACCCACTGTCAAAAATTTTAGCCCGATATTTTCAAAAATGGCTAAGTTGGCCGCTTTTACTTTTTGCGGTTGTCAATATTGACAATATTAGCCCTCGCATGTGTGCAGCGTTTTCCAGCTTCTAATGTGTAGGGGGATGGGGAGGGGGGTCGGTCGGACCCCCTGCCGTTCGGCCCCTGATCGAGCTAGAGCTTCGCGGAAAAAAACGAGGGTGTTGCCCGTGACCAGAGGAAGCCGATGATACCCAATTTTAAGGTCTTGCTTCATTGGTTGACCTTCCAGGTCAGGTCAATATTCCAAAAGTCGGGAAAATCGGGACCTGCTAGAACTGCGTAAAGTGAAGCTGTTATCGGGTTTTTCGGGGTGCTGATCACGAATATCTGATGTTAGTTTTGACTTTTGATCACAGATGATTTCTTCAGGCATTTAGGCCAGATCGGGTCAGGTTAGGTCAGGTCAACCATAAGGCGTCCTACCGGCTATCCATAGTAGGTGTCAACTACCACTGACGGCGTCGTAGCATGTCACGAAAGCACTAAAACTACTTCGCCGCGTAAACGTTCAAATGGATGCTAAATTCGAAATCAGCCCTATAAACTACCCTAGAAACATGTAAAACTCGAAAAAGTGAACCGAAGTCATCAAAGGTCAGTGACCTGACCTGACCTTCAGGTTACCTTCACACCCACCGTGATGCATGGGAAGAACATCATTTCACATGTTTGGACGTCTACAATCACAAAAAGACTGGAAACGCGCGGATAATGTGAGCTGACATACGCCAAATCGCGATTCCGGCCGAACATGGTCTCGAGAACCAGGTCACAGGTCAAAGGTCTTTTGGGTCAGGATCATGAAATTTTCAGAGTAGGTGTAAAACTGATCAACTCGAGGGTCCTAAAAGTTTCGTCGCGATCGGCCGCTTTTTGCGCGAGTTATTTGCGAACAACCATGGGGGGGGGGGTTCATCCGACCCCCCTACACATGCGAGGGTCAATGCTTCCAAATGCACTTATCGGTCGGTACCTTTTCGACATGGTACACCCTCAAAGCTCGTAACGAGCCTTCGCTCGGGTGTCGCTCCCTACCCCTCCCCCCCCGCTTCACCGGCCATGGCTGGATTTCTGCACCCATGCACCCACAATGTTCCAGCCGTTCCTACGCCCATGCATGCTATTGCTCTCAGCAATCGCTGAAAGTTTCAAAGCGATCGATCACTCGGTGTAGCTATGACAGACATTGAAACTTTTTATGAGGTGAGGTCACTTCAAGTGACCTGGTGACCTGACCTTGAATGAACTTGGTCTGAAATTTTTACAACATGTGTAGAATTGATGTATGATAAGGTGTACCAAAAACATGGCTGACATGGCTGGTGACCTGACCTTGAATGAACTTGGTCTGAAATTTTTACAACATGTGTAGAATTGATGTATGATAAGGTGTACCAAAAACGGCGGCGCTCCGCGCCGCCGTTTTTGAGATATTCACGAAAAACCACAAGGGGGGTGTTCAAACACACCCCCCCCCCCAGCAGGGCGCGGGTTAAAACTGACCTCTTGAGAGCGACTGCCGATGTTTTGCATCAAAATCGGATAGCTTTTGACATGACATGACATGACGTTAAATAAATAAAATAAATGAAATCGGCTGACATGGCTTCACTGTGCCGTCATTTCCAGCTGACCTATGGTAGCTATAAAATATTCATTGGGACTGTCAAATTGATGCAGCCGAAGCTACTACAAGTTTCGTGTTAGTAGGTCAAGCTGTTTAGAAGAAATTGCAGAAAAACGGGAGGGGGCTCTGTAGAGCCAAGAGTTAACCCTCGCCCGTAAACGGCGATCTGCCACCTTCGCCCATGCAGGGGGGGGGGGTTGGTGCGACCCCCCCCCCCTTGGCGTTTGAAAACGGAGCGTCGTAGAGCTTAGCGGAAAAAAACCAACGGATTGCTCTCAACGACATCTCGCGATTGGTGGTATATTTTTTGGTCCTAGGTCAACATTTGACCTACTTTTGACCGGTCAAAGGTCAAATTTTCGGAAAAATGGACTTTTTCAAATTTTCCGCGGCGATTGCGGCAAAACGGTGGGAGATATCGACTTGAAACCTTCACTATCATGTTCCTTGATCAATTCTCTATCGTTTGGTATGTATTTCGTTTCCCTAGCTCTAAAAATGGCGCGTTGGGAGCGCCGGAAGTCGGCAAGGTCACAGTCGGCGGCAGAAATTTGAAAAATCAAAATTTAAATTTTTGAAATCTGATTGTATTTTTGGATTTGGGATGTCCATTTGCTCCCTATAGAAGCTAATATTGCTGCATATTCCCATTGAGGTGACAAGAATTAGCAAAATAGTGGTTCGGGCGCTTTTCAAAAATAGTACCGGACGCTGTTCCTCTTGTGACGTCATAGCTCCGTGACCTGACCTGACCCCGTCAAGTTTCTTATACCATATGATAGCCAATACTTGCCCCAACATGCATGGGAAGTTTCATCACGATCCATCAACCGATGTCCGTACCACCGGCAGGAAACCTCGGGCGTTGGCACTCAGTTTGTGAAAATCCGGCCTGAGGCTGTTCCCTTTGTGACGTCATAACTCCGTGACCTGACATGACCCGGTCAATTTTTTTTTTTTATTAAAAGATGCGCAAGGTTTGCCCCATAAGGTACCCAAAATTTGGCGGCGCTGCGCGCCGCCGTTTTTGCGCTATTTCCGAAAAACCTCAGGGGGGGGGGGTTGCACCAACCCCCCCCCCTACATGGGCGAGGGTTAATGCGCGAGTTAATGGTACTTGAAGTGCCTTTGCGAGGAACATAGCGAGTATAAATGGTTTAACTGTTAAGGATCATTAACCTTTTCCTCGGACAAACAAAATAAAAGCCGAAAGCTACATTCAATACGGTGACCTTTCGGCTACAAGCCTTCGTCAAACCAAGAAAAGAAAAGACTAAATGTCTTTCTTAGCTGCCCAAACACAGCTCTTTTCTTGGTTTTCGGGCTGATGACAGAGCTTCCGTGACGTAAATGAAGGAATTGCTTCACGGACGGTTGGACGGTCAGCCTGTAGTCACTAGCATACCTGCAACGTGTTCGTTTTGCGTGACGCCATCGTGTAAGTTGTGTCCCTTTTCTGACGGATTATCTTCAATAACGTTATTGTTTTGAGATATTTCGTAAGATTCGGGATCATTTTAACGAAAAATATAATTTCAATGTCTAGAACTATTTAAAAAATGCTTGTTTTTACTCCCGTAGAAGTTCACACATGATGTCAACATTCTCTCGTGACGCCACCTGGATTTATCGCCTTGGAACCGGTAACTCCGAAAATGAAGGAATTCCTTCACTGGCAATGAAGGAATTCCTTCACTGGCAGTCGGGTCGATAACAGAGCGGCAGCTGACAGAGGGGGCTGAATAGCTCACTTCCCCATTGATCATTCCACTTCGCGTTCCACTGCCCGTTCGACACGACTCCCATCACAATGTAGTACTGGTTTCCGTTCATGTTGTTGGGCTGGTGATCGCCCCAGTAGGGATCGGTGGACAGGGCGGTGCCACAGCCGTCGGCGCCGACGAACTGGCCTTCGGTGATGACGTCGGTGAGACCAAGCCAGACAGTGGTGCCGCCAGCGGCAATCATGGCGCATCGGTTCTCCTCGTCAGAACGGGGCACGGCCAGGTGGGCGCCCAGCGCGGCGCACTGGCTCTCCGCTTCAGTGTAGGTCACTGCCAGGTCCAGTCGCTTCAGACAGCGGCCGGCACAGCGGATGAAGCCGGCCGGACAGGCGCAGGGATCGGATGTGTTGCCTGAGAAACGTGCAAAAGAAGCACAATCAAATGACTCTGCTTTTGAAGCCAACCGATATTTTATGTTGAAATTTTGGCCAATGAAATAAATTGTTGGTATTACATGTACCTACATATTGTAACCTCAGCACATACGGAATTGAGGGGTTGATGATTTATCGTAGACTGACCACGACCATAGGCGGCGGAACGGGGAGGGCACTGGGGCACCGTGCCCCCCTTTGATTTTGGCATTTTAACATTAGCCCTATGGGCGTTGGCATGGAAAGAATGGGACCAAAAGTCGGCAGTGCCACTGCCCCCCCCCCCCCCCTAATTGAAGGTGTTCCGCCGCTGACTACGACTTCATATCATATATTTAGGAATACATCCACAAAATGGGTTTTCAGCGTTCCACGTCATGTAACACAAGTAAAAACATTTTCCTATTAATCCACATTTGCATCACCCTTTAAAAGGCATCTGCGATACACTTTTTTAAAGACAGGAAGAGAAGACGCGTTTCTCGCATCTATTTGACTTAAAATCTGATTCCCAACATTCACCAATCATCTTACCCTGCGCCCGACTGGGTCTCAAATAGTATTTGGCATACCGATACCAAACAGATACTAAATTGATATTTGGTATTCCAATCTTTTTTATTTTTTACAGGTTTTACAGATTTTCTTCACTTGTGTACGAGAAGTTCTGAATTTCGCAGAGTTGATGTTTCTCTCGATTTCCCATGTTCGCTCGGTTGACATGTTTGGTATTTCAGCCCATGGGTTTGGTATCGATACCGCCATTATCTGGTTATCAAGTTATGTTTTAGACGAATGGGTGTAGTCACTTATGAATTACGAACGCTCCATTTGAAGTTGGCTGAGATGGCCACCCGGGCAAGAGCTAACCTACTCTGGATGATGATGTAAATAATAAACCAATTAGTGCAAGTCAAATCTATTCAAAAACACACAAAGCTTTTGACTTCAACAGCCTTGATCATTATGTCATAGGTAAGGTAAGGTATCTAACAGGGGCGCACCCAGGATTTTCCAGGGGAGGGGGCCCGGGCTCAAAGGGGCCTCCGTGTTCCGCTTGCCAGGGGGCCTTTTCTCTATCGAGGGGGCCTCCAAATGGCTTACTTTTTGACGGCCTCTGTATGTTTGGTGACGTTCTTAGCGTTATTAGTAAAGCTTAACCCTCACCCTGGCAGGGGGGTCGATGCGACCCCCCCCCCCCCCCTAAGGTTTTTCAAAGATAGCGTAAAATTGGCGGCGCGCAACGCCGCTAAATTTGGCACAACCTATGGGGCAACCTTTTTTCATGTGATCTGCAAATTTCAGGTCCGGTCGACCTTGGGTCAGGCCACCATGTCAGAAAAACGGGTACAAGGTTATGGTCAAATTTAATTTTTTATGTACCTGTCCAACGCACAGTTTTGGACTGATTTCCTTCAAACTTTCAGGATGTGCTAAGTTCACCGAGCTGTATAATATGTAGTTTGTTTTTTATGTCACTGACCTGAGGTCAGTTAGGGGTCATTACGTCGTAATGTTAAGCCTATGGGAAAATATTCAAATAACTCCTATTCGGAAAATATAGAGATGTCCGCTTCGTTGTATCCCTTTTGTTCTTTGATACCACAGTACTTAACATAATGTCACTCGGTGTTTCTTTGTTTGGTGTACTTATCTAAGGTTCAGGTCAAATGAGGTCAACTCAGGTCAAATGACGTTTGTGCCGATAACTTGTCACATAATAGAACAGGTTTCAAAATGGTATCATTCTGTTCCTCTTGAACAGCTGAGTCGAATGATATGCAACATTAAGCATTTCAACCATTCCTAAGACTTAAGTTTTACTTAAGTTGTGCACTTAAGTACACTTTAATACCTACACTTTTAAGTACACTTAAGCAAACAAAAAAAAGTATATCATTCGACACGCCTTGACGTGCTGAGTTCACTGGTGCTTTTGTTTTGCTCTATCTTAACCCTCGCCGGCCGAAGGGGGGGGGGGCGGGTGCCGCCCCCCCCATAGGGTTTTTTCGCGATAGCTCCGAACACGCTGGCGATAGAGAGCTGAAACTTGGCATACCTGACCTTTGATCCAAGCCGCATCTTTTGACACCAACCGCATTTTTGGGTCAGGTCAGGTCACTGACCTATGACGTCATAAGTGAACCTCTGCACGGTCTACAGATGTCGCAACTTCGCAACGCCCTCACTGCCAGAGGAGAAGTCACAGGGAAATGAAACTTGCAGGATCTAGTATCCATTATGAGTCCCACAACTTGTATATCTCGGATTTTTCCTAAAGGTCATACGAGGTCAGGTCATTTTCGTGACCTCACCATTATAAGTCAATGGGGAAAAATGAAAACTGCTATTCTGGCGCCGGGAACGATCTCCAACTATCTCAAGCACACAGAATCGTGATTTGATGCACTCCTTGCAAGGTTAGATGCGTCACTTTTGCAATGTTGACCTTCCGTGACGTCATTTGTGACGTCATCAAGGTCATATTAGTTTTTCGTCAATAACTCCCGATCAAATTGAGCTAGCGAGTCGGGAAAGCCACCAATGGACTCAGGAAGACCTGCCGAATCGAATGATATGCAACATGACCTCTTTCGACCAACTTCGTGACCTGGGGGTGCTGACCTGACCTTGACCTGAGGTCAACACCCCAAGTTGACCTGACCCGGACAAAAAGTATGTCATTCGACGCGCCTGAGCGAGACGAACACGATGCTGCCAAAATCGGCGCTCTGCGGCCGTTTTTTGCGAAGTTATTCACCAAAAACTGAACCGTACCTTGGGGCACTTGACCTGACCTCAGAGGTCACCGGTTGACCTAGGACCTTAAAATCGGGTACCAATCTCTGCGTCTCGTAACGGCGCACACGCTCGTTTTTTCCGCGACGCGCTAGCTCCACCAGGGGCGAAACGGCGAGGGGGGGGTCGTACCCCCCCCCCTCGGCCGGCGCGTATGTAGAAAACCAATAGGTCCGGCGAGGGTTAACCCGCGCCGGGCCGGGGGGTGTTTGAACACCCCCCCCCCCCCCCCGGCGGCTTTTCGCAGCTCCGCGCCGCCGTTTTTAACACACCTGTTCGTGCATCTTTTCCGCACATGCTGTGAAAATTTCAGACCCAGGTCTCTCAAGGTCAGGTCAGAAACAAATTAGAATGTTCGTCATGGCTACACCGACCGCACGATTGCCTTGAAACTTTCAGCGATTGATGAGAGTAACAGTGTATCTCGTGTATCCTATAAAAGCGTGTATAAAAACCTATTAAACGTGTATCTCGGAATTTCGATATCGGTGACCTAAGGTCAGGTCAATTTTGCGGCCTCTCTATTATAATTCAATGGGAGAAAATTGAAAGGCGTCTGTTTTGCACGAACGCCATTCTAGACACTCTCAAACATCGGGATGTAGGTAAAATGGACACACTGAACCCGAAAATTGCACCTGTGACCCGGAGTGTGACCCCTCGTTCTGAGATGTCCCCGAGGTCATCTCAGGTCACGAATAGTATCTAACAGTTTTTTGCTAATAACTTCTGATAGAGGCATGATAGAGCGATGAAAACGCCTTAGATGTGTTCGGCTCGACGATGCGGATCGACTAATATGCAACATGACCTTTTCCGGTCAGGTCCTGAGGTCAAATTTTTAAGTTGACTTTTCAAGGTCAACTTATAGTTCATTCGACGCGTTTTGACAAGAGGAACACGATTCTGGCAAAAGTAATGTCGTGGCTTTTTTGAGTCAGAAGTTATTGCCGAAAAACACTGTTCGTAAAAAACGGCTATTTTTGGAGTTTTTGCCCTCTGGAGGCTAAACCGTTGACCTGAGGTCAAATCTGAGGACATATTGGCGAAAGAGCGTCAAAAGAGCTATCGAATGCGCTTTTCCGCGGCGCTGTAGCTCTATCGGTTCCCGAGTTAGCCGTTGGCAGTTTCCAAAATGTTGAAATAGCCAACATTTTACCTTTGGTGACCTCTGGTAACCTGACCTTTGACCTGACCCAAAAAATGACTGAAGTGTTTTCGTACTTATTTTGGACGCTCTTTTGAATGCCGCTTACCGCGTGTCGCTACGTGACCCAGGAGCCGAGTTAGAAGGGGGTTTTCAGACACCCCCCCCCCCGGCCCGGCGCGGAAGTCGCGGAGCACCTGCCCGGCGCGGGTTAATTAGATCAAAAGTTATCAGCGAAAACTTTTGACCTGTTTTAGCAAATTTTTTACAATTATACCTCCCAAAAACCCCTAAATATTGACCTAGAGCAACCAAATTTGCACAGGGACGAGGATTTTAAGAGGGCCACCTACCTACCAAATTTGGTATTTCTAGGTGCCATAGGATCCAATCGCGAGGGGGGTCGCATCGACCCCCCCCCCCCCTCTGCCAGGCCGCGTTATGAAAAATGCCCTGCCAGGGCGAGGCGCTGCCCGGATAGGACCTCTTGTGAAGAGGGGCCTCCTATCCAGAGATGGCCTCTTTCCCAGAGACGGTCTCCTTCCAGAGGGGATCCAGAGAGAGTCCTGCCAGAAGGGGCCTCTTGTGCAGAGAGGGAGCCTTCCATCAGGAGAGGGCATAAAGGGTCTCGTTCAAGAGGCCAGAGGGGCCTCCTGACTCCTGCCCAGAAAGGGCCCCTGTGCAGAGGAAGCCTCGGGGTCTCCTGCCCATAAAGGAGCTCCTGCCAGATGGGGCCTCCTGGCTCCTGCCTAGATAGGGCCCTCTGTGCAGAAGGGAGCGTCCCATCCAGAAGGGGCCTCCTAAGCATAAAAGGTCCTCTGCCAGAGGGGACTCCTGCCCATAAAGGGTCTCCTGCCAGAGGGGGCCTCCTGGCTCCTGCCCACAAAGGGCCTCCTGTGCAGAGGGAGTCTCGGGGCCTCCTGCCCATATAGGATCTCCTGCCAGAGGGGGCCTCCTGGCTCCTACCCAGATAGGACATTTTGTGCAGAGGGGGCCTCCTGACTGCTGCCAAGATATGTCCTCTTATGCAGAGAGAGACTCCCATCCAGAGAGGGCCTCCTGCCCAGAAAGGGTCTCCTGCAAGAGGCCAGAGGGGCCCCCTGACTCCGGCCCAGAAAGGGCCCCTAAGTAGAGGAAACCTCGGGGCCTCCTGCCCAGTATAAGATTTCCTGCCAGAGGGGGCCTCCTGCCCAGTATAAGATTTCCTGCCAGAGGGGGCCTCCTGGCTCCCACCCAGATAGGGCCATCTGTGCAGAAGGGAGCCTCCCATGCAGAAGGGGCCTACTAAGCAGAAAAGGTGTCCTGCCAGAGGGGCCTCCTGCCTATAAAGGCTTTCCTGCCAGAGGGGGCCTCCTGCTCCTGTCCAGAAAGGGCCTCCTGTGAAGAGCGAGCCTCGGGGGCCTCCTGCTCATGAATGATCTCCTGCCAGAGGGGGCCTCTTGATTCCTGCCCAGATAGGGCCTCTTGTGAGAGGTGCCTCAAATCCAGAAGGGGCCTCCTGTGCATAAAAGGTCCCCTGCCAGACGGGGCCTCCTGCCCATCAAGGGTCGCTTACCAGAGGGGGCCTCCTGTGCAGAGGGAGCCTCGGGGGCCTCCTGCCCATGAAGGATCTCCTGCCAGAGGGGGCCTCTTGATTCCTGCCCAGATAGGGCCTCCTGTGAGAAGGTGCCTCACATCCAGAAGGGGCCTCCTGCCCATCAAGGGTCGCCTACCAGAGGGGGCCTCCTGGCCTCTGCCCAGATAGTGCATCTTGTGCAGAATTATAGTAGGTTAGGCAGGAAAGTCAAGTGTAAAAGTACCCTAAGCGGTGCTCAGGGGGCCTCCTAATTATGACCGAGCGGGGGGGGGGGGGGCCCGGGCCCCAAGGCCCCCCCTTGGGTGCGCCACTGGTATCTAAAGCCTAAGATACAGTGATCAAGGCTGTTGAAGCCGAAAGCTTTGTGTGTTTTTGAATAGATTTGATTTGTACTAATTGGTTTATTATTTACATACATCATTATCCAATCTGTCATGGATAATCAACTAACCTACTCTGTTTGAGTACTCAGCCCAACATTGGGTTCCATAAAGTACACAATGTGAACATTTCTCGGGGTTCTCTTTGTTTTCTTACCGGGACATTTGGACCGGGCCATGTAGCGTTCGGTGGTCTGTTGAGAGCTGACGATGGCCGGACCGCGGCAGTCGCCAGAGAACAGCCGGCACGTGCCGTCATCGGGTCCGTAGATGAAGCCGCTGCACTCTTCAGGAGAAGCTTCCTCGCACAGGAGACCGCAGTCGATCTCCGATTCAGCAGAGAGTATCTGTACAGCCGGACCTTGGAGGGACACCGGGTCCAGCCAGCGGTACCGGACCGCGGCCGCTGACGTCACCAGGAGCAGCAGCAGTACCGCTCCCGGCCGGGCCATGGCTCCAAGTGGTAAATTCGGTGGTGCATTTTGCTATTACCTTCCCTGGCTCTATGATCTGCGTGGTTAAATTGTATGAAAGTATGCACAGCGGGTACTTTATGCAAATAATGCTTGAAGCATCCTCAACAAATTGACAGTAATTTCAATGACATATTATGATGCCGACCACCAAATGTGATTAGCTAATCATAGCAAAAGGATCATGATTGCTATATTTGTGCGCACTCACAATGTCTTCGTCATGTCAAAACATATTCCGTAGATGTTATCTAGAACAGTTACGGGCTACAATGTATGCTCTTATGCTTGAGGCCGATGTTCATTAATGTTCACGTCAGGGGCGGATCCAAGGGGGGGGTCACATGGGTCATGGCCCCCCCTTGAGGCCCGGGGGCCCAAAGACCTGCCAGGGGCACCACCGGCCTATCAGGGGTATCACAGTCCTGACAGGGGCACCACAGGACCGCCAGGGGCACCACAGGCCTAGCAGGGACACCTTGGGCCTGGTGCCCCTGGGCCCTGACAGGACTGTAACGCCCCTGACAAGCCTGAAGTGTCCCCGGCAGGCACGTGGTGCCCCTGACAGGCCTGAGGCGCCCCTGCAAGGCCGGTGGTGCCCCTGGCAGGCCTGTGGTGTCCATGGCAGGCCTGTGGTGCCCTTGCTAGGCCTCTGGTGCCCCCGACAGGCTTGTAATGCCCCTGGAAGGACTGTGGTGCCCCTGGGCCCTGACAAGCCTGAGGTGCCCCTGACAGGCCAGTGGTGCCCTTGCCAGGCCTGTGGTGCCCCTGGCAGGCCTCTGGTGCCCCTGACAGGGTTGCGGTGCCCTTGGAAGGACTGTGGTGTCCCTGGGCCTGACAAGCCTGAGGTGCCCCTGACAGGCCCGTGGTGCCCTTGTTAGGCCTGTGGTGCCCCTGGCAGGCCTCTGGTGCCCTTGCTAGGCCGCTGGTGCCCCTGGCAGGCCTCTGGTGCCCTTGCTAGGCCGCTGGTACCCCTGCGCCCGGAGAGGACTGGTGCCCCTGAAAAGTCTGAAGTGCCCCTCGGCAGGCCCGTGGTGCCCCTGACAGGCCCAAGGTGCCCCTGCGAGGCCGGTGGTGCCCCTGGCAGACCTCTGGTGCCCCTGGCAGGTCTGTGGTGCCCCTGGCAGGTCTGTAGCGCCCCTGGCAGACCTGTGTTGACTGGTGCCCCTGCTAGGCCGCTGGTGCCCCCCACAGGCCTGCGGTGCCCCTGGAAGGACTGTGGTGCCCCTGCCCCTAGGGGTGCTCATGGGCCCAACAGGCCCGTTGTGCCCCTGACAGGCCTGTCGTGTATACTTGCTAGACCTGTGGTGCCCCTGGCGGGCCTGTGGCGCCCCTACAAGGCCGTAGGTGCCCCTGACAGGTTTGTGGTGTCCCTGGAAGGACTTTGGTGCCCCTGACAAGCCTGAAGTGTCAAGGACAGACCCTTTAGACGCCAGGATCAAGTTCGTCGGACTGACAACGATTTGCTTACCTGATAACGTTCCTGGTAAGTACTCACTACTCAGCGTCCACAACATATATGTATACACATAGCACATTCATATATACTTGCTTACAATTGGTAAATGTGGTTGTGGCTAAGAGTTAAGATACTGACTAAAAATAAAAAATAAAAAGAAAAAAAACTGAAAATGGGGGCACCACCAAAATGAAGTGGACGAAATCCGTTGAGTTTTTAATTTTGGGTATAGGTAGGGGCACCACTTCGATTCATGACCCTCCCCTTGGAGTTTTCCTGGATCCGCCCCTGGTTCACGTTCATATTCTAGATAACTGCTTTTAAAGAACTTATTTCATGCACCACTCATCAACAAAGCAGCGCTATATGATGGTACACAGAGCACATCCCTGTATAACTCGGATAATGTCTAGGGCAAGGACGGCATCATAATATTACTGGGTCACCGATCAAATAATCATATGTCATCCAGTAATCAAGTAAATATGTATGTATGTACGCATAAATAAAAAACTACACATTTTGATGTAATGGTAGGCATAGCATACTTTCACAGGTAGGCACGTAATGTGTATGTTTTAACCCTATTAGTGGCAGGCTCCTGGCTACCCCATATTAGTGGCAGGGGGGGGGGGGGCTGTTTACGACCCCCCCCTTGATATCTCGAGATCTAACCGGCCGATCATCAAAATTCAAACGGCATTCGATTTGGCTCAACGAGATCTACATTTCTAAAAAAATAAAATTAAAAAATGTCAATAGGGGGGTAGAGGGGGGTAAAAACGGGCAAATTGCAGATACATTTTAGACTGTTTATCACGGCCATGTTTCTGAACCAATCTTAACGCAAGTTTTGCCGATCGATAGAGAATGAACCAGGAATTCACATGGATCCTAAAAATATGCATTTTCAAAAATCATAGGCGGATACAGATCATTGAGATTGGGGGTACACAAAAAGTATAGTAAATAAGGTTTTTGTTGGTACTGTTTCTAAAAAGGGTGGCAATGGTCTTGTTATGTTACAATTTCTTATGAGAGAACAACTAAAATTGTATTGGTCATGCATAGGCGGTGTCAGGGCACCTATGTTGGGAGGTAAAAAATAACCCCCCTTTTTGGACGCCTGGATCCGCCTATTATAGCAAAAACGTGTCAAAAGAGGATGCACAATAACTTTGTATATGTTATAACATGATACCTTTCATTCACTGTTCGTAAAACTGGTGCAGCATCGTGATCTTCGCCCAAATGACTCGCTTCACGAATAGGACCCCCCAATTCCCAGTGCTCTGGAGCCGCCCCTGGTAAAGTTATGAACTTAAAATTTTCAGGGAATGTGCCCAATTTAGTTTTAGGAAAAGTCAGAAAATTTCAGCATCGTAGCTTCAGCGGTTTCGGAGATATTCCCGAAAAACCTGAGGGGTGGATAAAAACAACCCCCCCTGCCACTAATAGGGTTAATAAACAGACAGAGCCGCATCGTTGTATTGCTTTAAATCATTCACTTACATGAGCACTTGAAAATCAACCATGAGCAATCGTGATCGATGCGTAGGTATAAGAGAAGTGCATTGCGCAGAAGTGTGGATTAGACAGATGCCTTTATTAACCCGCGCCCTGGTGGGGGGTGATGGGGGGCATTTTTTGTCCCCCAAACTTTTCGATATATCTCCAAAACCGCTGCGCTGATCGTCACCAAACGGTCAGTACCCTCCCTGGCATCAATTTTACACATTGTGACCAAAACTTTTTCCAAATGCTATGATAAGTTAGCCGCAAATAACGTCAGAGTGACGTCATGTTCTGCCGTTTTCGACCCCAAAAAGGCTTCGCGGGAAGAGCTGTCAGGCCTACCTATAGCCCGCGCCCCACGGGGGGGGGGGGCAGAATCTGCTTCCCCCTCCCGTTTTTCGCCAATAACTTCTAAACGCGTTACGCGAATGACGTCAAACTTTCGGTACCTTATCATACATCAATTTAAGACGTTTTTTTAAATTTGAGGGAAATCAGTCGGAAAATTCATGAGAAATGACGTTTTAGTGACGTTGTGTCCGCCATTTTCGCCTCAAAAACGGCAAAATTTCAAACGCCGCTAACATCTTCATTTTTAAAGGAATCAAGACGTAACGAAAAAGGTTATACGTGATTCTACTTTGTCTATCAACTGGTTATCTCGGTTTTTGAAAATTTTTAACCATTTTTTTTTTCTAAAAAACTGATTTTTTTGGGAAAATAATTATCTTTCAGAATGTGGATCGCTCATGATTGTTCAATAGCAGGGCCTCGTCTAAGGAATTTTCACTGGGGGGGCCAGAGCCTGAAGGAGCCAAACCTAGGGTACCCCCAAATCCTGTTTTCTCACCGGATTTAGACCACTTGTTTTTCATCACAGCCCTGACACCATGATTTTTTTTTTAACTAAAGGAAAAAATAATAGGGCATCCGACCCATGGTGTTGAGTGTTTTTGAGTGGCAGTGCCTTGTCTAAGGAATTCACATGCCGAGCCTTATGTCGGGGGCCCACACGCATAGACTGAGCGCTTGACTCTGAGCTCTGCCGAGTTCTGAGGGCTAACACCAGCTTCTGGACCCACGCCGGCCTCTATGGTAGCCCACACTGGCTTTATATGATCCATACCAGGCTTTAAGGATTAAGCTGAGTGGAGACAGTATTTTCCCACGGCCCCCTCAGACGAGTGTAATGCGTACGTATCAACTTGGAGACTGATGGCTTCTCAGGTGGATTCTCCGTAAGTCGTAATCGCCGTGGATCTCCGACACAACCTTAAGGTTGTCAGAGGCTATAAATTAAACAAAAAATGAAGATTTCCCCGTGTAGTAGTGCAATTTGAGGCCCGTTGGGACCCTACAGGCTGGTATTTGGCTGGCATTTGCCCACCGGGACTCCACGCCGACTTCTTTAGATAATCCAGCGACAGACCACCAATCTGCGCCTATGTACGACCACCACGGGATCCTGCTTCATTACGACTAGGAGCTACTCTAGCCGCACACCGGTGACCGTCCAGCCAGAAGCTGGACGCCGCATAGTGAGGACGACGATAGGCAAAAACAAGAGATTGACGCCCCGAGGACAGAAACAACAGATTGATACGTAAAGGAGAATTTTTATCGGTAGAGCGTTGGACTCCGCGTGGTGAGGGCATGCGTCCCGGTTATAACAGTCCGGGTTCGAAGCGCGACAGAGTCGCTTGATGTTTATGAGCCTCCTGGCGAGTATGGTTACGGTTGGTGGCAGGCCGTAACCAGTCGAAGTCAGTGAGGGGACCGGCCGTGCGCGGCTATGTGCATACGTAAAACTTTGGGCTCTAAATTCTGCCATAGATCAGGAATTGCGCGATCGGAGGGTAGAGGGCAGGGCCAACGCAACAAGATCTGCTTAGCGGGGGCTCTGTCCTTGTGAATCCTTCCATTCAAAAGGTTCGGACTAAATTTATAAAAAAAGAATATCCGAGACACGGAGTTGGGCGCCTGAAAAGACGAAATGTAACGTATTGCTGAGCGAAAAAAAAATGGTTAAGGTCAGGTAAACAAAATAAACACTTGATAACAGGCCTAAGTAATCGGCTAGGTATCAATGTGCTCACATTGCATCCATGTTTCGTTTACACATTTGCTTTTATGTGCACTGACGCCTCGACCTAAAAATTCGTTTGCCTTTTGGCTATTGCCGGCCCCCCCAGTAGTGACTTTTTGCCCTGACTGGGGGGGCCAGGCCGATGACTGCGGGGGTTTGGCCCCCCAGTTAACATGTTAGACGAGGCCTTGTTCAATAGGTACAATACAATACAAATATTCATACAGAAACGGAAATAAGTCGTAAATTTGAGCTCCGATGAACAGTAAAGCATTCATGAGAGGTTGAAATCGTAAAAAATAACCGACTTCAAAAGCTCATAAGGTTTCAGGGCTGAGATGAAAAATAAGTGGCCTAAATCCGGTGAGAAAACAGGATTTGGGGGTACCCTAGGTTTGGCTCCTTGAGCCTCTGCCCCCCCCCCCCAGTGAAAATCTCCTAGACGAGGCCCTGATATAACGTAACTATTCATACGCCGGTAGCCGATTCGCGATTCCGGCCTGACATAGTCTTGAGGAACAGTTTATAGATCAAAGGTCATCTGGGCCAGAGTCATGAAATTTTCATTGGCCGAGAGTCCACACTGGCACCGAAGGACCCATCCGGCCATGCCGACTTCGAGTTCGGAAGGCTTCACCCTGGCCTTCGAGGGAAGGACGAGGTCCCTGAGAGGCTGAGACAACCTTCGAGAGCTCCACATCGGTGCCTACAACTTGCAAGTCCCACAGGCCACAGGTCGCCAAGGGTCATTTGCAGGTCACTTAGGTTCCAAGAGGTTTACGACCCCGACGACGAACGCACGTCGGGGGCTCAGCCCCTCGAGTCTCCTTGTTTCCGCGCCTCTGCTTTATACGCCATGCACTTAACCCTCGCCCGCACATGCCATTTTCCCATCCTAGAACGCACATGGGGGGGGGGGGGGGTGGTTGCCACCCCCGCGCCATTTCGTTCCTGTTGGAGATAGAGCTTAGCAGTAAAGACCAAAAAGATTCTTTGGGAAGAGACGAATCCAATGATACCCAGTTTTACCTTCTCAGGTCAGTCATTGACCTTCCAGGTCAGGTCAAACTAAAAAATGTTGCTGTTTTGGGTCACCGTTGAATATCAAGTGCGCTGCTTATCAAATACCGATGACGATGCTGTCTTCTGGTGCCAAGCCAGCCAGAACCTCTTTGTCACACTATCCGACCAGAATTTTGCTGCTGAGGTCATTTCAGGTCAAGTTAGGTCAAGGTCAATTATATGTGTTTGTATGTCTGTGTGTGTCTGTGTGTATACTGATGTGTGCACCGATTGTTTTTGGGTCCATATCACATGAAATCATGATCTGAGAAGCTTTTACCAAAAATGCAGTCAAAAAACTTCACAAAAAGTGAATTCAGCTTGCGTAAAACGCAATTATCTTAGATGACCTAGGTTGACCTTGACCCTGACCTTGACCCCTGTACATCGTCGAACAACATGTTCCATGATAGGTGGGAGGTAAGACTGGCAAAAAAGGCCGAAATCAGGGTGCCAAAAGCTCACAAGGCCCATGGCAAACGCAAGATGTTGAGAATTGGCCATTTGGGTCATGACATGACCTGAAAAACAAGGTCATATCTCCGAAACCAAAAATCACAGAAACTTGAAATTTTGAGTGGACATCAAGAAAGGATAGACGAGCAGCTATACGAAAAATCAGCCTTCTAGCTCTAAAAATGTTGAGTGCAGAGCAGAAAGACTGCCTGGGGGGGTGGCAACCACCCCCCCCCCCATGTGCGGGCGAGGGTTAAGCGATACGCTCTATGTCATTTTGTTGACATACATTTGCCCCTCCCTACGTATGTCGCATGCACGTACTTTTGCGATGCGTAGGTACGTACTACATACTAATGCGATGCTTGTCCGAAACCCGTAGCAATCTTGGCTAGAAGCACTAGATGTCGCCACATGGCTTCCGCTAGATAGCGCTTGCGATGCAAAGTAGGCATCGCAAGCCTCTAACCAGCCTCTAAGTAGTCTATAAAGGAGTGAGGACGTGATACATGAGGCTGAGAGGTTAGATTAAAAGCCTTTACCTACGAGTGAAAAGATGGTCCTATAGACCTAAGATCCTTTATTTGGCATGTCTAGAAATTTTGGGCGAAAAAAAACGATGCTTGAGACGAAGAACAACCTAAACGCAAGGCCCTATACAGTACCAAGATATGCCTAAACGCAAAATATTTGCACATTAGTGCTCAATAATAGGTAGGAACCATCTTACTTACCTAATACCTAGGTATATGACATTGACAGCAAAACAAAACATTTCTTTTTAGTGAAAATTCACAAAATAAAATACAGTTCAACATCGAGTGTTTGTAAACAAAAACAAAACGACAAAAACTCAGGCGACATCAAGGCCCTATATAGAAGGTATGCTCATTAGGCCGAAGCAGCGATTTCCGTGACGTCACTGGTACGAAGGGTCGGACGGCTGTAATGCAATCCTGTGGAAAATGACCCAACTTTAGGGCTCTCCCACATAGCTGCCAACCTCGACACTAAGGTAAAAGTTATATCACATAAAAATTCAAATCAAGACGAACAAGAAACCTATCTGACGTTTTTACGTATTACTAACGGCTTAGACTCTATTCAAGTATATTCAGAGCTCTGCATTACCTCACTTTTTCTGCCGTCAATGCCACTACAAACGTCTAGTCGGCGCACGTGCGCCTGTCGAGCGGGGACCACCAGTCGGGCGATTCAGAGCTGCCGCCCAATCAGAACGCCGCAATGCCGTGACGTCATTGGTCGCACACGACACGTTACGGAGATAGGGATGAGACAGCCCTGAGGCGACATTTGCGGCGTTCTTGACGCACCAGCAAATGTCGCGCTGTCAGCACTGTTGAGTGTTGTGAGTATTTTTTTAAAAAAATATTTTTCAAGGCTATTTACAAGCTCATTTTTCGGTGTGCTATGCATCCAGGCAATAGTGTGTCCGATTGATGAGGTACTTGCTTTGATACCGATTATCAGGTTGGCCTGAGCCCTGAACCTAGGGGTTCAGAGTGAAGCTTGAGCTGTGAACTGGAAAAATAATGACAACTCAGTCGGGCGCACTGTGGTATCTCCGATTCATTTATGGAGACGTTTCTATTATTGGAAACGTTTCCAAATTTGACTACTCTTCTGTTCCAAAAATGGAAACGCTCGTTCCATAAATAGAAACGCTAACATCTCCGCACATATTTTTTTGCCAAGGGTGGCTGGATTCGATGTATAACAACTGTTTCGCGTAAAACAAGCTCAGATACACCAAAAGCACTTGTCTTCTTGCATGAAAAGCTGTCGTATGCATAAAAATTCACGTCTTTAAAATGCTCCTGAATCGTATCCATTTATGGAGACTTAGTTTCCAAAAATGGAAACGCCGATGTTCCAAAAATAGAAACGCTGAATTTCAAATGTGTGCAAACTTAGCTTAAATGTGTTTTTAAAATTCACATGCAACTAAAAATTTGATGTTTTGGGACAGGTTTAGCATCTCGGCTCTCGGCAGTTACCTTGGACGTCGGGTTCGATAGTAATACCTTACGCGCCGCAGCTTGAGCACATTCAAAAGTCAACTAAAACTAAGATTTCCCAGAAACTACTGGACAGATGTGGTCCAAAGTGGGCAATACATAAAGCGTAGATATCATTTCAATATATAAAATTAATATCAATGTTACACATGAGCTAGAATGAATAAATTCATCGTAAGAATACAACGGTATTTGGTGTGACGACGGTGCAGACCTTATTTCCATCCTGCTTTTTACGTATTTGCACGGAGATTTACGTTGATCCGAGCCTACGATCATATTCAGCACATTTGAAATATCATAAAATGCCCACTTAAGTCTCCAAATAGGGCTTTGCAACAACTTTCATGCGATTTAATCAAAGATTGACGACCACCAGGCCGCTGGTACACCGGAAAACGCAGCGTGAAAATGAATGAAAAACTGAAGTTCCCGGTGATGTGGTTGTTCCAATCAATGGGTCAGTCTTTCAGTAGTCTGTTAAAAACGTTATTTTTTGTTCAAAACATTCATAAATGTTATTATTTTCAATTCGAAAAACGTGTGATTTTTTTTATCACGTCAACATGTTATAAGCATCGCCTCGTTCGTCAACTTTCGGTTTTCTGATCGGAAAGTCGGAGAACAGGAACATAAACTAGAATGCTGGCTGTCGATTGGTGGCATCCTGTGCATGCCAAATTGCACCAATCAATGCCCAGTTTGCTTTAAAGGTAGCGATGCACACATCGTCTCCATTTATGGAACAGATCGTTTCTATTTTTGGAAACGGCGTATCCATTTTTGGAACATTGTTCCAAAAATGGAAACGTTTCCATATATGGATCGGAAATACCACAGTGTGCCCGACTGAACTGTCTATCTTTTCTTTGGGCTATGTAAACTTGCGGATACTCTAATGGGCTGTTGTGTTACCATGTTTTCAGTATCCTGCATGTATTGCCATATTGACAGGTTTTCTAAACCCCATATCTTTTCCGTGAATTTTCGGGAAGCACGAAAGAGCCCATTAAAAAATGTCCAATCATTCGATCCTCATTAAATATGTTTGGTAGTGTTAGTGAGCTTCTTCTGACATTTCTTGATCTGCAAAAACAGACAAACTTGAAAAACTGGGTGACTGTACCTTTTTTGAAGATTTCTTTTCAATCTGTCGGAAATTCATGGGAGAACAGATATGGGGTTTGGAAAAAACAGTGATATCACAAGCTACCTAACTACTTTGCATAACCTCAAAGCTTGGGGATGTCAATGAGGTATTTAATACAGAAAGTGCAGACAGCCGCGTCAGCTACGTATAAATGTAATGATTGCCCTTTCCAGTTATTTGCAGGATTTTGTCACAATTTCATCCCTCAGCTTTCTATTTTTTTCTATTTCTATCTTAGCTTTCTAATTTCCCCCTGAAATCATGAGATGTTCTTTGATGCTGACGCCTTACGGGTGCGGATTTCCAGAGAGGACGCAGCTCTGTCATGTCACTGTTTTTCATCACCTTTCTGCCAGGATTTTGAGGCCCTAGGTGTGGAGGCGCGTGGTAGGTCGGGTGTCCCGTTTGTCCTATATTTATTTTTGGTTTTCAGCATATTATACTCTTTTTTGTTGCATTATTCTGCCTGAATTATTGTTTTGTTATTCTGTTTTTGCACATACTTTTCTGTTTGACCCTCCTGTTCCTGCTCGTGCATGCTGGCATGGGCATGATGTAAACCCAATATGGCGTCTCAGCCTGGCATGAATCGAGACGTATTTAAACCATCAAATACGCTTGAAAGAACCCCACCAGGGTCACCCAGTGTAGAGGAGAAGGATAAATCACAGGCCGATACTTCTAAAAACGGAGAACTAAACAGAGCTAAGGCTCAAACAGAGACAAGAACTGACAATGTGGGACAGGCGCTCAACGAAACTCAAGAACTCGACTCTGACGATGATGACCAGGATGTGGAAGGACAAGGTGGAAGTAGAGTAAAGCGGCTAGACTCTAATGTTTATAAACCATTTGGAAGTCGCTCATCATCGGGTACGAGCCAGCCGTCTCACGACATCTGCCGGGGAGGACCAGGAAGAAGAAAAGGAAGCAAGAAGAAGTGTGGACTCAAGGTTGAAGACAATCAAGATGGAGTATGTTGTGATGGATGCAAGTTCTGGTTCCATCTGGATTGCCAGAAGGTGCAGTCGGAAACCTACAAAGCCCTCCAGGAGACAAAGGGAGTGTTCTGGTTATGTTCGGAGTGCCGTTCTATCCTCCCAGAGCTTGCAAGAAGGGCCATCACAATGGGAGAAGAGAAGGAGGAATCACAACCAAAGGCTGACAAGAAAGAAAATGTGCAGGAAGACAACCAGGCAATAATCTCTGCCATCAAGGCCCAAAAACAAGAAATCCTGGCAGCCATGAAGCAGCAAGAGAAAGTGATCATCACAAGCATCAAAGAAACACAACCAGCAAAAACATATGCTGAAGCTGCAAAGAAGATAGAAGATCAAGTTGGCAAACTGCAGTCTGCGATGAAGGGAACAGCGGAAATGTCTGAAGCAGTCAATGTTATCAAACAGAAAAGTGAAGAGCAGAGTGATAAACTCAAAGGGATGGAAGAAAGTGTGGTGAGGCAGATGGCCCAACAAAGTCAAGTCCTGGAGAGTAACACAACCAACATAGAGAAAGTCGTGAGATTGAAAGAGAAGGAGAATAGAGCACAAAACCTGATCTTCCACAACATAGACGAGTCAAAGTCTGCCAATGTTGAAGAAAGAAAAGACCATGATGAACAACAATTCAAGGAAATGATGAAAAAGCTTATGGGAGAAAACAGGAGCTTCAAGACAGAAAAAATCATCAGGCTCGGAAAGAAAGATGAGACGATAAAGAAGAACAGGCTGATGCTGGTGAGACTGTCCAGCAGGGAAGAGGCAGAAGAAATCTACAAGAACCGCATGAGGATGAGAGAGGTAAATATAGAAAACAAATACATATCCCTGGATAGAACGCCAGAAGAGAGGAAGAAGTTCCATGAGCTGAAAAAGGAACTCGAGGAAAAGGGGACTGCCACACACAGGATCTTTCGAGGAAGGGTCATCAGAAACCAATGAACTACCAAGAAAGAAGAAAAGGGGAAATCAGCTGATAAAGAGTAAAACTGTTACAGTCAACATGGTGAATGTGCAGGGCCTCACAAGAAATAAACTTCTTGAGCTTGAAGAACTTTTGAAAACAAACTGTGATATACTGTTTCTTACAGAAACACAACAAAAATTTGAAAAGTATGAAGTTTCTGTAGGTGTTACAATGATTGAGAGTATGAGAGAGATTAGGGATAAGAAGGGAGGGGGACTCCGGATAATGTTCCAAACTAAGCAAGGGACAAGTGTTGCAAAACAAAGAACGTGTAGCACAGACATTTTGCATGCAGTCATGGAATTAGGGTGTTTTAAGTTGCACATCATCCTTGTATATCTGTCTGTAAGGAAATCTGCTGAAGACTGTGAGAGGAATAAAAACATGAAAGCTGAAATTGATAACATAATTGAAACAATTATGGCAAAAGATGAGGCTCTATTGTTGCTCGGAGACATGAACGGACACATTGGACAGCTTGGCTATCAAAGAGAAGATGAAAATGGGAGAATTGTCTTAGACTGGACAAATAAATCATCACTGATACTGCTAAACCTAGAAGAATTTTGCCAAGGTACATATACATGGTCAAGGCAGGACCAAAATAGTGTAATCGATTATGTCCTCGCAAATAGGAGGTGCTATCAGCGTATTGAGAGCATGACAATTGATGAAGAGAGGGAGCTTTTTGACCTCTCAGATCACCATATGATCTCGGTCAGAATGGAAATACCCACAAGAAACCAAAGCTTTAATAAGGGAACGACAAGTGTCAGAGAATTCTGGAAGGTAGATGCTGGCTCATTGGAACTCTTCGGAGAAGAGATGCAGAGAAGGCTCCGAAATGAGAACATAACAAACATAGAGGAGCTCAATGGCCTGATGACAGAAGTGGCCAACAGCAAGTTAAAAGCAACATACCGCAAGAAAAGCCTGATAGGGCAACAGGTGAAAGAAAAGCCATGGGTCACAGATGAAATCAGGGAAGCTATCAAGAAACGCAGGGCCATAAACCGGGAAAAACGAAACACCAAAGACAAAGATCAAGAGAAGCTGCTCAATGAACAGTATAAAATACAGAAAAAGAAGGTCCAGGAAATGGTGAAAGAGGCTGTGACAAAATCAGAAAAGAAGACAACTGAAGAAATCAGGAACAGTGCTAACAAGAGCAAGTCAATGTTTGAAAACATTGACAAACTAAGGAAGAAGGAGAGAAACCAAGAAGACATCCAATTGTATGACAATGAAGGCAAGAAACTGGAACCAGAAGTGGAAGAAGAGGAGTTGGTGAAATTCTGGAAAACTGTGTACCTACCAGCAACACTCAAACGAGATCAGTAAAATATGGAACAGTGATGTGAAGAAGGAATATGAAGAAGGTATGAGGAGAACTGTGCACGAGGGACCCCACTTCCCGAGACACATGAGAGAGTTGATGGATATGGCTCTCCCTGTGAGACAGGAAATATCACAGATGAACCCCACACAAATTGAAGTAGAAGATGTGAAAAAAGCAGTATCCGGACTGAAGAACAAAACTGCACCAGGACCAGACTTGCTCAAACCGGAACTATACAAAGCACTCGTAATGACGAAGGAAGGCCTAGATACCCTAACAAGCTGTCTACAACAGCAACTGGATGCCGACTCGAAGCCAGATTCGTGGAAGACGTCGAAGACTAAAATGATCCCCAAGATCAAGAAACCCACTGCAAAAGACTTGCGTCCCATAGCGTTGACAAACATATCATACAAGCTGTTCATGAGTATTCTGAAGGATAAAATTGAGAGTCACTTAAAGTATAATGATGAAATGCTAGAGATACAAGCAGGTTTCACTAGTGGGGGGAAGGTTGAAGACAATTTATTCCTATTGCGTTACTGCGTTGAAGACAGCTTTCGCAGGAAAAAGCCATTGTTTGTGACAGCCATTGACTATTCGAAGGCCTTCGATTCGGTTAATAGAGCTGAAATGGTAGAAGCCCTGAAGTTCTACAAGATCGACTCCAAAATCATTGATGCTACGACGCAAATCTACCAGGGAGACTCAACGAAAATCAAGCTCAATGACAGGACTGAAGCAGTCATCGACGTCACATCAGGAATACGACAAGGATGCAATGGGTCAACGACAAGCTTCAAGATTGTAACATACCTTATCGCCAAAGCTCTGACAGATACGGGACTGGGCTTCAAAAATGATATTGTCCGAATCCCAGTGTTGTTCTTTGCTGACGACGGACTCGTCCTAACTGAGACTTTACAGGAGACAGAGCACCTAGTGACAACGCTGGCGGACATCAGTGGCAAGTTCGGTTTGAAGATAAACAAAGACAAGAGCGCGGTCATCATCTACAATTGTCAGGAGCAACCCAAGGTCATCGCAGACATCCCTGTGGTTCAACAGATCAAGTACCTGGGAGTTTGTGTCACAAACAAGAAAAGGCTCTTCAAGGAACACATCAACGTAATGCATCAGAAGTCCCAAAAGCTGGCCAACATGACCTACGGAATAACGCAAAAATGCTGCAACAAGCTGATGATTGGCAAGTGCTATTGGAAATGTCTGTCGCTCCCTTCGTTTCTTCATGGGGCGAGCATCCTGAGCCTTACGGACGCAGACATCAAGAAACTCCAAGTATGTGAGAATGGAGTGTTCAGACAAATTCTGGGAGCACCGAGATACACGCCGATCTGTACGCTCAGAGGTGAGGTGGGAACCTCCCTGATGAAGACCAGGATCATGGAAGGGCACTTGCAGTTCCTGAGAGGCGCGATGCAAGGAAGCAACGACCTCATCAGAAGGATCGCCAGAGCAGAACTAGAAGTGCGGAAAAGTACATTGGCGAAGACAACGAAACGGTACCTGGAAGCTGTGGGATTAAATGCTGCAGAACTGGAGAGGATGAACAAGTCTACCTTGAAGAAACGCCTGAAAGAGTGGGATGACAAACAGTGGAAAGAAGAGCTCGAGGCCAAGTCCAGTATAATGGTATACCGATCTGCCAAAACAGCCATTAAAGAAGATCCGATCTACGATAACACAGCATCGTCAATCATACTCTTCCAGGCCAGATCCAACACGCTCCCGCTGGAGACTAGGAAGAGACACACTGGCGAAGAAACCACGTGTCTCCTGTGTGGAGATGGGGAGGAAGACCAGCACCACTTCCTGCTTGAGTGCACCAAACTCGCAGAAGAACGGCTCAAGATGACTTCACTCCAACGCCCACACCAAGAAGACCAACTAGAAGTCCTGAAGACATTCCTCTTCAATGAAAGCACGGAAGAGATGGAGAAGAACAAGGAGGGACTCTACAAGCTCTGGAGACTGAGGAAGAGGAAACTGGTGACCGTGACGGATGGTGAGCAGAGGACTGGAGCGGACAGAAGCTGACTTGTCTAATTCTGTCCAGGTTACATCCTAACCATATCCCAGAAACCTCCCACCACCCGACGCGCGTTTATAGGGCTACCGATGCAACCGGTGACAGCCCGACCACATCATCAGCATCAGCATCAGCTTGCCTTGGTAGGTATGTTTTTCTCACAGATAATGACAATGCTGTGACAATAATAACAATAAATGGCTAAAGCTGGTCTTAAGTAGAAATGTGGTCTCTTTATTGTTCCAGGGTCTTTCTCAAAGTTCAGGAGTCTGAAGTCAGCACTCAGCAGCAATACCCATTCAGCTCAGCCTGTGAAGTGAACAGAGAAATATGGAGACAACATTCTGCAGCTGCCTGTCCACTGTTCACATTGCTTTCACTGCCTAAGTGGAGCATTATCTGAGCAGCATCTCAAATTTACCAGCTTATTGCCTCTTTTTATCTTTGCTGCTTTATACAGCTTACAATTCAACTTTTTCTCAAGTTCCTCTAGCTTTCCATAGCTTTGTTTTAAATCTGATTCATTTGCCATTTCTTACTGCCAGAAGAAGTCACTCTACCCACCCTACTCCATCACCATAATCATCTACCAGTGCCAGCACCTGTAATTGGCCTCACTCTTCTCACCTTCTCTCACCAGCATCACCTCTGATCCACCTCACTTCACCTCTTTCTCTGGCCTCTGCTATCCTCCCTATCAGCTATCATTTCATTTCATTTATTTGAAAAGCCACACACAGGTAAAACCCATTGACGGTGTTCCTCATTCACACAAATTCATCTCAATCATCCCATTTATCAACATATCTCTAATCACCTACCTGCATCATTGTCACTTAATCATCTATTTCTTTTCCAGAACATCCATCGGATCACAGTCCTTCCTCTTTCTCCATCATTCTCCTCTTCATCTCCTTGCTCTCTCATCTCTGCATCTCCATCAAGCCTCGCAAAGATGATGCAGTCCTCAACACCAACCGAAGAGGGCTGGCGACCTTCGTTTGGTCTCGGCCCGGCGCCGGCTCGCACTGAGCGCTGGCCACTGATGCTGGTCGCATCAGACTCCATGGAACTCTCCAGAAAAGCAGCCCGCTGGGAACTCAACAGTAAGTCTGTGTGAGGGGGAGGGGGAGATGGGTGGGAGGGGTCATCATGGGGCGATGAGGGGTAATGGGGCTGGGAAAACTGTCTGTAATTCATATCAGCAATGTTTTGGTTACTGTTCACATAAGGTAGCCAACGTGTTTAGCTGCGACTCTAAGCCATCCGACATTAGCCTAGGTGTCAACTTTGATGGTGCTGTTTTGGCTGAAGCTACACTCACGGCTAAAATTAGCATGATTTACGGTAACTGAGCTGTGAGTTTGTCTCAGGAATATTTAGTCGTAACTGTGCTGTGTATCGTTTTGAGCGGTTTTCGAGCGGTAAATTAGTGCTTCTGCGCCGCTGAGTGCCTGCGCCGCTGGAGTGTTAGAGTTCTCACCCTACTGTCATGGTGACGACTGGAGCGCTGCTCGGTCATGGTTGTCGATTTTTTATTCTCAGCCATAGACCACTATATATCGTCGGTATATAGTGGTCTATGTCACAGCATATAGCTAGTTTTCCGATACAGGGTGGGGCAGCATAATCGGGAATGCTTTTTGGGCTCTAATCATGAGTAGGCATGACATTATTTTGATAAATTATAGCATGGCAATGAAACGCCCAAAAGTTGTGCATCATCTAACATGACTACATCCATGAGCATGCAACCTCCTGGAAAAGAGCAGCAAAATAGTTCGACGGTGCTCCAAGTGCTTTGCGCGCGCCCATAGACACTAATGTTAAACGAGTAAAACAAGAACATTTTGTTGAAACCCCTGCAATTCCACGTAAAGGTTGCTGGACAGGTCAACGTGTTATCACGGACAATAAGGATTGTGTGGGAATACTTAGGACAAAAGGTTAACGTAATCGTCGTAAAATAACTCTTAGCAGAGGACATACAGAGGACTCACTTGAATATAAGGAAGACGCTCTTGAGCATATTAAAAAGAAACAATGTTCAAAACTTCAGCGACCAAAAATCTCACCACCGACTGGAATACGACAAAAAAGAATGGCAAGCCATATAGGGGATTGTATCGATAATATTCCAGCGGTCATGCAAAGTAAACATCCTGTTGGGGTGATGGACCTATGGGTGGTCTTCAAGGGAGGTGCACGTGGTGCACCCTACTTCATCGAGCCCAGATAAAATGAGCACCTCTGGTAAATACATCCGCACTCTGGCAGACTCACGTGGAGCCGTCGGAACAGAGGATCACTGACGGTCCAGATCACGTCTTACGAGGACTCTGTCCGTGCTGGTACTGCAGTGAGGACGACATGTTATTGTGTAGGGCACCTCCACCTGAGATGAACCAAAAACTTCTGGTCCTTCAACTCCGCCGATTTAAATCCGACCTAATTCTTTACATGGAGCGTTTTTTGGTAGAAGGTTAAAGGGACCATCCCACCTTAACATTAGTTTTGAGTTGAGATAGCCAAGTTTGCGGCCAGGCTCAGAAACCACCATTTATCCTGGTCGCAACCCCCGCAGCTTTATGGTGTTCAAGAAATTTCTTCCCTTTACTTGCAGGGTGGGACCAGCTTAGTCCCTATCTCTTAAAGGAAATAGTTCACTTTCCTGAAATTAGTATTTTGCTATGGATTTATGTTTTTTTATGCTCATAATGATCAGAAAATAAAACAAAACGTTTTTGTAAAAAAAGATTATTTTCTATATTTTAGTATAAGAAGAACTATATTCTATATAAAATAATGGTTGACGCGGAAGCTTATTACGCGTTGACCAATCATATTGCGTAGGACAAACCCATCGGCTGTAAGCAGCATTCTGATTGGCTGATGATGACGTGACTGCATTCCTCAGCAAGGCACGCATTCCTCTGCAAGGCACTCTTTTCGGAACGAAAAATGGAATATCTTCGTCTAGGGTGATCGTTGGGCCGTAAAAGCTTCTGATTTGTGCTAGTCTCAGCGCAAGCAACAAAACTGCTATTCCAGTTCCAAACCCCATGTTAAAAGTGAACTATTTCCTTTAACCATTAGCGGTTTTTTGATGACGTCAGCAGTCATTTTAACGCCCGCCATTCCTTGAACCCGAGTTTTGCTGACCTTGAGCTCCCTTTTTTATCAACGTGAAATCCGTCGTCGGCGCTGAGAAAGCCTATTGCTTTTCATTTTAATTTGAATATTAGAAGATACCCACCACTGGAACTTGGACTGATATTATACCAAGGCCGAAGATGATCAAGCTGCCTGCTATATCTGGAGCTTGGTGTTCTGTGGTAACCACGTGTGTCGCCGGCCGGCACGGGAGTTCCCGGCGCAGACCGATTCGCGCGCCGACTTGTGACGTCGCTACCCCGCCCCGGCGCTGGGGGGCGGCCCAGGACGTGTCTGTTCGTGAACTTTGTCCCATCACGATGCGACCGCGTGGCTGCGGCCTGCGCTGCCGCAGTGCGTCGGCCAGTGACCAATCCGCGCTCCGATCGGCAGCCACGTGGTGTCCGAGTGCTTCTGCGCATGTCTGGGCCCGGCCCGCTGCGTCGGGCCGCGCGCTCCCAGGGACTTCTGGCCGAGCTCCTGGCCCGAGCAGACGCGTCACGTCTGGCTCCGCGATTTGGCCCGTTCTGTCCGGGATTTATAACTTAGATTAGGCAGGGCATATTTGGCCAACTTGGATTTCATTCTCGTCTCTTCGTCGCTCCATGGTCTGATTCGCTGTTTTGGTTTTTGACTTCGTTTTGGTAATTTAAATATAACAACCCGCTCCTTAAATTAATTCTTTTACTTGGGGCCGTTTGGATCGAACTGATTGAATTTTTGGAACACGCACCAGGTTGATATTCTCCATTTCTGATTAACGTAAAATCCAGTCACTGATATGTGGTGAACAGCCCCACAGCACCACATATTGGTGACCCCCGACGTGATTCTTGTTCGATTTTTCCATACTTCCGGGTTGTCGCCTCCGCTCATTCCCGAATCAATTATTTTATATTATTCCCCCACATGGATTGCTATTCCGTCGCTCCACAGTGGCTTCTGCGCCACTTTTCCATGATGGTTTCTGTGCCATCTCTCCGCCGTGTGATTATGTAGTTAGGCATTTATCTTCTCGGTGATTTTATTTTGGCGTTCTATTGGCTCTTTCGGATTTTGCACTCGGTGTTTTAAATTTTAATTGTTCAGTGCATTGCAAACACCGGCTATACTTTAACGATCATGACGAACGAGGGCACGATGGAACCCGCTCATGCTGAGCCGGTCCATCATGTGTCGATCAAGCCGCCGGTTTTTATGGACACCGCGGTTGACGGCTGGTTTGCTATTATGGACGCCCAATTTAACATTGCCAAAATCACCAACTCGCAGACCAAATTCTACCACGTTCTCTCTGCCCTGCCTCCGGAAACCATCTCGCACATTCCGCGTGCTGTCTTGAGCAACAAAAATTTCTCTGAGCTACAGACAGCCGTCACTGACATGTACGAAAAGACAAAGCCAGAGATGTTTGAGAAACTGATCAGCAAAACGCGTCTGACGGGCCGACCCTCACTCTTTCTAAGCGAACTCAGAGAGGTGGCCGACAAGGTTGGTGTCGGAGACGATCTCGTTCGGCACAAATTTATCCAGTCGCTACCTACAGGCATTGCAACAGCCCTGGCTTCTCAGCGCGAGCTCTCATTGTCGCAGTTGGGCAAACTCGCGGACGAACTGATGCCTCTTGTGCAAAACTCAGCTGCTAACATGGTTCACTGTCAGGATCAGGACCCACAGTCCGACTCACAGGCGTTCTTTGTGGCTCAGCAGCACCCAAAGTACCACAGGGCCACTCAGCCGCAGAGCCGAGCCGCCACACACACACCTGCTCGTGATTCAAGGGCGTCTCTCTGTCTCACGCCGTTCCACCCTGACCAGAAGCCGAAAGTATGCCGTGCTCACCTGTTTTTCGGCAGCCGAGCACGCACTTGCAAGCCATGGTGTCACTGGCCCGACAAAGCTGCTGATCTGACCATGCAGCCGTCCTCACGAGGTGCATCTCCCTCCCGTGCAGCCTCAAGAGTCGGGAAACGAGAGGAGCAGGCCGTAAACGCAGCCCTCGGCCTGCCGCTCCTTAGGGTAACAGCCAAGGTGAATGATCAGCCCCTGAAATTCATCGTGGATACTGGCGCTGGTGTATCCCTGGTTCCACCCTCCTATGTGAATGGAACTCTAATCCACCCGTCCGCTGTTTCGATCACGACTGCCAGCGGGCAGCCACTGCGCGTGCATGGCGAGGCCACTCTCGATATTGTCCTCCCCACACTCAGACGCAGTTACACATGGACATATGTAGTGGCTGAGGTGACAGAGCCACTACTCGGTAACGATTTTCTCGCTCACAACTCGTTGGTTGTCGATTGTGGTTCCCAAGTTCTCCGCGACTCCACCACTCTGCTCTCTGCTCCCGGTGTACCGACGACCGGGGAGTCTGTTCATTTGGTGATAAACGATCTCGCTCAGGTGCCTGAGGCAGTGCGGCCCATCCTAGAGGATCACCCCGCTGTTCTCAGCCCTAACCAGCCGGATTACACAGACTCGCCAATCAAAACCACTCACTTCATCGACACCGGCAGCGCTCCACCCACGTTCGCCAGCCCACGCAAGCTGCCGCCCGACAAACTAACCGCAGCAAAGCAAGCACTCGATGTGCTGCTCAAAACAGGAGTGATTCGTCCGTCTAGGTCCCCGTGGGCCTCACCCATCCACATGGTTCCGAAGAGTACCCCTGGTGAGTGGCGTGTCACCGGTGATTACCGCGCACTCAACGCCGTAACCAAACCGGATCGCTACCCACTGCCGCACATTCAGAGCCTCTCAACCAAGCTCCACAACGCTCAGTGGTTCAGCAAAATCGATCTGCTCCGTGCATATCACCAGGTGCCTATGAACCCCGCTGACTCAGAGAAGACGGCCGTCACCACGCCCTTCGGCTTGTACGAATACGCCTTCATACCAATGGGGCTTCGCAACGCAGGTGCCACATTCCAGAGGGTCATGGATGGTATCTTCCGAGACGTGCCGTGCGTGTTCGTCTATCTCGACGATATTCTGGTATTTTCCGAGAACCAGGAGCAGCATGAGAAAGATCTGCGCCTCGTGTTCAGCAAGCTGGCTGAGCACAAGCTTCGCATCTCACTGGAGAAATGCGAGTTCATGAAGAAGTCACTCATTTTCCTCGGCCATGACGTCACCAGCACAGGTGTCACACCTCCCAAGGCCAGAGTGAAGGAGATTCTGGACCTCCCTCTACCGCATGACTCAGAGTCACTGCGTCGCTATCTGGGACTCATCGGCTTCTACCGGCGTATGATTCCGCGATTCGCCGATGTCACGTTCCACCTGACCGAACTGATTCGACTCAACCCAAAAAGCAAAGAACTGACGTGGACAGAGGAACAGACTCAGGCGTTCAGTGACAGTAAAGCAGCGCTGGCTGGCGCCTGCACTCTGCCACACCCAGTGCCACACTGCGAGCAGTACGAGCTCGTCACTGACGCATCACAAGTCGCGGTGGGCGCCGCGCTCCATCAGATTGTGGACGGAGTACCCGTTCCCATTGGCTTCTTCTCACGGAAGCTCAGTCAGGCCCAACAGAAGTACGCCGCGTATGACAGAGAGCTACTCGCGGCTTATCTGGCCACACTCCATTTTCGTGACATGATCGAAGGCCGCCACGTTACCCTGCGAACAGACCACAAGCCACTCGTGCGCGCTTTTCACAGCCCGCACACGGCTAAGTCTGACCGCCAACAGCGCCACTGGTGTGTCGTCACGGAATACATCACGGAGGTCTCGTACATTCGTGGCAGTGACAACGTGGTGGCGGACTGTCTCAGTCGCCCGGTAAATGCAGTGTCCCTCGATGCATGTGACCTCCATTTTATCACGGCGGCTCAGAAACAGGAAAAGGAGAGAGACGCCGACAGTGCTGATACAGAGCACCAGCATGCCGAGTCAGGTTCAGAATCGCGCTCAAAGCCGCAGGACACCTCCCGATTGGAGCCAGTAACACTGTCTGGCGACATCACAGTCCTGTGTGAAAACACTGGACCACATCCACGCCCGTACGTACCAGAGGCATGCAGGCGCGCCGTGTTTGATCGTTTCCACGGCCTGTCACACCCGGGTAGGAAAGGCACCACCCGTCTCATCAGCTCTCGCTATTTCTGGCATGATATGCGCCGTGACATTGCGCGATGGGTGAAGGAGTGTGAAGCATGCCAGGAAGCCAAGGTGCACAGGCACACTCGTTCTCCGCCTGGTCGGTTTGACGTGCCCTCACAGCGGTTCGAAACTGTACATATAGACATAGTCGGGCCGCTGCCCCCGTCAGTACCTCACGGGCACCCCTTCACCGCACCATTTCGTTATTTGTTGACATGCATCGATCGCGCCACGCGGTGGGTCGAGGCCGTGCCGTTGGTCTCGATCACCGCGGAAAGTGTAGCCTCCGCTTTCCTCGACACTTGGGTGTCCCGGTTCGGAGTGCCACTGCATGTAGTCACGGACCGCGGTTCCCAATTCGAATCAGAACTGTTTTCACACTTGTCTTCAATGATAAGTTTCCATCGCCTCCGAACCACTGCTTACCATCCGACATGTAATGGGATGGTGGAAAGAGTCCACCGAACGCTCAAAGCCGCCATCCGGGCGCGCAGGCAAGAGTGGCTGCGCGCGCTACCCGTCGTTTTGCTAGGTTTGAGAGCCATGCCAGCAGAGTCGGGTTTTTCGGCATTCACTGCCGTCACAGGCGCGCAGGTGCTGTTTCCCCGCTGCGCCGTCGAGAAGGTCCCCGTCGGGACAAAGTACGTCCAAGAACTGGCAAAGCGTATGTCAGAAATCGATTTCGTCACACTCTCACAGGGCTCGAACCACGCCCGCACACCACCGACGCATGTCCCACCCGATCTCATGACATGCACACACGTGTGGGTACGCGTTGACCGCGTGCGGCACTCTCTGGAGTCCCCGTACCGCGGCCCCATGCGAGTCATCAGACGCAGCCCTAAAGTGTTCACGTTGGAGCTGCCGACTGGCGCCCACGACACTGTAAGCGTCGACAGACTCAAACCGGCACACATGCCGCCACCTGAGGACACGGTTGGTCCGAGCAGTACCGAGCCTACGGCTCCGGAGCAGCAGCCGTCACCGTCGACCTCGCTCGGGCCCCTCGCCACTGGGGCGCCCGACGAGCCGACACAGACGCCGACGACTACAAGACCGTCCAGCAAGAGGACTTCAAGATCTGGAGTGACGTCTTCCACATCGCCGGACAAGGACGACAAGCCGTCCGCGGCTGCGCCGGTGCACACCCGCAGCGGCCGCCGCGTGCAGTTCCGGCCGCAACCGGACTTCCGATACTTTTGAGTGCGCCCGCGTACGTGCGTTCGAGGACGATCCTGATCGCGTGGCGCCGACAGTGAAGTGATAACTGCGTCGCGCGGTGTAGTGATTCTTGCGTCGCGCAGGACCGTGCAGTGACAATTGCGTTGCGCCGTACCGTGTAGTGATTATTGCGTCGCGCAGTGAAGTGTCGATCGCGTCGCGCACCGAGTGATGTGAAAAGTGATTGTTTTGGCTTATCGTGTATGCGCTCCGCGCTGAGGCGGTGAGTACTGTGGTAACCACGTGTGTCGCCGGCCGGCACGGGAGTTCCCGGCGCAGACCGATTCGCGCGCCGACTTGTGACGTCGCTACCCCGCCCCGGCGCTGGGGGGCGGCCCAGGACGTGTCTGTTCGTGAACTTTGTCCCATCACGATGCGACCGCGTGGCTGCGGCCTGCGCTGCCGCAGTGCGTCGGCCAGTGACCAATCCGCGCTCCGATCGGCAGCCACGTGGTGTCCGAGTGCTTCTGCGCATGTCTGGGCCCGGCCCGCTGCGTCGGGCCGCGCGCTCCCAGGGACTTCTGGCCGAGCTCCTGGCCCGAGCAGACGCGTCACGTCTGGCTCCGCGATTTGGCCCGTTCTGTCCGGGATTTATAACTTAGATTAGGCAGGGCATATTTGGCCAACTTGGATTTCATTCTCGTCTCTTCGTCGCTCCATGGTCTGATTCGCTGTTTTGGTTTTTGACTTCGTTTTGGTAATTTAAATATAACAACCCGCTCCTTAAATTAATTCTTTTACTTGGGGCCGTTTGGATCGAACTGATTGAATTTTTGGAACACGCACCAGGTTGATATTCTCCATTTCTGATTAACGTAAAATCCAGTCACTGATATGTGGTGAACAGCCCCACAGCACCACAGTTCAACTTCAACATGGAATAAAAAACAAAATATCAAAGCAAACTGGATATGGTACCGCAAGTTAAAGTCCAAAGAAATTTGAAGAGCTGACAATTGACATTAATTCTTTTCCTGCAAGGTTTCCATATGGAGATCACAGTCACACCATGAAGAATTTTTTTTTGATGTTAACAGTTGAAAGGGGATTTATCTTCCAGTTTTGACGAAAGACGCTGCTGACTGTCTTTGGAAAAGGATGTCGGCATGAGGTGCAATTGTGCTTGTGAAGTGGTTATAACTGGTCTTTTCACAGTATTAAATTAAATGTGCCATTGCAGCCAAGTGTGTTATCATGTAAGGTAAAATCAAAACTACAATGTTGGTTTTACGAGCATTGAGAAGGCTGGTAGGTAACACCTGCCTGTGCTCGTAAATCATGCTGCCAGAGTATTCTAAATTAATTTTATCATACACTTTTGTTGTCCAGAATGGTTGCACTATTGTTTGGTATCATATTATTCCATGTAAATATGGTAGTGTAAAGTCCGACCAACATGTTACCAGATTTGAAGCTGTTACGTTACCTAAGTACCTGTTTTTTACTGGCGTGGTGAATGTCACCTGGATTTTGTTTTGAGGTGCAGACCTAGTAACTCTGACTACATGGGTTTGAAGCTATTATCTATTCTGTTTTTACTGGCCTGGTGAATGGCGACTGATGTTGTCCGTGGATGGCACTGAAACAAATTTTGAGTGTTTTGTACAGTGTTTTAATACAATGCTGAGGGCTGAAAGTTGTCTTGTTTAGAGTGGTGAAAGTTCAGGATATGCCAGCCACCATGGTGGGTCAGAATTAAATGTGTTGCAGTCAGTTCGGCTTCGGCAAGCACACGGATGGGCATACGCATCAAGACCTGCTCTGCCATACTTTCAGCCAATTTTTCCTAGATAAGTCTTTTCTTTTTTCTGCCAAAAGCTATGACATTGTGAATTTCAGCACTGTGGCCTGTGTGTAGCTTTCAGGAAAGCAATTCTAAATAAAGCTCTGATAAAGTGCAAAATCAGCAATGCAGCCCTCTATTACATTTTCTACAACATCTTACTTGTTCCTTGCATGGAGAGAAAAATGCAATGTTATGAATTCGTTTATTCACATAATTTGACAAGCATGCAGTTACCTGCTACTACCACTGCACAAAACAGAGCAGAAAACATCAGTTGATCAAACACAAGACATAACAGAAGTTTACAACATAGGGCTGCCGAACCTGCTTCCTCCCACCACAGTTGATGCCATTTCCTAGCCTGGCTTGATGTGAGCACTGAATAGCTGCTTTGTCTAATTACAGCTCACTACCATTCAACTTAAACTACTCTCTTTAAAGTAAGAGTGAGAGCGTTCAGTGTTCATAGCAGCTCGACACACGACAGACAACAAACATCTTGACAAACCAACCAGTATTTGATTTGGCTAATGATTTATGTGCTTGTTGTATCATGGCCAAACTACTTTAACAGCAATAATCCCTGTTTCATCTTGATCTTGCTTTTATTTCCATTTGAACTCAGATCTTGAAACAATCATCTGAAGTGATATCAGATACTGGCTTCTGTTTCTCTTGAAAGCAAGTTAAAACAACAATGATAAACTAAGGCAGGAGATGTGAGTTGTGGCAGTAGATTTTTGATTCAACATATGTCAACCTTATATTGCTTGAGACCTCTGTGACAGACAAACAGTGGCGTATCCAAGGGGGGACCCTGGGGGTCCTAGGATCCCCCCTGGAGCCTAGAAAAAAAGTTTTTTTTTTATAACACGGAACAAATTGAAATGACTTCAAGGGCCCTTTTGACCACTTCCCATTTTATTCGCTAAAAGAAAAAGTATTGTAGAACTCTTTTGAGGATTATTAGATGACACATTTAGGCCAATGAGGGATCTTGTGAAGGATACAGAGGGCCCTCTCAGGCTCACAGAGGGCCCTCTCAGGCACACATAGGGCCTCTCAGGCACACAGAGGGCCCTCTCAGGCACACAGAGAGCCCTCTCGGGCACACAGAGGGCCCTCTCAGGTACACAGAGAGCCCTCTCGGGCACGCAGAGGGCCCTCTCAGGTACACAGAGGGCCCTCTCAGGCTCACAGAGGGTCCTCTCAGGCACACAGAGGGCCCTCTCAGGCAATCAGAGGGCCCTTTCAGGCACACAGAGGGCCCTCTCAGGCACACAGAGGGCCCTCTCAGGCTCACAGAGGGCCCTCTCAGGCACACATAGGGCCCTCTCAGGCACACAGAGGGCCCTCTCAGGCACACAGAGGGCCCTCTCAGGTACATAGAGGTCCCTCTCAGGCACATAGAGGGCCCTCTCAGGCTCACAGAGGGCCCTCTCAGGCACACAGAGGGTCCTCTCATGCACACAGAGGGCCCTCTAGGGCTCACAGAGGGCCCTCTCAGGCACACATAGGGCCTTCTCAGGCACACAGAGGGCCCTCTCAGGCAAACAGATGGCCCTCTCAGGTACACAGAGGGCCCTTTCAGGCACATAGAGGGCGCTCTCAGGTACACAGAGGGTCCTCTTAGACACAGAGGGCCCTCTCAGGCAAACAGAGGGCCCTCTCAGGTACACAGAGGGCCCTTTCAGGCACACATAGGGCCCTCTCAGGCACACAGAGGGCCCTCTCAGGTACACAGAGGGCCCTTTCAGGCACACAGAGGGCCCTCTCAGGCTCACAGAGGGCCCTCTCAGGCACACATAGGGCCTCTCAGGCACACAGAGGGCCCTCTCAGGCACACAGAGAGCCCTCTCGGGCACACAGAGGGCCCTCTCAGGTACACAGAGAGCCCTCTCGGGCACGCAGAGGGCCCTCTCAGGTACACAGAGGGCCCTCTCAGGCTCACAGAGGGTCCTCTCAGGCACACAGAGGGCCCTCTCAGGCAATCAGAGGGCCCTTTCAGGCACACAGAGGGCCCTCTCAGGCACACAGAGGGCCCTCTCAGGCTCACAGAGGGCCCTCTCAGGCACACAGAGGGCCCTCTCAGGCACACAGAGGGCCCTCTCAGGTACATAGAGGTCCCTCTCAGGCACATAGAGGGCCCTCTCAGGCTCACAGAGGGCCCTCTCAGGCACACAGAGGGTCCTCTCATGCACACAGAGGGCCCTCTAGGGCTCACAGAGGGCCCTCTCAGGCACACATAGGGCCTTCTCAGGCACACAGAGGGCCCTCTCAGGCAAACAGATGGCCCTCTCAGGTACACAGAGGGCCCTTTCAGGCACATAGAGGGCGCTCTCAGGTACACAGAGGGTCCTCTTAGACACAGAGGGCCCTCTCAGGCAAACAGAGGGCCCTCTCAGGTACACAGAGGGCCCTTTCAGGCACACAGAGGGCCCTCTCAGGCTCACACAGGGCCCTCTCAGGCACACATAGGGCCCTCTCAGGCACACAGAGGGCCCTCTCAGGTACACAGAGGGCCCTTTCAGGCACACAGAGGGCCCTCTCAGGCTCACAGAGGGCCCTCTCAGGCACACATAGGGCCTCTCAGGCACACAGAGGGTCCTCTCAGGCTCACAGAGGGCCCTCTCAGGCACACATAGGGCTCTCTCAGGCACACAGAGGGTTCTCTGAGACACACAGAGGGTCCTTTCAGGCAAACAGAGGGCCGTCTCAGGTACACAGAGGGCCCTCTCAGGCACACATAGGGCCCTCTCAGGCACACAGAGGGCCCTCGCAGGCAAACAGAGGGCCCTCGCAGGCAAACAGAGGGCCCTCTCAGGTACACAGAGGGCCCTTTCAGGCACACAGAGGACCCTTTCAGGCGAACAGAGGGCCGTCTCAGGTACACAGAGGACCCTTTCAGGCACACAGAGGGCCCTCTCAAACACACAGAGGGCCCTCTCAGGTACTCAGGGGGGCCTCCCAAGCACACAAAGGGCCCTCTGAGACCAGCAGAGGGCCCCTTAAGACGAACAGAAGGTCCTCTGAGGTACGAGGGTCAATGTCAGGCCACAAGGTACCCTATGAGGCCACCAGACGGCCCTCTTAGATCAAAGATGGTCCCTGGAGGTCACCAAAGGGCCCTCTGAGGTGAACAAAGGGCCCTCTGAGATCGAAGAGATCAAAGAGATCAAAGAGGGCCCTCTAAGGCGAATGGAGGGCCTACAAAGGTCACAAAGTGCCCTCTGAGGCCACTGGAGGGCCTTCTGAGGTGATATGAGGCTATGTCAGACCACCATGAGCCCTATGAGGTTTAGGCCCTCTGAGATCAAAGAGGGTCCTTGGAAGTCATCGGAGTACCCCTTAACCCTATTAGTGGCAGGCTCCTGGCTACCCCTATTAGTGGCAGGGGGGGGGGCTGTTTACGACCCCCCCCTTGATATCTCGAGATCTAACGGGCCGATTTTCAAAATTCAAACGGCATTCGATTTCGCTCAACGAGATCTACATTTCTAAAAAAAAAATGTCAATAGGGGGGTAGAGGGGGGTAAAAACGGGCAAATTGCAGATACATTTTAGACTGATTATCACGGCCAGGTTTCTGAACCAATCTTAACGCAACTTTTGCCGATCGATAGAGAATGAACCAGGAATTCACATGGATCCTAAAAATATGCATTTTCAAAAAGCATAGGCGGATACAGATCATTGAGATTGGGGGTACACAAAAAGTATAGTAAATAAGGTTTTTGTTGGTACTGTTTCTAAAAAGGGTGGCAATGGTCTTGTTATGTTACAATTTTCAATTGTATTCAATTCAATTCAATTTTCAATTCAATACAATAGGCGGTGTCTGTTACAATTTACTTGTTATGTTACAATTTACTTATGAGAGAACGACTACAATTGTATTGGTCATGCATAGGCGGTGTCAGGGCACCTATGTTGGGAGGTAAAAAATAACCCCCTTTTTGGACGCCTGGATCCGCCTATTATAGCAAAAACGTGTCAAAAGAGGATGCACAATAACTTTGTATATATGTTATCACATGATACCTTTCATTCACTGTTCGTAAAACTGGTGCAGCATCGTGATCTTCGCCCAAATGACTCGCTTCACGAATAGGACCCCCCAATTCCCAGTGCTCTGGAGCCGCCCCTGGTAAAGTTATGAACTTGAACTTTTCAGGGAATGTGCCCAATTTAGTTTTAGGAAAAGTCAGAAAATTTTCAGCGGTTTCGGAGATATTCCCGAAAAACCAGAGGGGTGGATAAAAATAACCCCCCCCCCTGCCACTAATAGGGTTAAGGCTCATTGAGGCGAACAAAGGCCAGAGGGCCCCCTTAGACACCACAAAGAAGTAAAAAAGATCCCTCTGAGGTCAAAGACAGCTCTCTGAGATGTAATAGGGCCATTTGAGGCCTCCGAGGGCCCTCTGATGCCAAAATAGGGTCCTCTGAAGTCTGAAGCCACCAGAGGGCCCTCTTAGGCGAACAGAGGGCCCTAACATCCACCTCAAAGAGGGCCCTCTGAAAATCAACTGGCCCTCGGAGTCAGTGTCCCAAAATCGTATTTTGGCTTGGGTGTCAGAGGGGGAAAAGGTCACCCAAAAGAGGGATAAGAGTGGACAATTGCCAGTCACAGGGCAGTCGGAGCCCTCTGAGAAGGCCACTTGAGCCTTACAACAGAGGGCCCTCTGAGGTGATATGAAGGCTATGTCAGGCCACTATGGGCTCTATGAGGTCATCAGGCACTCTAAGGAAAAAGCTCTGAGGCGAACAGAGGGCCCTTGGACAATCAGAGGACTTTTTAGGTCAACTAGGGGCCTTATGAGGCCAGCAAAGGACCCTTTGGGACACAAACAGGGCCTCTCAGGTACCCGGAGGGACCTCTTTTCTAAGGCAAACAGGGGGTCACCTTAGATGATATGAGGGCTATTTTAGGCCACTAGGGGCCTCATGTATTAGACCAACATACGGTCATTTGAAGTAAAAGAGAACCTTTTGAGGTAAAAAGGGCCCCTGGAGAGAAAACAGAGGGACCTTTCAGGTACCCAGAAGGTCCATGGAGGCCACTAGAGGACCCTTTGAGGCCAGTGATGGTCTTCAGAGGCCATCAGAGGGTCCCTCTGAGGGTAACAGAGGGTCCTTAAGACGACCAGAGGCCCTCCGTGAAAATGCGGGCGTCACAAGGCCCGGTTTGCATCAAAGGTCAGGTAGCTATGCCCAGTTTTGGCTCTCTGTTGCCTGCCGACGTGTTCCGAGCTGTCGCAAAAAAAACGATGTGGTGGCACCCACGCCCCCCCCCCCCCGCCCGGCCAGGGTCCTTCTAACCAGGGATGCGGAGGCGTGGAAATTTCAGACGGCTCCGGCTCCTGCTCCGGAGAAAAATAATCGGCTTCGGCTCCGGCTCCGGCTCCGGCTTCGACTCCAGTACTCAGTTCATCCTTTATACAAATAAATACGGGTGGAAAAGAAAAGATGAAGGATTGGTTCACGCTGTTTCTGTATTTGCATGACAAGGCTATTTTGAATACCACATATTTTACTGCCTTGCAGGCACTGTGGAACCGAACTAGGTCAATAATGTTTTCCTCTTCAAAAAAAAAAAAAAAAAAAAACAGCCGGAGTCGCCGCCTTTTTTACCGCTCCGGCTCCGGCTCCGGGCTATATTGTTTCACGGCTCCGGCTCCGGCTCCGGCTCCAGGCAAAATATGCCGGCACCGGCGGCTCCTCCGGCTCCAGCTCCGGCTCCGCACCCCTGCATCTATAACTCGGCTTCTGAGCCACGTACCAACACGCTTAAGGCAGTGTTCGAAGGGACGCAAGCAAACAATAATGACGAAATTACGCCTGTCACTTTTTAGATCAGTTCAAAATTCAGTTCACATAGGTCATCCAAGGTTAAATTTCGCCAATTTTCAGGTCCAATTTCGACAATTTTCAACAAACCACCGCATGATTCGGAAATGAATAGAGCTACAGTACCGGGGAAAAGCGTAGTTAATAGCTCTTTTAACACCCCTTTCGCCGTTTCCATCCTCAGGACATTCAAATCCTTCTCCTCCATGCCGCAACCCCTGATCCGGGCTGGACCTGGACGGGCAACTTTATTCCATGCGGGCGGCTCCCATTGGAGCGCACTGCAGCTCCTAAGGAAGCACACTCATAACCGGGCGCAGTGAGCACTTGGGAGGCTGGTCGGCCTGTCCTGTTGGACAGGCTCAGCCCCAGTGAGTCACCAAGGTGCCCGCCCAGACCAATGTCTCCCTCAATTCCTATCATCCCTCCGGCCCTGAAATGGCCTGTCAGACCGAAAGCCGAAAGGGCCTGGGTCCAACCCAACAAAACAAACAAAGCTCTTTTAATGCACTTTTTGTAAACTGTGCTCAGATTTGACCTAAGCCTGTTAATTGTACACTTTTTATATCGGAACATTTTCATGTTCCTACAGCTCTGTAGGCCTGATAGCTCTTCCTGCGAAACCTTTTTTTGGGTCGAAAATGGCAGAACATGACGTCATTCTGACGTATTTGCGGCCAACCTATCATAGCCTCTGGAAAAAGGTCACAATGTGTAAAATGGATGCCCGGAGAGGTCCTGAAAGTTTGGTGGCGATATCTGCAGTCATTTAGGAGATAGCTACGGAAGAGGACAGGGGGCCGTTTCGCCCCCCCTCCCTTACGGGGCGCGGGCTAACGCCCTTTCAACTCAGGCTTCAAGGGCCCTTTTGCCACTTAAGGGCCCTTTCAACCCAGTCAGTCAAGGGCCCTTTTGACTGCGGATCCCCCCTGAGAGAAATCCTAGATACGCCACTGCAGACAAACAAATATTTATAGTTTTTTGATAGTTTGGATTCTTGGCTTGATTTAGCAGATCAGCTGTGAACCTTGACTTTGAAATCACATAAATGTCATGGTACCCGAACGAATCCTCGCATGACATTTCTTCGTAGCACAATTTTTCGTCCGCATTTCTTCGTCTACAAATCTTCGTCGGTGCATTTATTTGTCCCTCAATGCTTACTCTTGCATATATTTGCGTTGAAGAAGAAATGCGAGCCGATTTTCATATACCCTGGTGCGAGACAAAGTAATGCGATAGGTACGAATAAATGCCCTGACGAAGATGTGCAGACGAAGAATTGCGATACGAAGAAATGCCATAAGAATTGTCCTGGAATCCTTTATTGGCCATCATATATTGACCTTGATAAGATAAACGCATCATTCGCGCAATATTTGTCGCACTTTGATACCAAACTATTGCTTCCAAATGCCGACGTAAAGAAAACCTTTATGTGACGTCATAGAAACAGCGGATTTCCCAAAAAGTAAACAAAAATAAAAGTCTTATATCTCGAAAACGGGTGAACATTTTCCGGTAAAATTTGGTAGATGTTCATTTTCGCTCTTTGTGATTCACGCTACATCACTTTTATGCCAATTCATTAACTTTTTTGAAGGTGGGAGGGTCCCTTTAATGAACAACTTATCATCAGTAAAGACGGTCTTCAGTGCAAGGTACGATGCTGATGGGCGATCATGGACAAGCAGGAGGTTGCACGTGCATGCGCGTGCTTTTGGACCCGCCTTGAGAAGGTCATCGACGCCGAGGGCGGTCACATAGGATGAGGGATAGGTAAAAGGTGACCAATTGATGGGATGTTGCTAAAATAGTGCTTGGAGCTGTATTTTTAAATTCATGACCAAATAATCCCGTTTGATATTTATTCCCGATTATGCTGCCCCACCCTGTATATGGAGTTCATTGCTGGCGTTTTCTAGCCTCTCAGTGGTGAGGCACACATACAACGTGGATCTGACCAATGAGAAGGCGCCCAGAAAGGTCAGCAGGCTGGCAGTATGCTGATAAAAAACGGCAACTGAACCCGGTTCAGGCTGTTTCGGCCCTCGTTCAGGCTGCTTCGCCCATCAGGGTGGTGTTTCACCGATGATGGCAGCACGCTGCTATTACACGTGTCAAATTGGGTTTCCATGGAGACGTCAACAAGTCTATTCCTCCAACACTACCACAAGTGTGAAGTCAGCTCGCGAAATGGAATAGCAGCGTGCCGTGAAACACCGCCTAGGGCTTAGTTAGCTAGTCAAGGGCTGCCTCAACGGCTAGGGTTAATGGCAGTGGTCGTAGCACAAGTCGGATAATGTCATTAGGCGAGGTTGGCTATGTCCATCTGTGTGGGCACGTTCGTATTTCAGTATTTATGATTGGAGCGTTATCTGATGTCATTTGAGGGAAGCTAGTGAAGTTGCGTGTTGTAGTCACGTAGTGCGGAGTAATGACAGTAACAGCCCGACGGCCCACGTAGGAATTATGCACAACTCGAATGCGGAAATATCGAAAAGGAAAAGAAGAATGTGCCCGTGTGGCCGGACCTACCTTGGAAGTCGATTATCGTCGGTCTCTGCGAATAATTGATTCACTGCAGCATCATATCTTGTTTGTGATCCGATCCCTTTTTAAAGTGGCTTGAATGCATAGTTACACATTTTCAAATAACAAAAGATCTCGACAGGCGGTTCGGAGCGCTGGTTTCCATGCCCCGTGCGCGACCCACTACCGACTGGCCGTCTGGCTCGGGCAAGGTCAGCACCCGCGGACCAGATCGCCCCGAGCGGCGGTCCATTCGGCCTGTGGTGGCTGGTGGCGGCAAATGTTGACAACCGAGTGGCGAGAAACTAATTGGGTTAAATCCAATGTCTTCGGCGCTTTTTCCATTTGATCAAGCTGTACTGTAATGGGTTTGTGGGTCATGGCAGATATCTCCGTAATATTTGCCAGGGCTCGCCCTTTTCAATAGTGAAACTATTTGTTCCAGCGATTCGTCGAACTGTGGTTGAATTTTTCCATTGTGAGATATGGGGTTTACGAACTCAGTGTAAGCGACTGTCTACCTTACAGATAATGTTCCAGGGTCCAGGCATATCAATTCCTGCTCTTGGGCGCTTGTTTTCTCTTGACGTCCAACTAAATCGTTTTTGAATTATATCCATCCTTTGAGCGCGTCCTTAGTAAATGCGATTTTCTGTCTCCGATCCGATTGGCCAAAGGGATTTCAGATAGCGCACTGAGAGGCATGCTGACCGACCATGCCCCGAGGCTATACACAGTCCGCCTCTGGTAATCGTGTGACGTCGGTAATCTCCTACAGACCGCTGGGTTCAGAGGCCTTATTTGTGGATGTTGGGACTCCGGCATTTAACGCTGGTACCTATGCTTGATTTTGGAATTGGGATTTCCGGATGCCGTTTGGAACAGATGCATGGCTCTTTGTCTTTATTGTAGAAACTCCGTAGAAAAGGATGGTTGGCAGTGGGATGACTTTGACAGTTGACTTAAATTACTGAACGCTGTGTCACCATTGTTTTGTACTGGTAAGACATCCTTGATAAAGTCGTCTTATCACCACATGTTTCTTGCTCCAGAAGAAGTATCGATCGATACTTGCTTTCTTCTGAATCGTTAACCTCCTGTATAATCCGATCCAACCAATTCAGCTCAATATTCCCTACAGTCTGTCGCATATTTCACTGAACTTTTACACAGAACCTTCTCTAGAACTACTCCGAAGTCGTCCTTGTTTACGCCCCTGTCCGACCCACCGCGCTGGGTGGAGGGTGGCCTGGGTGGTAGGGGGGCCGGGTGGGGGTCGGCTCACATTGATTGCCGCCCGACCGCCGCCGCGCTGCCGCCCGACCATCGATTGTTCGTCGGCGCCGGCGACTGCGTCAAGTCGGTGCTGGCGTGTCGCTGGAGACGGGTGTATGTGGAAGTGTGTGGTGGGACTGGGGCGGAGACGATACACGGTGGTTGGAACTGTCTCCACTGATCGGCTCAGGAGACTCTGAGGAGAGGAAAAGTCGAGAGCTGTGGCTGGAATTTGTGTGGAGCGTTGCCGTGCTGTGAGCGGTGGTGGTTGGTTGGGTCGAACGGACGCAACCACACCCTTGGAACAGTTGGGACGGAGCTGGAAACGTCTGGAGGAGTGCTAACTCCGAGGTGTTGGTAAGAGGTTATTGGCGGAACTTGAATCTGACGAAGAGTGTACTGTGAAGAAGATATTGCTGGAGTAAAGAGAAGCTTCAAATACTTTATTTGAGCTTTGCGGAGCAATCGATGAGAAGTATCGAACAGCTCAGGACATGAACTGAAGCTAGCTCTACAGTCCACACTCTCTGCGAACCTTAAGCTGTCGTCTGAAGCAACTCCCCACATCTTCAAACGCTCTTCTTTGAAGCACCTAATTATCTCTACCGGTTCTACATCGCGGCCTTTGCGGACTGTCCGTAACGGCTATATCAGCGTTTTATTTGCTGTTGGTAGCGCCTCTGCCACGTTGTACCGGCTGAATCACCGCTGATCCGGCTGTGCTTACCTGCTGTACCAGCTCAATAGGTATCTCCTGCCGTTACCAGTTTTACCAGCTCTAGCCCAGCTCTCTACACCTGCTATACCAACAAACACTGAACAAGCCATCATGTCTGACGACACTGCAGTGGGCACTGTAGAGACTCTCTACCTCTGCAACTTTCGTGTATCCGTCGATGGAGACTGGCTTTGTCTCAAGGAGCTACAGGACGCAGAAATGGGACGCCCGCCCTCTGGAAACAACCGACCGGTCTCGCCCGGATATGATGGTACGGGGTACGGGATGGCCCGACGGGATAGGACGAGGTGGGACAGGACGGGATAGAGCGGAGTGGGACGGGGCCGAATGGGACGAGGTATAACGACTGAAGCTGGAGCCTGGAAGGACAGGACGGGACGAGGTAGGAAGGTTAGAGTACAAAACAGGACGGAATGGGAAGAATGGGACGACCGGTTATTTTGGGAGTCAAATGTTCTTGCGTTAGGGAGATCTGATTGCTAGAAATGATTCAATACTTATGACGCTTTCGAAGTCGCTGCTCGTCTGAAATATTTGCCGATATTTTCCTATAAAAAGAACCTATAGTATGACGTGAACCCTAGCCTTGTGCATGTGAGCGAGAGTGTAGTTTTTACCACTTACCTTCTGTCCCGGCTATTTTTACCTGAATGGACGTCTGGCCCGATATATCAGCCGCCGATCTCGGAGAGTGCGTCATCTGTCTCCACTAATGGATGTGATCCCCGGTGGAATTGCAGTGGACTGGGCCGATCACGCGATAAATAGTATTGGTCGTTGGCATAGTATTTGGGTAATTAGGAATGTGGGTGACCTGTGGGTCTCGCTAATGGATAGACAATTTACACACCTCATATCTTTTAATGGATAAGACGATTACTAATGGAAAACTTTTTTCGCTAAAGATTCGAGTAAAATCAAAATAGCTTGTTCGAACGACGTTCACAGTGTAAATGTTGGTCGAACAAGCTATTTTGATTTTACTGTGAATCTCACAAATTACTGAAAAAAGAAAAAACTCGGCTAATTGACTTAAAATACACTTTTATGAGGGATGATATTCAGGGAAGCTTCTAAATGACACTAATAGCAAAATAACCCTCTAATATATGATATGACTCATCCCAACCCCGTGACAACCAGCAAACTTATCACCCCCTCCCCCCCTCCCCTCTCCCCCTCAGGACGAGACCCTGTGGCCATCGAGCGCAGCAACCTGATCAACATCAGCAAGCTGGTGGTCAAGGAGCTGATGGAGACTTCGGTGCCCTTCGGACGCATGCTCGACTCAGACCATGTCCCCCTGCAGCATTTCTTCATCGTGCTGGAGCACGCGCTGCGTCATGGACTCAGGCCGAAACGGGTGAGTTTGGGGAGGAAAGAATAGGGAAGGTTAACCCGCGCGGGGCTGGGGGGGGTAAATTTTACCCCCCCCCCCTCGCGAATTTTTGCGATATCTCAAAAACGGCGGCGCGCAGCGCCGCCAAACTTTCAGTACCTTTTCTTACATCAATTTGACACGTTCCCTGAAAATTTGAGCGAAATCCGTCGGAAAATTTTTGAGAAATTGACGTTTTAGTGACGTCATGTTCGCCATTTTCGCCTCAAAAACGGCAAAAGTTCAAACGCCGCTAACATCTTCATTTTTAAAGGAATCAAGACGTAACAAAAAAGGTTATACGTAATTTTACTTTGTCTATCAAATGGCTATCTCGGTTTTTTGAAAATTTTGGATTTTGGCTTAAATTTTTTCAAAAAACTGATTTTTTTGGGAAAATCATTATAAAATCCAAAATTTTGAGTCTATCGAAAAAACCGGAATATATGTCAGAGAAGTGGTCTATGTGCACCTACATACCAAATTTTAGAAGAATCAGTTCAAAAATGTGGGAGTTATTCAAAATTGTATGACGTCACGACACACAAAATTTTTGAAAAATGACTTTTTTGGAAGTTCTAGACCTCGTACGGAAACAAAAATAGCACCATTCGATTCGCCGTGAAAAACTGCATCAGATAGACACCTTTTTAGGCCTTAACAACCAACTTCAAAATTTGACCTCACTTGACCTGACCTTGACCTGACCTCGACCTGAAATTCATCCAGAGGTGGTCCATATCACTTATTGAGTGTGCCTATTGAATTCTATGAGTAAAATGACCCATAAAACATGTGTCGCACATGCCCTTTTCTATATTTTGTTTTTTGGTGACCTGACCTGACCTGACCTGACCTTGACCTTGACCTCTGAATGATATTGTATGCAACTAATATTGTCTTGGTAGCCTAAGAACACGTTTTGGGCGATCAGTCTCAGTCCATGACTCCATTCTTCTGCAACTACGGTGCAAGGCCGATACTGTAGAAACTTGCAATTTGTACCCTTGACCTGACCTTGACCTTGACCTCAAACTTTAAATTAAGTACATGTTTTTAGTAGTTCGTGATGAGAGCTTTCGATTGGCGTTTGAATTTTCCAAATCGGACCATTAGTTCGGGAGATAACAGGGGGGGGGGTAAAATTTACCCCCCCCCCCCAGCCCCGCGCGTTCGGCTGGAGACCCCAGCCCCGCGCGGGTTAAGGGACAAGTGACAGGGATTCTAGTGCGGAAGCTGGAAAGGAATTAATGGGGGATGAGGGTAAAATGTAGTGATAGAAGTGAATTGCATGGAGAGTTGGTTTGCGTGAGAGATTGAACAGCGGTCGGCAACTCCCCTCTGAACCAGATCCAGGGCCGGAAAATGACGGAAAATGCATGTGGGGTTTTCAGCTTGGGCCTCCAGCTATCATCCATGAGCTCTTTAAAAATCGCTTATATTTTGAAGACTACAAGTTCTTAAATTCTTTTTAACTTTATTGAGTTTGACTGTTTGATTAGTTGTTCTAAGCACTTGCTCGGGTCTAGCCGGAGGGTCAGCTTTAGCCTTAGCCCCATTGAACTCAACTACGTGTTGCAATAGCTACTAATCCAAGGCGTCCAAGGACTATGTCTCAAATCTCAATGAGCACATACTGTCTTCCGTCCCACAGGGCCTGCTCGGTCCCAAGAAGGAGCTCTGGGACGTGCTACAGACGGTGGAACGACTGACCTCCGAGGCTGCCGATATCACCACCTCAGTACGGGACCTACCCACCGTACGCACCCCTCTGGGCCGCGCGCGAGCCTGGCTTCGGCTAGCCCTGATGCAGAAGAAGCTACCCGACTACGTCCGGCTGCTGCTAGAGAATCAGCAGGTTCTGGAGGAGCATTATGAACCTGGTGCGCTGATGTTGTCGGAGGAGGCGATCCACGTGCTCGGGTTGCTGGTTGGGCTCAACGTCATTGACTGCAACCTCTGTATGAAGGTGGGTAGCAGGGTCGTTTTTAAAAGGGATGAGAGAATGTGGGTAGGTATGGGCGCAAAATGACCTCGCAGTCGGCGCGCCCTTAACCCCCAACAAACAGACAAGAATGTGGGTAGGGGTAGGTGGAAATAGCATCGGCAGCTCTGGGGAATGAGGGGGGAGGAATTTCAACTGCAACATCTGCACAAAAATTAAGTTGCTGGTGTAGAAGTGATGGAACTTGTGAAGGTAGGATGGAGCTCTCTGTGTGAGGAGTGAAAGTGTCTGTTTTAACTATGCAGTGAAGCTGCGATAGTCAGTGAAGATTTCAGTAGTGGCCGGTGATGGGAATAGTTTTTTTGTGATGTAAGGAGGCCAGAAAAGGGTACTGTGGTGAAGTGTTGAAAGATGGCGTACGTACATCGGAGACAGGCGTGTGTTCTCTCTCTCTCTCTCTCTCTCTCTCTCTCTCTCTCTCTCTCTCTCTCTCTCTCTCTCTCTCTCTCTCTTCCCCTCATTCCCCTCTCACCTTCCCTCTCTCCCCAGGAGGAGGAGCTCGACTGCCAGCAGGGGGTGATCGACTTCTCCCTCTACCTCCGAGCCTCTCCCACAGAGGAGGGAGAGCCGGGAGCTGTCGGAGCTCAGGATATGACCGATAGCAAGTATGAGAGGGTGCTCGATCAGAAAAACTACATCGAAGAACTCAACAGGCATCTCAAGTAGGTGGCGACGAAAGACGCTGGGAAGCGATGTTGGGCCTGGGGGATGTGTAATTATTATTACTTTTTTAAGAAGTGGTTGTTGATTGATAAATCATCACGGTTTCTGGTGTGTGTTGACGTAAGGCTGCTCTGCGTCGCGGGGCTGGTGGGGGGGGGGGGGCACTCCTGAATCCTGGTTGTCTGATGATGGGTAACAAACACAAACTATAGGGGAGGGGGAATTTGGACTAAGTGAACTATAATGAGAAAAAACATGGCTTTGTTTTATATGAACCCCCATTTGCCCCCTCCTCCTTCAGTAATGGCACGTCTCACGCTATTATTTGGACGGTGTTATCATAATGTCGCCCGGTTGCAGCTTGCAACATCACGGCATTCTCTCATGTGACATCATTGCGATAGTTCCCTCTCATATGACGGCATCTCCCACCCACTGACACCCCCCCCCCTCCCCCCTCACTACAGCGCCACGGTGACGAACCTCCAGTCGAAGCTGGAGCAACAGATGGCTACCTGTGCACTGCTGAGGGAGGACCTGGCCATAGCGCGGCAGCAGGCGGCCGGGAGACAGCCGTCGCCGGCGCCGGGCAGGACGCCCGATACGCTGGTGAGTGGGGGATATTAGAGACGCTGCTGGCAAAGTTCCCAATGAAAAAGACTTACGAAGTGCTCAAGCGTTGTTAAGTTTAAGTTGTTTAACAAAGTATGAGAAAGGCAACGAAATAAAACTAATTAGAGCGACAAATTTATGTGCCAAAATGAGAAGAGCATATTAACTAATTGTCCCAGCAAGTACCATAATTTTCCTTAGTATCTACTTCAAATTACATATACCTATCTAACTATACAGTGTGCGGTGTGCACGATCACGAGTATCCCTTCACAGCTCGAAGTGTCACTCTTAGAGGTTCTTCTCCATCTGTCTTTCTATGCTGGTGCTGTCCTTACTGCACCACTCCAACTTACTAACCTCCCCTCCTCTCTCTAATTTCAGTCGGTGGCCTCTCGCTCCTCCCAGCAGAGTAGCTCTGGCGGAGGAGGGGGAGGCGGGGGAGGCTCGCCGTCCGGCTGTGCGGAGGAGCTGGAGGATCTCCGCGCCCAGCTCAGAGAGGAGCGGGCCCACCGCAGGGAGATCGAAAAGGAAATGGAGATGCAGGTTGGTGAGAATTGCGGTCCAACGGTGTCAGGGATGATAAGGTGACAATTAGAGATGTCAATCGGATACCGACTTTTTGTTATACCGATACCAAACCGATAGCAACTTGGTATTTGGTATTTCAATCCTAATGTTTTTGGTATTTTGTTGGTATTATGAAACCTCACTAATGTATAAGAGGCTGCGAATTTGGTAAAAAGTTGGTATTTCCCTGGTATTCCCAAGTTGGTTCGGTTTCGGTATTTTACCATGGTTTTGGTTGGTATTTGGTTTGGTATCGGTATCCTGATTTTCAGTAATTGACATCACTAGTGACAATTGATATAATCGGAGGTGATAATTGTCGGGAAATCAATGCAGAATCGCGCGCGGCTGGCCTGGCAGTGTCGTCGGCTTTGGGATGAAAATGGAGATGCCAGTGCGTGAAACACAGGACGAGTCCCACATGTTGACTGGGATAAACATGATAAATTAAGGTTTTGCCCGCACCGGCGCGGAATTTTGAAAGTCCTCTCGGATTCATCAATGCGGACAAATATTCCACTTGGTAACGCATACTTCAAAAGTTCGTTTCATTTTGTCCCAGAGTAGTTAATGCCAGTAGTTGGCCAGTAGTTAATGCCAAGTCCATTGTTAACGGCTTACGCTCAGTTTTCCACTGATTTCTACTCATCCCTTACAGCCGTCCCGCATCCAATCTACCATCAACACCCCCTTCCCCGTGTCCTCCCACAGATTCAGATGAAGGCCGAGATGGAGATGGCCACCAAGCTGCTGGAGAAGGACGTCCACGAAAAGCAGGACACGATCGTGACGCTGCGGAGACAGCTGGACGACATCAAGGCTATCAACCTGGAGATGTACAACAAACTGCAGGTACGGGAAGAGATGTACATAACTACAATATAGTGCAGTTATAACGGAGAGAGACCAGTACAACAAACTGCAGGTACGGGAAGAGATGTACATAACTACAATATAGTGCAGTTATAACGGAGAGAGACCAGTACAACAAACTACAGGTACGGAAACAAACTATGGGTACGGAGATTTATACGGGCTGACCAGAAATCCGTATAGCCAACTACATGTACGAGAAGGGAACAATATACCAAATTACAGGAAGGGAGTAGGCCAGAGATACAAAATCTGCAGGTACGGATCTGAGTTGTTTCAGTTTCTGAGTGACTAGAAATATGGCTCAGGCTTCTTGGTTTTGTCGAACCGAGAATAAAACTCGTCAGAATATAACATCGATCGATCGGCTAGTGCAGTGCAGCACAGGTCGTCGTAACCTGGAGAAGCTTAGAATGGAATCTAATTTGGCGAGCCGGGAATCGTTGCCATTTGCTCGTACGTTTTAGTTATTTATTTTTGTTAAATTTTATGTTATGCTTTGTTGCTGTTTTATTGCTGAAAAAATTAATGAAGTGGTGTTCAGCTCCACCGAGTGGTCTCTTCAGTCGCTATATCCGTGAGGTAGTTGTCAGACTTCCAGTACGAAGTGAGGTATCGAAGGCTCAGATTATTCGAAGGAAAAAAAAAGATATGTGCTTTGAGAATTTGTAAGGCATAGCCTGATATGTATATTGTATAATTTTCATGCTATTTAATTTGCATCGCATTTTGATGTTACTTTTGCCGATTTCTTGCAATGTTGAAGTGAAAGGGAGTAATTTGTGAGACAAATTGCTACCGTGGTCAGCTGCTTCACACATTTAGTGCACCAACTATTAAGTATTTTGATAGTGGTATTTTGTTGTGCTCCAAGTTTTCTCGTGGTGCTTGTCGACAAGTTCAAGACATCATTGGTCCCGTCTCGGTATGTTTTGTTTTCTTCCTTTATTGCAATGTTTGTAGATATCAAGATATGTATCGTGCTATTTTTATGTAGCATGCAACCATGTTTTATTTGTTTCAATCATTTTCAGTTTCACGTATGTTCAGTTATGTCAGCAAAGAAGATTGCGCTAACAAATATGACTTCATCCAAATGAAAAGCATGGTTTAGGGAACTTGTAATTGCCAAGCTTCGGGACGGGGTATAATATCGTTAAAAACTTCCCTGACATGCCAGTATACTAGTTCCAAGGGTAGAGAGGTTATTACAGTTATTTGCCGTTTTTTTTCCTCGAATTGGCTATCTCCGTTTATGAGCTCCATATCACCCAATATCACCAGTATAGCGCCTTTTGGGGCGACTAACGGAGCGAGCGAGAGGGTGAGCCTTGCACGTGCGAAATTTCGAGGGGATACCTCCAACTGACTTGTGCACGGCACCCTACTAACCGGTCTCTAGCGATGTGCCAAATTTGAGCACAATCGGCTCAGCCGTTCTCGAGATCTGGAAGCGGCACCCTGCACGTGCGCACGTGCAGAATGGGTCCCAACTGACTTGTGCACGGCACCCTACTAACTGGTCCCTAACCGTGTGCCAAATTTGAGCGCCATCGGTCCAGCCGTTCTCGAGATCTGGAAACGACCCCTGCACGTGCGCACGTGCAGTAGCACCCCAACTCTGGCACATGGATATGCAGTGCCTAGTGGGTGCCTACCTACATGCCAACTTTCAGCGCAATCGGCCAAGTAGTTACTGAGATATTGCAACAATTACAAAACTGACACCTCTTCGTTTTGCGCGTGGCACGTGCATAAGGGGTCACCCCCCACATGCATCGGCAATAGTCCAATACTTGGTAGAAGGAATGAAGCTACCCTACAAAAATTACCCGGTGTAAATCGGTCAAGTGGTTGCTGAGATATAAGCCTCGCAAAAGCGTCCGGCCGGCCGGCCGGCCGGCCGGCCGCTCATACTCAGAAATTTCCGTTAATCTAAGGAAAGACTACGCTCGCTTCGCTCGCTCCGTAATCACGTTGTTCGGGGCGTGGGCGTTCAATCATTGGGTCTAGCCGAGCTGATATTGGTTCGGGAAATGAGTCGCAGCACTCTCTGCACGACCTACGGGCAATTTTAGCTGGTCGGTTTGACGAAAATCAAATCCCAAATGATAAAAACACCCAATGACCTAAAATGTTGAGATACCTGAGCGTTGTGACGTGCTACTTTGATATCAAGCTTATGTTTTGTATTGTGTTGTTTTGTGTAAGATGTTTGTGAACTGGCTGTTTTTAGACTTGCTCAATGGCCCTCTCATCTTCAGCCCAATCCTTCACTCTGTGTTGCTCTCTCCCTCTCACCATCTGACCCCTTCACTCTCCCTTTCTCCCCAGGAGTGCGAGCTGGACCTCTCGGGTAAGGCGGAGCTCATCTCGCGGCTCCAGGCGCGCTCGTGGGAGGTGGGCCGCCTCCTGTCTGGCCTCCAGCAGCTGGGCGGCTCCTCCCGCTCCTCCGCCCCCGCCCCCGCCATGCGACCCTCCCGCTCCGCACACACTCTACAAGAGGCGCTCCGCCGAGCGCCGGCGGCCGCCACGCCGCCGCCGCCCTCACCGCGAGATGACGTCACTCCGACGCCCGGTGACGTCATTGATGACGTGTCGGAGGGCGTGGCCAATCGCAGGATGGAGGCGGAGTGCGGTCTGACTCCTCAGACTCCTGACACTCCCCGATCGGAGGATCAGGAGCATAGTATGGACGGATGGGAGACGATTGATGGGGATGAGATCTAGCGGCCGGGCGGCAAGCTGTGGTTACTGAATGGCCGCTAGATGGTGCTGGGAGACTGTGATATTGGGAAATAGGGGTGGGCTGTGTGTGGAGATGGTAGTGAAGTGCAACGCGAGAGCTGTCTGGAAGCTTAGAGCCTTTTGCAACTAAGAAGACATGTCGCTAGCTGAGTGTTATGCTGGCCGCTACGTACGACTTAGATGGAGGCAAACTAGTGTTTTACGTATGCTTATTAGCATTGAGTCACCAACGAATGAAGCGCTTTTTGATGCAGTTTTATTGTATTTTTCGTAGTTGCTTGAAGTCACGAGAATAGTTATTTAATATTTACTCCGTGTTGATGCGATTTTTATTCTCATCTGCTACTTTTACAAGTATACAGGGTGGACCAAAAAGGATGGAAACATTTTGAACTTGCATACAACATGCATTATTGCATGCATGTGAATGGAAATGGTACCAAACGAGAGTACATTTCGTGGAAATTCATAGCGGCATCACTCTCATCTGCTTTCTCTCGTTTTCAGTCTCTCACAGCAAATGTTCGAAGAGACCACCTTCGCAAGACAGGCACAGAGCGACCGGTCTGGTGGCTGACGCGATAGCCCGACGACACATGTTCGCTGGTATGGCTGACACAGTCTTGGTGATCGCTCTCTTCAGGTCACAGAGACCTTCCTTGTAGACCTGGCCCTTGAGATGAGATGATAAAGAAGTCACTGCACAGCAGCAAGGTCACCGAAATGGTGTGCCCCCAGCGGAAAAGGAATCGTGGGTCCACTTTGGTTCGAGGAAGGGAGCGGCGACACCGTGACCGCCAATCAACAGCGCATACCAGGCGGCGCTGAGGAAGTTCTGAGAGCGAGTCCAAACGAAGCATGGCAGCCTCATCATAGACCTTATGTGGTTCCAGCAAGACGGTGCGCCTCCTCACATCGCAAAAACAACGCTCAAGTGCATCGAAAACCACTTCGGTGACCGGATGATATCCCGCGGTGCCAGTCAGAACTGGCCTACCTGCTCATCCGACCTGACCCCTATGGATGTTTTACTGTGTGGTCATCTCAAGGGCCAGGTCTACAAGGAAGGTCCAGAAAGCCTCTGAACTGAAGAGAGCGATCAGCAAGGCTGTGTGAGCCATACAAGCGGGCTATCGTGTCAGCCGCCAGGCTGGTCGCTCTGTGCCTATTCTCGCGAAGGTGGTCACTTCGAACATTTGCTGTGAGAGACTGAAAACGGGAGAAGGCATATGAGAGTGATGCCATTATGAATTTCCACGAAATGTACTCTTGTTTGGTATCATTCCCAGTCACATGCATGCAATTATACATGTTTTATACGAGTTTAAAATGTTTCCATCCTTTTTGGTCCACCCTGTAGCAGTTATTTTACGTTTTGCATGTAGTTATTGCGTTGCACATTTGTCATTACGTGAGCAACAGTGATATGCATTATGAGTGTAATATTGGTTTCATATTCAATCTCCACTTTCATTGATTTGGTGTACCACAAGCTTGTGTACCAATACGCGGCCCGAATGATGGAAGAGATTTCGGAGAAGAAATCATACGCGAAGTGTGTTTCGTTTCACGGGCAGCTGTAAGCCCTTGTCACGGAGTTAGGTGGTGGTGTTAGCGCCTGTACTGAGCTTAGAGCTGAAAACGGACACTTGCCGTTTTTTTCCCGCATTTAGCGGCTGCGGGAAGTGCTGTATGCCCCCATGAATGACAATGTATAGCCGGAGCCGTTGACGTCAAGTCGCGCACTGAAACAGCTGCTTCCTCACGCGAGGGGTCAGGGGTTCGAGCCTGGGAGCCGCTAACATATTTATCGACTTGCTGGCTCGATGCGTTGTAGGTATTTCAGTGCTTGCTTAGTATTTATGATGTATATACCACGGTATCCGTGATATTGATGTTCATACAATACTACTGCAGCTTTGGATCGTTTACACAGTGTTGAAATGGCCAGAAACGATACCCACAATGTATTGCTGAAAAGGCATTTTGTCAGCATCGTTTGTCATGACTGAGTATGGCCCAAACGGTGCAATAGCCTTGGTAGAAGTCATTGACATTTATTGCAACTGCGTCGATGATTTATGTTGAAGGAAATAAAGACTTTTCGGATTATGTGTGGAAAGAGGTAACGCTTACTAATATTTGGCGGCATTGGTCTCTTAGATGGCTGTTTTGTATTTGTATAATCACCTGAGGAATGAGGATGGCCAGTTACCCACCAGTGCGATAAAAGTGCAGAACTGATAGTGATGCTGAAAACAATATATCCGTCAGGAGCGAAAGAACCAGTTGCTGGAAATCGAAGTGTGCTGTGTGGCAGCGTGCGTATCACTGATCACTGCACAGTGCACAGGTGTAAATGTAGGTAGATAGAGCCTGCGTTGCTCAGAGCTGAAAATACAGCCCAGACGTGGACTGACGTGACGTTAGCATGAAAGTGATGTAGCGTCAGAGTAATGACGTGAAGTGACACCATGCAATGTGTCGTACACGGTAAATTCACTGTAGCGACTGCTGGAGAATATGTGATGCTGTCGAAGCTACGCACAGCTGCATCGGTCACTGTCGCCAAGCATGCTACGGATGATGCTGATGCAGGTGTTACTGAATATGATGTAGCATGGCATACTGTGCTATTGAAACTGCTGATGTGGTAAATACAATATAATCGCCTCGATTGTTTTTGTAGCTGGCTGTGGCTTCCTGGAACCAAATTACGCACGTTGACGAAGGTCGGGGCTGCCTCATGCTTTTTTATTGATGATGCTCAGCAGTCCCGCCTAGTAGTTAGCACAGCCACGCGGAGCTTGACGCAAAAAATGCTGGGTAACTCTTTATCGAATACGGTTGCAAAGCCATCGAATATGATCCAGAAATTGGAATTGATTTGAATTCCGTGTCCCGTAACAAAATTGACATAATCGAGTAGTGTCAGTTGCTGAAATTTACGCCTTGTATTATTCGATTGCGGTCGTTTTAAATATTTGCCGAATTAAAGACCTTATCTCAAGTATTGGGTGTTCGTTCCTTGACCGATATCCACTTAGTCTCCAGACCTGAGAGCATGCGCTTGATAGGCTACAAAGCGCAAACATCTGATTTCGAACTTACACACAGGAGATCTAAGTAAATCATTCACGACGCCTCCATACCTATATCGGTGTGCTTACTGTTCGATATAGGCATTGGGCAGATCTAACGGCATGACGTCATACTTTTCAGGAGTGTCAGCAGGCTCTCAAACAGAGCAATGACGTCGTCACTGGTCTCGAGGAGAAGATACTGACACTGACCGCCACCAGCCGAAAAATGGACGAAGTGTAAGTTATCGTTCATCCGTAAGACTGTTTATTTCAGTGAGGTAGGTTGTCTAGATGAATATTGCCTTTATGAGTGTACCTATCTAGAAGTTATTTGTGTGTTAAATGGTAAATATATGCCTGCTGGTATTGGCGATATATGCCTGCTGGTATAAATTAAATAGCCTGGGCCCTGTTTCGCGGCACGCCGCTGCCTGACGCTACAAGGCATTTCCCTCGGTTTCCGTGGAAATGTAGGCATAATGGCCAATTTCTGTTTACGTTTCCATAGAGACGGAACGCAAATACCTGGCTGCATTAGGTAGCTTTATGCAATCGTTGTTTGACACGCACACGGGGCGCGACCTACTCGTACATCTACGGTATGTTTCTTCCTGATGGATTAGGTGCTCTCTGCTCTCCCCTCTCCCCAAATGAACCCTCCCTGCCCTGCCCTTTGTTTTATTGCAGTCACACGGAGGCGGAGCAGCGCCGCCGGGCAGCTGAGGCGTCTCTGACAAACTTTAGTGTGAGATCCAGCTGTTCAAGGTTTCGTCAGACCTCAAGGCGAGAAACATGTCTCTGACAAACTCTAGTGTGAAATCCAGCTGTCCAAGGTTTCATCAGACCTCAAGGCGTCTCTGACAAACTTTAGTGTGAGATCCAGCTGTTCAAGGTTTCGTCAGACCTCAAGGCGAGAAACATGTCTCTGACAAACTCTAGTGTGAAATCCAGCTGTCCAAGGTTTCGTCCGATCTTAATGTAGTTAGGTGTCGAGCTCGCTGAGTTCTATGAAATTCAGCTGTCAAAGGTCTCATGATCTCATGGTGGGTGCAGTGTCTGCTGGATGAGGGAGAACTCGATTATTAATGATTTTTTTTCCTAGCTCGTAGGGTTTGTCGAGTTCAGTGTAAATGTCAGGTCTGCTAAGAGCTGAGATCCAGCTGTGAAAGGTCTCGTTTCGATCTAAAATAGCTCGTATTTTTGTGCTCTGGCTGGAAGATTTACGTACGGCGGGGTGGCCTCCAATCGTCGGTTTTCATCTTCACGCAATCTGTGATTGGCAGGGTTAAGTGACAGAGAATAGCGGCAGAGGTTCTGATTGTTTTTTTCTCTCTGTGTCCTCTGGAGTGGCGGGAGAGCCTCTGATTGGTTGTTTGATCCGTGTGTGCCCTCTGATTGGCAGATTGAGCGCGAGTGGCGGGAGAGCCTTCAGGCCGGTATGGTGGAGGATAGGGAGAAGATGGCCGCCCTGCAGCGCTCCAACGAGCAGCTCACCAAAAAACTGGAGGTACTCGTTATAGTGGTAATGGTGGGAACCGCGCCTAACAATACCTGGAAATCGGGAGGCTATTGTTTCAATTTGTATTCGTCTCTGCATTTCAGCTGGAATGTGCTATTATTTCAATCATACTACACTTAGATCTTTAAAACGATTGTAAGTTACTGCGCTAATCGCCTGTTTGCTATATACATTTATTCCTTCTACTTTGGATTGTGTTTTCGGACAGATGGTTAGTTCGAATGCCCTGAAGACCGAGACAATTCACCACCAACAAAGTGAAAAGTCACCAGCCTCGTAATGATGTCACTTTTGCGCTTAATGCATGTCAGTGTAACCATTGTCATATCACACTGACACTATACATCACCCGCTCACAGGATCAGGAAGGGACAGATGTGGAGATGGAGCGACTGCGGGTCCGCTGTGAGGAACACGAGAGGACCCTGGAGGAGCTGGGACACCACCTTTCAGAGTCCAAACTGAGGTAAGAGAAAATGACAAAATCAGTCAGTGGGACAAAATTTCGCTGTGGTGAAATCTGATGAGAATGAAACATCACGCGTTTATAGGTGTAGTGTCAACTGACGTTGCATCGGTAAGAATCGAAAAGGACACTACAAATGCATGTCAGTTAAAGGCACCGTTTGTGTTACGATTTTCTTCCACCGAGCTAGTTTTCTTTCAGTTGAAAAATGTCATTCACACAATGGTTTCGTCTTGTCGTTCAAAAATATATCAGCATTTTGTAGCATCGATGACTATAAAGGTGTAAATGCTTATCGTGCACTTCCCGAGACTCCTTTCGTCTCAACTATCAATTGCTATCTAGCACTGACACACCCAGTATGCATTTCCTACCGGCCTGCCGACCTCCATCCTATCTCTCACGCGTGTCCCTCCCTCCTCAGAATGGAGGACCTTCGTCAGACGGCGCGCTACGCCCTGGACGGCCAATGGGTGCCCGACAGTGCCGCGCAGCACTGCAAGGGCTGCAAGAACGAGTTCACCATCAGTCGGAGGAAGGTAGGCGACAGGAAGAGGAGGGGTAGCTGGACGAATAGGTTGGTGGTGAGACAGGAGGCGTTTATTTGCGAAGGATGGTTAGTGTTGGAGAAAGATGTCAGGAGGGATAACGAAGGAGAAAGGGAATGAGGTTTGAATCTGCTAGCTGCTGATGACAACTGACTGCAACTGATGACAACCTATGGGAAGACCAAATAATAGATACGATATCTTAGATAAATTGCGTGATGAATCGCTTCGTTGAACGATCGGAACTTGAAAAATCCATGCAGGAATAATTCAGACGATGCTAAGATATGAACCGATTGCTCTTTATGATCCACTTCGATCACTTATCCCAACAATCTAACCATTCTGCATTAATAGGTAATTTTTCGTGCTATCCGACTGACCAGCATCTGTAATCCATGATCGCTCTCTGTACTCTCGTTAACCCTCCCCTTCCCATCTCGCCCGCCCAGCACCATTGCCGAAACTGCGGCGGCGTCTTCTGCAACCCGTGTTCGGACAACACGATGGCCCTGGCCGCCTCGGCCAAACCGGTCCGAGTCTGTGACGCCTGCCATACCTTCCTGCTACAACGGTATCAGGCCGACTGAGGGCTGTGGGGGTACACTGGGCCGCCCTGTATACTATACAGGGCGGGGTGTGAGGACTGTAAGAGTGGCGGGGATTTGGTTGGTACCGCTGAGTGAGGGCCGCTTGGGAATCCGTGAATGCTGCCAAGATGCAGGGAATGACACATGGACTACATGACAGTCGCGGAGAGGGATTCAGTGAAGATTGCAATGGCTCAGTGAAGATTGCAGAATGCAGTGAGTCAGTGAAGGTTGCATGAAGTCACTGCGAAGGTTGCAGGGACTCGGTGAAATCTAAGGGACTCTGTGAGGAACTCGACTGAGTACTCAGTGGGAATCTCGAATCTCGTGTCAGAAATTCGCTGAGAGTATCTGGAACTCAATGAGTGTCGCGGCACTAGAGAGTCCTAGAACGCCCACGGTGCGGAACTCTCATCCGCTCATCCGTGCGTACACTGCGAGGACTATTAAAGTCTATGAGCTTCGCTGGACGTTGTGAAAAGCCCAGAGGCTCGTCGTTCTTGGACCGACGGAGGACGAAACTCGTTGTGCTACGAGACGCAGTGAAGCGCGCTAGCGATCACGCGATTCGTATGGACATGTAGTTGGTTCTCTCGGTATCGAAGATGTGCGAAGGAGTTTGTTAGTCTGCCTGAGCTTGCAGTTCAGGAGATGCTTTATAACGACAAACGTTTTGTTTTGGAGGGTTGGGAGGATTATGGAAAAGACATTTGGTGAAGTTATGTCGAGAGTTGTGGTCACTGTGCGCTATTTGATGTGTCGTTGTCCGGAATTGAGCTACTGTAGGTCGTAGGTGGATTCATTTATGTGCCGTGGACTGGCCGTGTGTACTGTAGTGGTGATGTCCGAGCTCAGTCTCTCCATGTTGAAACTTGAAAGTGATTTGCACTTGTCCATAGGTGTCAGAAAGCGAACGTTGCTATATTTATTGGAAGTTATGCGTTTGGTAGTCCAACATTCACTTAAAAGTGATAAACATTAGTCAACAATATGCTATCAATGTGACAAGCTACTGAAACCATGGCATGTGCACTCGTATAATTCTGCATGTAACCCCGAATTTAATTGATGCGCTACTTTCTGGTTAAAACCAGGGCTGCGGAGTCGATGGATTTTCGGCGACTCCGACTCCGACTCCGACTCCGGCTTTCAAAAACCAGCTCCGACTCCGACTCCGACTCCGTGCAGAATTGTCGTTTCCGACCGACTCCAACTCCCGACTCCGACTCCGCAGACCTAGCAGGGCTGCGGAGTCGACATATTTTCGGTGACTCCGACTCCGACTCCGGCTCGGGTTTCTAAAATCGACTCCGACTCCGACTCCGACTCCGGTCACAGCTGTCGACTCCGACCGACTCCGACTCCGACTCCGACTCCGCAGCCCTGGTTAAAACCATGATAGTGTGAAGTTCCAACATCATAACGTGCAATGAATTATAACAAAAAGCGGAAGAGAATAGCTGGCTTCCCTGTAACGCCAATTTTAATATGCTTCCACCGCAAATGAATGCTATGAGCGCTAACCCGTGTGTGATACTGCAGTGATTTGTAATAGCATGTATATTTTATCTACAGAGGGTGTTTGAAGGTGAACTATCCAGAACATGTCATATTGTGTGCAGTGTGGAAAACATTCATTCCTAGAGAAAACTACACGCGCTTGTATGCGTACATTGAGACAATTGTCGCGAGTGTTGTAGTGGGGCTTGGTAGAGGCTATTTTAAAAGCGGTTGCGCTGCACTGCAGGAATAACTCATGAGCTCGTATTGACAGATCACAAAAGAAATGACAGGTGCCCGTTTTCTGGGCCCTGTATCGTCACAGCTAAACTGAGTAAGACATTGCATAAGCCTGAAACCTGTTACACCCATTTTGCATCTTAAACGTCCCCTTTCAGCAGCCACACGTTTTGTTTGTTGGCCGAACTGTTTACATTTCGCTCCAACAGCCACGTCGTTCTGCCCTATATAAGTTCTCAGTTTGCGTTGTGAAAACGAAACAGCGTAGTTATTCTATTTCCATAGCCAGGCCAGTTTTACATTTCATTTGTCTTTAGTCTGAGTGGCGCAGGCGCGCAATGTAGGCTTTTGAGCTCTGAAGGGCTCGGAAGCAAGGGAGAAAGATGTTTTATGTTCTGGTAGCCGCTCATTGTATCCGTTTTTATGCCGTGTTGGGGGCCAGATCCCATGCTAAGCGTGATTTTCACGCCACGTTGTCACACGTAACCCAGAGTGTATTTGTTCAGTGTCGGGTAAGGGCTAAGGCTCAGAAGTTACGGGCCGGTGACTTTCGTTGTAACGTGTAATATGTATCTGAATCACTTGTGAAATGTGTGCTGGAGGCAAATATACCGTTTTGTGTACGAGCTTTCTTTGTGATTCGACCCTCACACGTCCTGTTGGCGGTGTTGTAGTATCTTATGAATCCAACACCGTCGGAACGCTATGTGTTAACCGTGCCGCGCATAAATATGCTCACCCTGGGGTGATAAGCAGTCCAGGGTGGATGACCTATTCGTCGCGAGATTAGTAGAATGGTTGACGAATGTTGACAAATGGGCGCGTCTGTGTTTGAGTGAAGGGATATAGAGACATTGGCAGGGGCAAGCAGAACGTCTCATTATTAGCGACGTTCTGCCACCCGTCTCGTCAGTTTAGAACGGCGCTGAAAGTCGGCTCACTCATCGCGTTCCTCCGGACGGACGGTCAGCTGATACAGTTTCACTCTCTGGGGGATTGGTCCCGAAAAATCAACCCTACCGTCCTGGCCATCCAGAGACCTTACTTATTACTCAAAATTTACCATCAATCCCAGCAGCTGTATTTGCATTCTCCGCACTGCAGATTAACAACAAACCATTAGGTAACAGGTAAACGGTGGTAAGGCACCTGAATCAGCCCCAACAAACCCTCCTCCGTTTCACTCGACCTGTCATCTAGCAGTGTTATTCGTTCCTTCTCACACTCTAGCGTCGTCCTCATACACTACACCCGTCCGACGAACTTGTGGAACTTCTTGTACGTGCTGACGGTCGTGTGGAAGAGATGGGTGACTGTAGCCGGCAGGGTGACCCGCAGACGCGTGATGACTTCCTTACGGCACTGGGTCAGCAGGCAGAACAGACTGGCAGTGAGGGCCTCCTGGGAATGGGATGGGCAGAGTGGGGTCAGACGCCTGAGCACTTATAGAAATCGACCTACGCATGAATGATTAGTCTACAGACTACAAAAGCAAGTTTTTATTTGTAAACAATGCGACATTATAAGCACGCGACTGGGCTGATAAATGTGCTGATCAAAACCCATCTCTGACAGTACGTGATCACGATGGTATTTAACAGCCAACCGCTTAGCATTCAAAACTATTCCAACTGAAATTCCCATTTCCCCAGCTCCAAATACGGTCAAACTGGACTGCTACAAACATGCAGTATGCATTCCTATGCCCGATCATGATCACGAGCGTTGTTTCGTGTAAAATTTCGCTCGGTTTTACGAAGCCAGCTCATGAACACAACACGCTCACGATTCCCCACAACATGTATTCGTTTCTCACCTGAACCTCTGCGTCGATCGGCTCCCTCTGTATCAGTGTAAGCAGGTCCGCTATCAGGTACGGCGCCAGCGGCTCCGAGAGGGGTCCCAGCTGGACCAGCTCCCGCACAGCCCTGGTGGCAAGACAGAGAACTACAGGTTAGAGACTCGGACACTAGATTACAGGGATACACAGCAGCTCCGAGAGGGGTCCCAGCTGGACCAGCTCCCGAACAGCCCTGGTGGCGGGACGGGGAACTATTAGTTACAGACGCAGACACTAGGGCTACAGCGGCCCCAGCTGAACCAGCTCCCGCATCGCCCTAGCGGCGGGATACAGAACTACAGGTTAGAGAGGACGACACCAGGGGTAGCAGGATGTGTACCAAACAGCAGAAGTGAAGAACTGATAAAATAACAATACATGCGAGTAGCTATTCAAATGACAAAACCAGTTCATACGCTGATCACTTACCGTTTCTGAAATATTGAACAAATTTTCTATCCAGCCTTCCAAACCCATCTCGTGACTGTTAGGCAAGGTACGTTCCTGCTCTGATGGATCATCTCCGCAATCCACGTCGACTTACTTTTTCACATCAACCCCTTCCCACTCTAATACTGTCTTTGTTGGGACGACCCGTCCCCTACACTCTCAGCTGCCACTCCAGCACCCTCCCCCCCCCCCCAACAGGCCTTCCCCGCCCCTCTGTATGTACATCTATGCTCCCTCAGTTCGTACCTGGTCATCCTATTAGCTGTCGCCACCAGGGCTGCCACCTCGTCCGAGCTGGGCCGTTTCTGCTGGGCGGCTCTTTGACACACCTCATCCGCAACTGACTGTACAGCCTGTCAAAGAAAAAGGGAGGTAGTTAAATGGAGTGGTGACTTCCACTGTCATTTCTAGGCGGCTCTTAGACAGGCCTCATCGGCCACTGACTGTACCGCCTGTCAGAGAAGAAGGGAGATAGTAATTAGCTGGAGGTGTGACTTCTACATACTGCCATTTCTAGGCGGCTCTTTGACAGGGCTCATCTGCCACAGACTGCACCGCCTGTCAACAGGAAAGAAGTAACTGGTGTGTCATAGTTTAGGGGTGGCATACTATTATGAAGTCAGCACGCCAGAGGAACAGCTGCCGCATCACACTAGGCTGTCTGGTACAACACAGCAGAGCAGCAGACTGAATAACAGCGACTTCATATACCGCTGTTAGGGCCCGAAGCAAATCTCTCGAAGCATCTTAGGGAATTCATTGCTGCTTTTTAATAAACTATACACTAGAAAAAAGTATCTACCGTATCAGTGCAGACCACCCACGACTAGCCTTACCCGCTCCCCAGCCCGCGTTTATCTCATGAGAGCGTCTTGTGTAGGAGAAACCCTCCATTATCTTCCATTCAATGCGTGAAAGGAGTGGTACATGAAGCTCTCTCCCTTTCCCTCCTACCTATCCCCTACCTGAGTGATCAGGGGCAGCCTGGTAGACGCCAGAGCCTGGTGGGTGTTGGTATATTAGCTAGCTAGTAAACTAGTGGTAAAAAGTTGGTATATCAGCTAGTAGGTAAACTAGTAGTAAAAGCAGCCTCCCATCCTTTACCTGTACAATAAGCGGCAGCCTGGTAGACACCACAGCCTAGTGGGTGTTGGTATATCACTAAGTAAACTAGTAGAATAAACCAGCCTCCCATCCTTTACCTGTACAATAAGCGGCAGCCTGGTGGAAACGACAGCCTGGTAGGTGTTCGTAATCAGCTTGTAAACTATAAGCAGTATACAATTACACCAGTGTACTATCCCCCTTACCTGAGTGATTAGGGGTAGCCTGGTAGAGATCACAGCCTGGTGGGTGCCGACCAGCTGGTATATCAGCTCACAGACGGTCCTCAGCACCTCACAGGCCTCCAGGGTAGTCAGGGAGCTCAGATCCAGGTGGCAGCACTGCACGCCGTCCGCGTAGGCAGTGTCCGACAGACGAACCTGAGGAAATAAAGCCATTAGAGGCGAGTGAAGGATGCAATTGATATCTGGTTGATGGTTGATGCAGTTTGAAAAACGTGTAGCCACCGGCTAGTCTTTCAGGTAAAGATAAGGAAAGATCATTTGAACATTGACAACCATCATTTGATGCCAAGGAAGTTACCTTACTACACAAATCCAAGACACGTCACTCTGATGTCTAGCACATGCGAATATGTCCAAACAAAGCAAAACAAAAGCCAATCACACTGCTAACACACAATAACTAACCCAGCTTCTTCACTCCTTCCATATTCCAGTCACCCTTACAGATCTTCATGACTCCTTCCATACATATCCTATCCACACCTCTCCCTCCATCCCCTCCCCATAACTCACGTGTTTTTGCGCCACGGCGGCCGTCACCGTCTCCACGACCTCCACTCTCAGCCTCTGTCCCTCCGCTCCCACACTCTCTCCGGGCCCGACCAGCGCCGCTGGCTCTCTAACCAGCGTATCGGCCAGTCGGGCCAGCAGCCGGGTCAGCCCGCGCCTCTGCTGGGCGCGGCCAGCGGTGGAGAGCTGGGTACAGCCGGCCAGTGCCCTCCAGGCGGAGAGCAGGCGACGCCAGAGGGCGGCGGCGGATGGAGAGACCGGCAGAGACGTCTGGTGGGCGGAGCGGGAGTTAGAGAGGGCCGAGCGAGAGAGGTATTGCAGTGTGGTGGGTGTCTGGGAGACCAGGCGTTCACAGGCCCCACGTGGCCAGACGCATCCACCCAATCTCATGTCAGCACACCCCAACAGCTGCAGTCCCACACAACCAAACTGTCATCCTTCAATATGTCATTTTCTAACCATCTCACATAAGAAGAGCCATAGATGACATGACTCATGTTATCTATTGAAAAGCCTATCGCAATCTTACAGTACCCCAGCCCCTCACTTTTCTATATCACATTCATATTCTCCTTACAACATCGCAACTTTAAAAATATCACACAACCCTCGCCAAACATTACACTAGCTTACATTTATCTCACCCTGAGCACAGCCTCATCTCACATTCCCCAAACCCTCTCACCGTCTCGTCTGTCAGCTCGGTGACCATCTGTTCAATTTCGGCATCATCAGCGGCTGACAGCACTGTGCGCAGCTGATCGACAGTGACGTCACTCGAGCGGGCACACCGCCACACATCCTGACGAAACAATTGGGCGGAGTTCGATACTGGTGACGTCATAGGAGCAGAAGGGACGCCATTTCGGTACGTCAACACTGTAATTTTGCCAGCCTATTTAGTTTTGGTGAAGGTGTCCAGCTACAATCCACTGCGGAGGCAATGTCAATTATCTATGGTCCAATGCACATAGGGATTTAGAAACGAGCCATCTACATACATAATTATGCAGAGTGTAGGGCAATTATAAATGATTATACAGCATTGACAGCCAACAAAGGAATGTACATATCTAAAGAAAAACTTCAATTATGGACGTCATGGTCACCTCAACTCCTAAAACTTCATGCAATTCATGCATGCCTGGCACCCATGACCCCGCACCGTCCCCTACCCACCCCACCGTTCAACTCACCAGTACATATCCCGGCGGCAGATCACTCTTCAGATGTTCCCTGGCTGCACACACTGCCGTCAGTAGCTCCCAGGCCGCTCCCTGCTCTCCCTCCTCCGTCACTCTCTCCTCCACCTCACTCTCCCTCTTCCTTTCCACTTCCTCTTCCTTGCTTCTAGCAGCTTCCAAAGCCACGGGGAACATCTCGGCAAGCAGTCTCCGCCAGCGTGGCGGGCGGCCCCCGGCCGCCGTGGGTTTATGGGCTCGCAGAGGAACCAGAAGAGCCAGTGAGGAGAGAGTGAGGCGCCGACCGGCAGAGGGGAGAGCGCAGAGCAGGCGCGGCAGAGAGGCGGAGAGAGACTTGGCCTGCTCCTTCACGGCGGAGTCCGAGCCCTTCAGAGAGGTGTTGGCCTGTGAAGGTGGAAGGGGTTGGTTAAAGACTTTCAGTGATGTGTTTATAATGAGGGATAATAGCACGTGGAGGGTTTATAGGTTGGTACAGAAACAGAACAGTATATGAACTGCATCGTGACAAAAAAAAATCATCATCATAATATCATTATTGACCAAAGTTTCTGGAAAAAGTCATACTATCATTTAGAGCCAGCAGACACTAGGATCTATGAACCTCCTTTTGATGCAACACAATGTTTATAAAATACTTCCTTCGTTGAAACGAATCATTACAAATCATGTCTCCAAGTCCACAGTACACCTGATCTGCTATCACTCATTAAAAGGTGACTAACGTCTCAAACACCATTCTTTTCATCCCAGCCCCATTCTCACCTGCACGAAGTGCTGCAGCATCTCGACCAGCGTATCCAGCGCTCCCTCTCCCGCCGAGCCGTCCTGCAGTCGCGCCGCCAGCTGCTCCGCCACCGGCCCCAGCCGGGCACAGCGTCTGCCCGGGTAACAGCGCAGTACTGCCCGGCGGGCCAAAGTACAGCCGGCGCCAGGAGTTGAACCCGCGACCTCGCCAGCACAGCCGTTTGGAACAGACGTGGTAGATTTCCGGCGGGGTTTGGGAGAGGAGACCGTACCGTTGGTATGTTTCGAGTCTGTATGACTCTTAGAGGTTGTTTCGTCCTCATCCATTGATTCCGAGCCATCACTGTCAGTGGAAAGAGTATGGGAGGAGGGGAGAGAGGGAGGAGTGGCAGCCAGCCATGTGAGGAGTCTCCCCGGTTGGATTGTCTCCAGCGGTCGGCTGCAGCCCGTCGAAACGAGCAGAGCTGTAAGGGCAGAGAGAGCCAGCTCCCGCACTCTGCCGCCGGAGGGAGAGTGCAGGAGGCAGAGGCAGAGCAGTGGGAGGAGGAGAGACGCTGCCAGCTCCGAGACATGCTCCAGTGGTAGAGCAAGCACCAGCTGAAGAGGCCTCGTCAGTGAGGCTGAACTTTTCCCAGACTTCACATCTTCCGCCTCTGAACTTCCATTGGTCGAGCTCCAGCGTTCTGCGTCTGCCTGCAATGCTGCTCCAACCTCCTCCAGAATCTCCAGCACATCTTCCGGCATAGGCTGTGGCATCTTCACCGTCGCATCCATCCTCTCCAGCGCCGCTGCTGCCGCCGCTCGCAGCGCCGCCGCCAGCTGCTGCGGTGGCCGGCCGCACTCGAGCTTCCTTTTCCCGTCGCTAGGTGGCAGAGCCGTTGCCAGCCGGTCGGCCAGTAGGACAGCTACAGCGAGAGGCAGGGGGCGCTGCTCAGCTCCCGAGGGGAGCAGAGCGCCCAGCTGGGAGGGGGAGAGGGGCAGGAGGGCGGGGCCGCTCAGCGGGCGACCCGCCCTCGCCCCCGCCGCGGCGGGCGGTTGCCAGTCCGGCGGAGCGACTCGGGCCGCCTCAGAGACGAACTCCGTCTGGGGAAGGCGGAAACGGTCCGTCGTCAGAAATATGCTTATCTAGTTATCATCAAAAGAATAGGATTCCTGCTGTAAAACTGAAAAGACCTCAAACAATGATAAATTGTGCAACCTAAAAAGAAAAGAGAATACGGTTTAACTTTCGCCAGTGCCTGGAAAATAAAAAGATACACTGCATCTGGGACACGATTGTCGATTGGGCAGAGGATCAATAGCAACTAAACACCAATCAAAGCCTTTAGTGAAGCCATCCCAAACAGTTTCCGCTTTTAAACCCATTCAAAGTTGTTGATCGTACCTATGCAGTATGCAGCCAGCCCTTTCCGAGCCCCATTCCATCCATCTAATTCCAGGGATTCCACAGCGCCCAACTCCTCGAGCTACCACCGACCTCACAGCCCAGCTCCCGGCGCCCCACTCACCACCAGTGTCTGGCACTCGGCCTCAGTCGCCGCCTCCAGTTTCACCAGTTTCGTCCATCGCTTCTCCCCGAGTGGCGCCAGAGGTGACGTCATCCCTGCGTCCTCTGACGTCATCTCTGACCGGTAGGCGGGGCAGTAGTGCAGCAGGGCAGAGTGCAGGCGCCGCCAGGAGAGAGCGGCGGAGAGCAGGCCGGACACGTGACCTGGGGACTGAGGGGGAGGAGGGAGGGTGCAGTTAGCAGTGACGGTAGGTTTGGTCGTTTGTTTATTGGGGCTTTAGGGCTCACCGAATGCAAAGGTCATTTTCCCCATTAATTAACAGTTGGTGTTTGGATTATTACTGTCTTTGCAGCACTATAAGTATTTACCTTAAGTATTTACCTTAAGTAAAGGTCATTAGGTACCCTTTCGAGTAATCAGACCCTTTACTCAAGAGATGCCTCCTCTTCTTCTGACGAAGACGAGTAGGCTGCCATGCTAGGTGAGGCCATACATTGATGGCCACGATGATCATTAGTATGAGAACTTGTAGTTGAACTTTTCAGGGTGGTCCTTCCATTCCTTCCCCAGTCTGTACTTGAACACATCGACATTTGGAGCATCGATGGTGTGGGTTGACAGCTTGTTCCATGTCTGAGTTACTCGTGCCGCAAAGAAGGCTTTTCTGGGTCCCAATTGATGCTGAACTTGAAGTTTTTGATCGTGACCTCGGGTGACACGGCTGAGAGAGTTCTTGAACATGCTGTTGTGACAACACGGGCACTCTCTTTGGAAGTCCACCTTGTCGAAGCCTTTCAAAATTTTGAAGGTCTCGATGATGTCCGACCGTTTCCGTCGGAATTCCAGAGTAGGTAAATTAAGGCTCCTGAGGCGATCTGAATATGAAAGGTGAGACAGTCCGTTCACCAGCCGTGTTGCCCGCCGCTGCACCTGTTCGAGTGCATCTTTGTCCTTTTTGAACTTGGGACTCCATATAACAGTTGCATACTCGAGGTGGGGCCTGACAATGCTTTTGTACAAGGCTTTGAAAATCTCGCTGTCAATGTTTGCAAAGGTATGCTTGATTGCACCAAGAATTCTATTGGCCTTGTTAATCTGGTTAGTGACATGTTTTGAGAAGGATAGCTTCATGTCTATAGTGACTCCCAGGTCCTTTTCCTCACAGACTGCTTCAAGGGTATGTTTGCCTCCACCCATAGTTGTCATGGTATACTCACTTCCAGGATTTGTTGGTCCTAGATGCATGACCTTGCACTTGAGTGGATGAAAGATCATCTGCATTGTTTTTGCCCAATCTTGCAAAGAGTTGATGTCCTCTTGCAGATTGTGAAGTTCACCATCGCGCTCGTTGATGACTTGGTAGACCTTGGTATCGTCCGCAAACATAGAGATATGACAATTTAAGAGGTCGGGAACATCACAGACAAACATGGAAAACAAGAGAGGCCCGAACACTGAGCCTTGCGGCACTCCACTTGTTACATACTCCCAGTCTGAGAGTGATCCATTGACGTTCACTCTTTGCCGCCTGCCTGTTAGAAAACTCCTTATCCACTGATGAGTCTTTGCATTCACCCCTAGAGCCTGGACCTGGGCTAGAAGCCGTTCATGGGGCACGGTGTCGAACGCTTTGGCATAGTCCAGAAACACAACATCCACTGGTAAGCTGTGGCTTAGCGCTTCCGTCCAAATATCAAGAGCTTCCAGTAGGTTTGTGACTGTAGATTTCCCTGTGATGAAACCATGTTGTTGGCGAGCGATAAGATTGTTTGTCTTCAGATGAGCGATGATGTCCTCGCATATGATCCTCTCCAGAATCTTGCATAATATTGATGTCAGTGACACTGGTCGGTAGTTCGCGGGATCACTTTTGTCGCCTTTTTTAAAGATTGGCGTGACGGTGGCCACCTTCCATTGCCGTGGAACTTCTCCAGTTTCAATACTTTTACAGAACAGAGATGTGATGGGTGTCGCAAGTTGGTCAGCAAGTTCGTGCAAAACACGAGGGTGCATGTTGTCGGGGCCTGGCGATTTATCAATCTTCAGTGTTTCCAGCTTGGCATGGACTCGCTGAACAGTTATCGCAACTTGCATCTCTGCCTCCAAAGGCTTTGGAGCTAGCGTTGGGATCGATGACTTGTCTTCCTTTGTGAAAACGCTTGCGTACTGATGATTCAATATATCAGCCTTGTGCTTGTCGTTAGTTGCCAGTTCACCATTAGCACTACGCAAGTCCGAGATACCACATTTTGATTTCCTGCGACGGTTGACGTAGTTCCAAAACACTTTGTGATTTCCTTTGACTTCTTTAGCCAGCTTCGACTCGAATTCCCGCCTTGCTTTCCTGGTCGCGTGGGTAGCTTCATTTCTTGCCTTGACATAACTTTCGTAATCATTACTGTCCTTGGTGTTCAGAAAACGAACCCAAGCGTGATGTTTTTTCTTCACCATTCTAAGAGCACTCCGATTCATCCACAGGGGATTTCCTCTTTTCGCTTTCTTGTTGGTGTCCAGCTTGGGCACGTACCTATCCATTAAATCCGTGATCGTTTGTTCAAGCGTGTCTGCCATCTCATGCACAGATTTGCCTTCAAATAGTACTTGCCAGTCAACGTCCAGTGCTTTCCTCATTTCTTCATAGTTGGCTTTGTGGTAATTCAGTACCGCACTCTTTCTTACTGGAACGTAAGGGACAAACGATATAGCAAATGAGACACTGGCATGATCGCTTGCTCCAACCGGGTCTCCAATTGTCAGTTGTTCCACCAAGTCTCGCTCATTTGTAAAGAGTAGGTCATCGAGAGTAGAGCGCTGTCAATCTCTGTATCTTGTTGGCTCTGTTATATGCTGTAGAAAGTAGGTATCGCGTATACATTCGATAAACTTACGAGCTGGGCTGTTCTGGCTGACACCTTCTGGAACTTCTGGGTCCGGGGTCCAGAATATTTCTGGGTGGTTAAAGTCACCGACTATAGCCTTGTGCGAATGATTTGTGGATGCTGCCCAGCCAAGCATTTTGTGAAGATCAGGATCTTGAAGAATAGCTTTATTTGGTGACCCGCTTCTGTAGATCACCCCAACAAGCATACTTGCTCCACCCCGGGCATTAACCGTAATCCAGGTGCAATCCTGAAAGTTGCAGTCTCCCGTGGGATAAACTTGTTTGGCCATCAGATTCTTTTTTACATAAATTCCCGTGCCCCTAGTAGCTCCGGCTGAAAAGTTGCTAGTAAATAATTCGTAGTCGGGCAGTTCCATTACAGGGTGTTCAGGCATCAACCCAACTTTAGGTTTCATTTCTGTTAATGCAAGAATATCATAGCTCTCAAGTGCAGTGAGTGCCAGCCATCGCGTCGTATTTACTCATAATAGAATTGTCGATGTTGGCATAAAACACTTTCAAGATCATAAAACACTTATAAGATCGGATATGAAGCTGAAACCTGAAGTGCGAAGTTGAATAATGGAGATGACGAAAGCAAATGACTCGATAAAAATCGGCAGAAGAATGGTAAATTAATCCTGGGTTATGTTGATTGTTGAAACTGCCTATTGAAATAACGCTCACTTCAGCCGAGTACGACGAAAATCATGTTTCTTAGTAATCAAACTGTTATTAACCCGCGCCCTGCTGGGGGGGGGTGTTTGAACACCCCCCTTGTGGTTTTTCGCGAATATCTCAAAAACGGCGGCGCGGAGCGCCGCCGTTTTTGGTACACCTTATCATACATCAATTCTACACATGTTGTTAAAATTTCAGACCAAGGTCATTCAAGGTCAGGTCACCAGGTCACTTGAAGTGACCTCACCTCATAAAAAGTTTCAATGTCTGTCAAAGGTACACCGAGTGACCGATCGCTTTGAAACTTTCAGCGATTGCTAAGAGCAATAGCATGTACAAAATGTATATCTCAGAATTTTGATATCGATGACCTAAGGTCAGGTCAATTTTGCGACCTCCCCATTATAAGTCAATGGGAGAAAATTGAAATGCGCCTCTTTTTGACGAAAGGCATTATAAACACTCCCAAACACTGAATTACAAGTGGTTTAGACACACTGAACATGAAAATGGTGTCCGTGACCCCTGTTTATGCCCTGAGGTCATCTTAGGTCACGAATGGTATCTAACAGTTTTTCGCAAATAACTTTTGATAGAGGCATGCTAGAGCGATGAAAACGCCTTAGACGTGTTCAGCTCGACTATACGGATCGACTGATATGCAACACGACCCTTCCCGGTCAGGTCATGACCTTGACCTGAGGTCAAATTTTCAAGTTGACCTTTAAAGGTCAAGTTATAGTTCATTCGACGCGTCTTGACGAGAGGAACACGATGCCGGTAAAAGTAAGCTCGTACAAGGCCTGGATCAAAAGTTATTGCAGAAAAACTGTTTCTGAAAAAATCGGCTATTTTTGCAGTTTTTGCCCCCTGCAGGCAAAACCGTTGACGTTAGGTCAAATCTGAAGGAATTACTCAGAAAGGGCGTTAATAGGGCTATCGGATGCGCTTTTCCGCGGCGCTGTAGCTCTATTGGTTCCCGAGTTATGCGTTGGCTTCTTGGAAATTGTCGACATTCGACCTGGAAATCGGCGAAATTTTGCCTTCAATGACCTCTGGTGACCTGACCTTTGACCTGAACAAAAAATTGACCGAAGTGATTTCGTCATTATTTTTGACGCTCTTTCGAACGCCGCCTTCGGCGTATCTCTACGTGGCCCAGGAGCCGAGTTAGAAGGGGGGTGTTTGAACACCCCCCCCCCCCCAGCAGGGCGTGGAAATCCAGGACCCCCAGCTGGGCGCGGGTTAACCAGCACAAAACCATTGCAAAATCAAGCAATCATTTAAAGCATGATAGCTATATAATAAATATATCTCCCAGCAATCCCGCTGTACCGGCTTACCCTGTATGTTTTGGTGACTTGTGCTGCCACCTGTTGCAGAGTCTCGGCAGTTTGAGTCATCAGACCGGCCAACAGAGCGCGCGTGGCGGCCGTGACGGTGGTCTGGTCGATCACGGCGGCGTGCCCGAGAAAAACGGAGAGCAGCTGTAAAGTGAGCTCCAGGACCGGAGAGATGAGATCTGAAAGGTGGAGGGAGTGGGTTGGGTTAGTGCCAACGGTAATGGGACCCGGTACCGTAAATTAATAAGCTTGGGGTTGCGATATCGGGCGGATCCAGATTTTCATCAATGGTGGCAAGTGTCCAGCTGTAGGATAGCAGCACAAGTTCACGGCATTATCAAAGACACACTCCCACCATCTTTCTTGTCTCTCCCCTTACCCTATCTCCTTTCCTCTTCCCTCCCTTCCCCTCCTCTCCCTTCCTTCTGCACTTTGACCTCCCCCCACGTATGCTGTATTGGCTGTAGAGTGTGTAGACTGTAGACCACATTCAGTCTCTCTCCTGTCCCTATCCAGCCCAGCTCCTTCCATATTTTATCCCTTCCTACCATCTCCCGTCCTCCCCCTCCCTTTCCTCTGTCATCTCACCTTCGCTCTCCTCTCCGCGCGCCATCCTGGCCGCTCCGTCCTCCGTCAGATGGTACAGCAGGGTCTTCCACACGTCCTGCACGTGCTGCTGCGGCAGGCGCGCCACCAGCTCAGCCAACTGCGCCTCCTGAGCAGGCGTCAGACGCAGCCGCCTCCGCTTCCTCGCTTCTCCCGCTTCCTCTTCGTGGTGTTTCCGCTTCTTCGGTGTATGTGTTGAAGCTGGTGACGGTGTTGATGTTGAAGAGAGTTGGCGGGCGGCCAGTAGGAGACGTGGAAGCAGTCTGGGCAGCTGTCGCAGCTCCGAGTAGGTGCTCATGATGAGGGAGACCAGACGAGTGGCGGTGGCCGAGGCGGGACCTGAAACCGCGAGACAGCGGAGGGGAGACTGCGTTAATGGTGACGAAACAAACGACAGTCGTTTCGAAAACCAGCAATAATGTATATTGTATAAAGAGGTCATGAAATATGGAGCATAATGGCATTCGCTGAAGGAGTAGTTAGTTTTGCTCTGGAATCATATCGGAAATAAGCAAAAAGTACATTAAAATGACGACGATGCCATAAAACTTATCAACATCTGAATTCTAAGTTAGCCAAAATATTCAAAAAAAAAAAAAATACATACTCAAGTCTCAAAGTACCAAGCTCCTCCCATCCATCCTCCCTCATGACTCTTCTCAGACTAGCTAGTCCCAACCCCTCCGTCCCATGGTTCCCCCACTCGGCACTCACCCTCCTCCCCATGACTCTCCTCAATCGCCTCCAGCAGTACCGCTCCAAGCCTGCCCTGCAGTGGCAGAACTAGAGGTGTCACCCTCATCAGCTCAGCCGCACAGTCAAACCACGCCGCAGCCGTGTCAGCGTCTCGATACGAAGCTGCAGAACTAGCTGAATATTCTGCGGAAGCCGCCGCCGCCCGTAGCCACTGAAGGAGGGTTTGTCCGCCAGATGCTGAGGTGAGAGGTAAACGAGCTTCGCGGATACATCTGGCGAGTCTTCCGAGTATCAAGAGACGAGTGGATAGCGGAAGGTCGGTCTCGAGTTCGCTCGGTGTCGACTTCTGAGGTGTTTTCTGGGTCTCATCAAGCGCTTCAGTGGCGATTCCAACAGATCTCGCCAGGAGAGTGATCACATTCAGGGGTGTCTTCTCTTTTAGTAGCCTCCCGGCCAGAAGACCTAGAAGTTCAACTCCAAGTGACGGCTCCGTCGCCGACAGATTCTGTAGCGCGTTCAGCAGCTGCTGGGCCGGTCCTTCAGGGGCCTTATGTCCCTCCCCTGCCGCAGCCGTCAGTCCAGCTAGTCCGTCCGAACCTAGAGCGATCGCCTCGAAAGGCCCTCTGACGGTATCTGTGAGGTCGGGTCGAGCAGAGGCCAGACGCAGGCTGGGAAGAAGGAGCTCGGCGAGATAGGTAGCGCGGAGGGATTCAGACGGATCGGCCACGCTGGAAAGACGCGAGCACAGACATCGAAACAGCGACACGGAGCGGGAATCAGTGATGTCAGTGGAATCAGTGACGTCATTCGAGTCGGTGACGTTATGAGAGTTTGAGAGGTTGGTGGATGAGGACGAAGCTAGAGCTTGATTGGCCGCGGAGGCTGCTGGGCTGATGAGAAGTTCTGCGGGGAAGGCCGATAGATCCAGCGTTACTGCCTCTCCACGGCTTGCACCACCACCAGTTGAACGACCTCCCTCATCTCTCACATCTCTTCCAGCACCATCAGACCCACCACTCACACCAGCCGCGGAGAGCAGCACTTTATCCAGCATCTTCGGCTCCGCATCCACCGCGCACTGAACTCCGGGAGTCGAGAGACAGTCCCGAAGTGTGGCCCCCACCGCTGGGTCGGATTGAACCAGCAGCCAGTCGACAGCGGCGCGGCAGACGCCAGACGGCAGGCCGGGCTGACGCAGCGCGCGGCCGGCCGAAGAGGCCCGCTCCTCAGTGGATAGGGAGGCGTCATGGAGAATGGCCTGCAGACCTGCGGGTGAAGGGTGAAGAAAGTGAGTACATGTGATGGTGTATTTGATGAGGTATTGACAGCAGTGTGGGGGTTCTATTTCAGTAGATTCTTTGTCAAGGCTCATGTTCACAATGCATATTTTTTGTAACCCTTTCCATGAGTCTTATATGTCAGTGAGCTAGGTAGGTTTGCCACTTTAACTATTCACTTAGCTTAAGTAGCATGTGTTAAATTGTGATTTACATAAGCCAAAAGAGTAACTGCATAAACAGTCACTTACCAGCATTCAAATCATCCACAGCAGCAGACAAGAGCTTTTGCTTCTTCTTGGCCCCCATTGCCTGAAACAATGAGCACCAGTATTTCACACCAGCAAATGATGCGGTATCGGTAACCCTGGCGTCACCGGTGGGCGGTGGTGTTTTCGTTCAAGGTTTAGGTTTCCTGTATTAGGCCGCCGTGCCAAGCCGAAGCATGCTGTGACGTCACTGGGTAAGAGTAGATAACGTGCCGCGCTATCGGTATCGACTGAGACTCAGATAGACTCAGACCGACTCAGGCAGACTCAAACTGACTCGACCGACTCAAACCGATTCAGACTGACTCAGATCGACTCAGAACGACTCAGACAGATTCAGGCAGACTCAAACCAACTCAGGCAGACTCGAACCGACTCAGGTAAGACCCAAACCGACTCAGGTAGACTCAAACCGACTCAGGCAGACTCAGACCGATTCATATCGTTTGTCCCGACCACCGTTTGTCCGTGTGGTCGGGCTGTGGCGCAGTGCAGCGACATCGTATTCAGAAAATCATTAACCACTGTGCGCAGGTGGTCATGCGAGTGCGGCGCTCTTCTCACGTGACTCCATTGCTGACTGAGTTAGAACGGCCCACAGTGGACCAGCTAGTGGCAGAGAGCGACTGCGGTGTTGTTCATTATCTGTGTCACAATGTTCATGCACCGAAATGTCTTTCCGAGCGGTTCCTGCGACGTGGTGATGTGTCGAGCAGGCGGACACGTGCTACAGAGAATTTGGCGCTCGAGGTAGGTACCGAGAGTACCAGTACGTTCTGAACACGCCCGTACGTTTTTTCAATATCGCGCTACCTGCCTATGGAACTCGCTCCCCGCTGACGTTCGAGAATCGCAATCATCGGCGCCGTGTCGCAAACGCTGCAGGAAGCACCTCAACGCTAGGTAGTCTGGTGTCACTTTTATTGATTATTGATAGCATGATGATGATAGCTGTATGAACTATACTGTATTTGACTCTTGGACTGAAAAGCCATGTATATGGAGTTCCAATCGAAATAAATGATGATGATGGTGCTGATACCGACTCAAACCGACTCAGAACGACTCAAACTGACTCAGACCGACTCAACGGACTCAAATTGATACCGATGGACTCAGACAAACTCAGAATGACTCAGACAGACTCAGAACGACTCAAACCGACGCAGGCAGACTCAAACCGACTCAGGCAGACTAAAACCGATTCACATCGACTCAGACCGACTCAGATAGACTCAGAACGACTTAAACTGACTCAGACCGACTCAACCGATTCAAATCGATTCCGATCGACTCAGACAGACTCAGGCAGACTCAAACCGACTCAGGCACACTCAAACTGACTCGACCGACTCAAACCAATTCAGGTCTGATGATTCAGGTCAAACCAATTGGTCTGTCTGAGTCGGTCTAAATCGGTTCGAGACGGTTGAGTTGGTTTGAGTCTGCCTGAGTCTGTCTGAGTCGTTCTGAGTCTGTCTGAGTCGATCAGAATTCAGAATCGATTTAAGTCGGTTGATTCGGTCTGAGTCATTTTGAGTCGTTCTGAGTCTAGCTGAGTCTGTCTGAGTCGATCTGAATCGGTTTGAGTTGGTTGAGTCAGTTTGAGTCTGACTGATTCTGTCTGAGTCGATCAGAATCGATTTGTGTCGGTTGAGTTGGTCTGAGTCAGTTTGAGTCATTATGAGTCTAGGTACCTGAGTTGGTATGAATCAGTCTGACACTGCCTGAGTCGGTTTGAGTCAGCCTGAATCAGTTTGAGTCCGTCTGGAGTCTGTTAGAGTCTGCCTGAGTCTGTCTGAGTCGTTCTGAGTCTATCTGAGTTGGTCTGAGTCTATCTGAATCCGTTGAGTTGGTCCGAGTCAGCTTGAGTCTGCCTGAGTCAGTCTGAGTCTATCTGAGTCTCAGTCGACACTAATAGAGTGGTACCTTATCATCTCCTCTTACCCAGTGACATCAGAGCATGCTCCGGCTTGACAAGGCGGCCTAATACAGGAAACCTTAACCTTGAACGAAAGCACTAGGTACTGGTGGTGCCAGGGTTACCGATACCAATGATGCAACCACTGGATGGATCATGGTAGACGCATGTACCTAATGAAAGTAAGTAAAATCACAATTTTCAGTAGCATGTATTATTTGCTATAGGTATTTGGCTGGGATGGGTGCTACAGCGAGTGAGACTAGTGGGGCAAATTCGTGCAAAAATACAACTTGAACTGGGCTATCAAGTGCAGTTTTCTTATACCACAAAATTGAAATGTGAAGGAGACATTTGACGTGAAAACAGCCATGCAACACCAGCACCTACTCGTTATTTTAATATGAAATACTCTTTTTGTATGATGGGCAGTGTATGATCAACATGAAATGCATATCCTGCGCCATACATGTAAACAATGTGGGTGGATATGGAAGCACTTTTATGCTACATAAATGACGCTCGATATCTATACATACCTGTTCTGTTTTGTGATTTTGTTAGCACAAAAGATGTATGCCAAAGTCGGAAACTAGTTCACTGATTCGTGTATTTCATATGTGACTTTAAAATTATCTGAAAATGAACAGTACCCGAATGATTTTTTTTTTCATTTCGCGCGTTTTTCACTCTCGCCCTTGCTCTCGCCGAGGCCGCCGAGGGATGCATTCGTGTGTGAGGATTAGGCTGGATTATGCTATGCTTTTTTGTGGTGTTAGTTGATGAATCTCAATCGAATTCAAATTCCCATTATTATGAGGTTGAGGTGCTCTAAGCACTTCACTGGTTATCAATGTTTCAGCAATTTTGATTCATATTGTGAAGACACAGCGCCCCTCCCTGTTCATGTTTGTGTTGTGGTGCGTGTTCAACCACTGGACCTTGTTTTGAATCTCAACTTGCTTTTTACTACATCAATTTGTGTTGATCCACTTTTTTGCTAGCTTCCCATTTTTCATCTGTAAGGTTTTTAGTTTGAAAAGTTAGTTAGATGCCTTTGCTTCTATTGCCTCTTCGGAACCGCCTTCTCTCGGTGCGTGCCTGCTGGCTGCTGCCTGCTGCGGCGTGCTGCCGCTGCCTCCTGAACTGAGGCTGAGCTTTTACAATTTGCGATATTACTTGATTGACTTTGAGTTTGTCACACAATTATTGTACCTACCAATGTGTATTTTATGAGTGTTGGATTTTACATTTGGGATTGAATTGACTTCAAGCAAATATAGATTTACCTTAACCCTCGCCGGTCGAGGAGGGGGTGGGTGCCGCCCCCCCCATAGGGTTTTTTCGCGATAGCTCCGAACACGCTGGCGATAGAGAGCTGAAACTTGGCATACCTGACCTTTGATCCAAGCCCGATCTTTTGACACCAACTGCATTTTTGGGTCAGGTCAGGTCACTGACCTATGACGTCATAAGTGAACCTCTGCACGGTCTTCAGATGTCGCAACTTCGCAACGTCCTCACTGCCAGAGGAGATGTCACAGGGAAATGAAACTTGCAGGATCTAGTATCCATTATGAGTCCCACAACTTGTATATCTCGGATTTTTCCTAAAGGTCATATGAGGTCAGGTCATTTTCGTGACCTCACCATTATAAGTCAATGGGGAAAAATGAAAACTGCTATTCTGGCGCCGGGAACGATCTCTAACTATCTCAAGCACACAGAATCGTGATTTGGTGCACTCCTTGCAAGGTTAGATGCGTCACTTTTGCAATGTTGACCTTGCGTGACGTCATTTATGACGTCATCAAGGTCATATTAGATTTCGTCAATAACTCTTGATCAAATTGAGCTAGCGAGTCGGGAAAGCCACCAATGGACTCAGGAAGGCCTGCCGAATCGAATGATATGCGACATGACCTCTTTCGACCAACTTCGTGACCTGGGGGTGCTGACCTGACCTTGACCTGAGGTCAACACCCCAAGTTGACCTGACCCGGACAAAAAGTATAGCATTCGACGCGCCTGAGCGAGGCGAACACGATGCTGCCAAAATCAGCGCTCTGCGGCCGTTTTTTGCGAAGTTATTCACCAAAATCTGAACCGTACCTTGGGGCACTTGACCTGACCTCAGAGGTCACCGGTTGACCTAGGACCTTAAACTCGGGTACCAATCTCTGCGTCTCGTAACGGCGCACACGCTCGTTTTTTCCGCGACGCGCTAGCTCCACCAGGGGCGAAACGGCGAGGGGGGGAGGGTCGTACCCGCCCCCCCCCCCCCCTCGGCCGGCGCGTATGTAGAAAACCAATAGGTCCGGCGAGGGTTAAGGAATGCTATGGAAATACAATGTTGAATGCAATACCAAATGCCTATCTAAACTGACTATGCTTCCTGTCAGCTCAGGCTGGTAATGTCAGCAATGTTGCATTGCCCACTTTTTTGGCATAGTTATCAATAGCTTGGCACATATACCACCAATGATGTAACAATGTGATAATGGCGGAAATGACATCAGTGTGACATGCCCTGAAAATAGTTGAGTAGGGTGGAGGTAGGTATACACAATAGTCAAACGTTGGTAAAAGAACTTTCACATGATAGAATTGATACACTGCAAAGTGCAAGTATCACTGATTGCACAAACCAAGTCTGCTCCCAGCAATGGCAGCCTAGCATTAGCTTTTGCACATGCTAGCAACAAATGAAATCTGACAAACTCATTGTTTTGATGATCAAAGAAATGTAGTTCCTTGCAGATGGGTGTTTTATTTTAGTCTTCAATGATTCAGTAGAGTTGAACATTTTGTACTTATATTGTACTGTTCTTGCATTGTCATTGCCTGTGAGAAATTTAATGGTTCACTTGCTTTTCAGAGGTGAGCACTGCAAATGCAAGTAGAAGAAAGGCGTGAAAGCCTAAATGAACAGATCAAAGCTGTTGAAGGACAGGCCATTGGAGAAGGGCCAGCAGACCCTCACTGCCTTCTTCTCCAAAGCAGGGTCTGTTAAAACTGTGTCCAAATGTCCAGTTTGCCTGAAGGAAGTCAGCACCCCTCAGCTGAACCTCCACAAGAAGAACTGCACAGTCGCTAACCAGAAACGCCCTGTCCCCAAGGATGACAGCGATTCAGACATTGAAATCATTGAGGACACTAAAACTCCAATCAAAAAGACCACAGCACCTCTACCTCTACCAAGTGCTTCTAGAAGAAATGTTTTGGAAGTCAAGAAAGATGTACCAGATCCCTACAGCACTGCTGATGTACCCAGAAGAAGTACACCATCAAAAGCAGCTGGATCTGTAGCTGGTGCGCCTACATCCACAACATCCTCACCTGCCCCTTCCAGTGATGTGGCCAATCCCTCGACCACTGCAGAGCCGTCCATCGCAGGCAGCGCCCAACCACTCTCCTCCACTCCTATGAAGGAGGACGACGTGCCTGTGTGGGGCCAGGACTCCCCGCAGATCTCTGACGTCATTGGAGGCGCCGCGGCTGCCTTCTGCGAGACCATGTGGAGTAACTCGAGCTCCGTCGGTGAGAGAAGCGCACCTAACACACCTCAACTGCGCTGCAAGGCAGTCGGTCCGGGCGGCTGGCTCGTGTCGCCCACTCGCTCGCCCTCCGTCAGCCCCAGCGGGCGTGTTCGAGAGTCTCCTGGTGACGTCACGCCCGGCCGGCCGCTGACGTCATCACCGGCGGCTGTGACGTCATCGCCGGCAGGTCGCCTGGCGTCGCCGGGAGCGAGGGTACGGCTTTCGCCAGCGGTGGCCGGCCGTATGGGACGGTTTGCACTGTCCGGACTGAATCTGCCTGCGCCGACTGGTGCGAGTCCTAGCAGGAATCAGAGTCCAGCGAAAGGTCGGAGTCCGAGGCGGAGTCCCGCACAGCGCAGGGAACAAGGTGCCGGGAAAAGTCCCAGCAGAAGTCAAAGCAAGAGTCCCGGAAGGTGGCAAGGCAAGAGTCCAGGAGGTCAACAGAAGAATCCGAGAAGTAGCCCCTTCATGAGTCCGGGGTCGAGTCCTTTACAGAGTCCTAACCGGCGTCTCCCCAAAACGAACCCTCTGCGGTACCTGAACTCACCAGGAGCTGCCAGACGACGGCTGTATCGAACAACCTCTGGGGAGGTGCCTGCGCCAGCTTCACCTGCCGCTACCGCATCCTCACGTTCAGCCACAGGGGACACGGTGGGACATTCCGAGCTGGTAGATTTTGGAAGTCCAAATCGACTTCGTGTATCAGCAAGAGAAGGAGACCAGGGGAAGGAAAGGGAAAACGAAGGAGGCGGGAGCAAGAAAAACGGCCTGGTGAGACTGGCTGACGTGGGGCTGCTTCGCTGCGACTCAGATGAGCGAATGATCGGAAACTTCCGAGTAGACTCCGACAACGCTGTCACTCCCTGCTCGCCGCTGAAAAAGAACAGTGTTAGCAACGGGCGTGAACCTGCCAGTGATCCCATCCCGCCTGGCGATGTGGTCACAATAGATAGCGACTCAAACGGTGCATCGGCAAAAGCTTCGATGTTGACCTCGGAAAGCGCCAGAAGCTCAACTCGGACCTTAACCGCAGATGCAGATGCCGAACTAAATCTCAGCGTGGAAGAGGAGGAGATCCTCTCCCAGGAGTTCAGCACCGAGATGCCTGAGGTAGCTCTCCTCTCGCCCCAGAAATCAGACTCCTCCCAGCCATACTACTTACAGAACTTCCTCTTCATCATAAACTCTGTGCTCTCCGATGATCTTCACACTCCTCTGCTCGATGATGATGATCTGAACGTGATCAGTAGCTTCCGCTCTCTGCCTGCCGCTGCTCAGATGCTCTACGTCAGAATGTTCCAGCGTAAGCACGCTTGGCTTCGGCCGGAGAAGCTGCGTTACACAGAGATTGGTGATGAGTCGGCGGTGAACGCGGCGCTGGACGCCCTGGCGGCTGAAGGACTGGTAGAAACCGAACGTCAACTGACTGGAGGTGTCGTGCAGCTGGCGGAGCTTCTCCCAGCGCCCGAGCTGCGGCAGCTCTGCCAGCAGCTGCACCTGACTGCCACCGGGCCTCGTCCAGACCTCCTGGCGCGACTGGCAGAGCTTGACAAGAAGCGCGGAGCGGTGATGTTCGGTGCGACATCTCCGGCAGAGGTGGCAGCTCGACGAGCGCGGACGCTCCTGGGACGGTGTGTGCGCGTGGCCTCAGCTCCTCGGAGAGTCCTGCTGAGAGTCCTCAGTCTGTTCCACCTTCCTCTGTATGAGGACGAAGAGGATACGTCGCAGCAGTTGTTGACACTCCTGATGGTGAACTTGGGGAGGATGGTGTATCCTCCAGTCACCGTCAGTAGACAGACTGCCATCTTCGCCACCCGGGATGATCTGCTAAGATACGAGACAGCGAGTCAGCTAGAGCGTCAACTGCGGAATGCAATTGAAACCAAACAGTGGGACGCGGCCTACGAGACTTACCAAGCGGCAGAGACCATGCTGGCCTCGCTGAAAGAAGCTCCGGAGCTGGCGAAGCATGACGCCTCTCTTCCTCCGTTCCTTCGTCGCTTCACCGCCGGCTCCATCATCACCTACGTCATGTCGAAGAGCGTGGAGGTTCTTCAGAGACGACGGGAGCATGACGCGGCTGTGACCCTGCTACGTTCTCTGCTCGATCAACACACCTATCTTCCAGACTACCGCGGTTTCTGGTCGGACCGTCTGGCTCTCACCCTACACCAACACCTCCGCCGCCCTGATGAAGCTCTCCAGGCTGTCAGGAGCGCACTGGAAGACCCAGAGGTGCGCGGTGGGCGACGTCTGGCGCTAGAGCAGCGGCTAGCCCGCCTGGAGCCGACGCTAACCCCCTCCCCACTCCAGCCCGATCACCTCCCCAGTGTGGAGATCGAGGCTCGCTGCTTACCGCGTGACGTACCAGGCCTCAAGATGGTCTTTCTCCGGCCTGAACAGCCCTCCGGCGGTGCTGACGTCACTGGTTACGTCACCAGCGGTGACGTCACAGTCTGCTCAGTGGAGGAACTGGCTCTCTCGCATTACTCATCGCGCTACTCTGAAGGAGTCCACCGCGAGGGAGCGCCAACCGTCACCCTCTTCGCCCTCCTCTTCTGGGATCTTCTGTACTCCGCCGAGGTCCCAGACAGCTTCCGGAGTGCCTACCAGACCCTCCCACTCGATCTCAACTCGCCAGCTTTCTTGGAGCGTCGTCGTGAGGCAGTGGAGGCACGTCTGGCTGAACTGGAGGCCGGTTCAGAGGAGGATGCCTGTCAGCGCGTGGCGGAGGTGTGGGAGGCGCACCACGGGTGTCTATCACTGGCCTCCTGGGATGTGTTCAGAGACTGTGAGCACGCTCTGAGCCTGCTGAGGTGTCTGGGAGTACGGCTGGTAACCGCCATCTGCCGCCGGCTGGCTACAGAGTACAGGTGGGTAGAGGAGAGAGGGGTGGGTAGAGTAGAGAGGGTGGGTAGAAAGGGGAGAGGGGTGGGAATCAAACAGAGGAATGTAACTGGGAGATGGGTGGACGGGGGAGGGAAAAGTGGGAGACAGGACTGGTGGGTAGAGGTAGGAGATTGGTTCGTTTTAGGTGGGTGGTTGCGGTGAAATTATTGGGGGGGGGGGGAGAGACTGGAGGATATGTGACTCGGGCTAAGGAAAGATTTGAGGGAATTCTAGTCGATAAATACATGCTTCATCAGTGGAGAATTTAATTCGGGAATCGAGGAGAGCACAATGGCAAGGAAGTGGGGTTTGAGGTGTACAGATTGAATTCGAGGAGAGGCAGTATTGGGTGTGATGGCCTCCTGTTCGGGCCGTGGAGGGTCGTAGAACTAAATTCTGTTGTTCAGTCTTATTTTTGTATATTTTTTCGTATTATTCGTGTGGCCTAAAGATTACGTGCGTGCCTTAGAAATGTTCATCTAGATAACTCTTAACTCTTCTTTGATTTGTATTGTTACGTTCTAAGAATGAATCATGACTCAGAGTCAGTCATATCCTTTATCGCACACCCGCTTAAGGTGATCAAGATTAACAAATGTTGATATGATTTTTGTGCAGTCAATGTGTATACCAGTGAAGTTGTATGTTATGTATATGTCTGCCCCCCCCCCCCCCCTCCTCCATTCGGCTGGTGTTGTACTTAACTCTAATCCCACCCTCTCTCCCGCTCCTCAGGTTCACCAGAAGCGGTTTTCCCGACCTGGTCCTGTGGAACCCCTCCACCCTGACTGCGCGGATCGTCGAGGTCAAGGGGCCCAACGACCGGCTCTCCACCAAGCAGATACTGTGGATACAGTACCTGCTGGATCACGGCGCCGAGGCGGAGGTCTGCTACGTGAAGGCCCTCGGCAGACGAGGAGCGGGAAAGAGGAAGACTGAGAACGCCAGAGGGAAGGGAGAGGAGGTGCGGTCGCCGAGGAAGCGGCGAGCAAGAGGGAAGGCTAGCGGCAGGAAGGCTTGTGATGCTGGAGCTGATGATGTCGATTATGTGGAAGGTGATGTTGAAGGCTGTGGAAGTGGGAAGCCGGAAGAAGTTGTGAAGAGGAAGCGCGGACGGCCGAGGAAGATTCCAGAAGGAGAGAGTGTGGCAGAGGGTGGTGCGGGAGTGGGGAGAGCAAAGAGAGGGAGACCGAGAAAGAGCGCGGGAGGACCGAGTAGAGAAGAGACCGCGACCTCTGAGCAAGCAGAGCTGGGAGTCAGCGGAAGTCAGACTCGGAGAGAGAGTGCGGAGGGAGCGGGAGAGAGTGCGGAGGGGAGGGGACGGGGTGGCTCTCGCGGGGTCAGGGGGCGTCGAGGGAGGGGAGGGAGAGCGGGAGAGAGTACAAAGAGAGCGAGACAGAGCGCCGGAGACGGAGAGCAAAACGAAGAACCTCAGAAAGAGAAGCGGCCGAGAGGCAGACCGAGAAAGAACGAGAACCTGGCAGAAGGTGCACAAGAAGAGGCTTCTCAGAAAGAGAAGCGAACAAGAGGGAGACCAAGGAAGAAGGAAGAAGGTGCTCATGAAGTAGAAGTGGTCGCGGTGGATGACAGTGATGACAGTTCCACAGAAATGGCCCACACTGCCAGTGCGAAGCGAGACCAGAGTAGTAAATTCCAGCGGTTATCCTCACAGATGAGCTTTTGGAGCACCGAAGATTCATCAGGTAGCGACTTCACCTAGCTGTGATACATGGTGCATTTGCCAACCTTTTGTACGTTAACCAAAAGGTGATCGAAACGATCCAAGAGATCGAAACCTTCCTTATGGGTACCTGTTCCGTGTGCATTTTTATAAACGTTTTGCTCGCTGCTAGCAGAGGGCAGTTGGCCAGTTATGCACTCACTGCCAGGATACGAGTCTAGCGCGTCAAAGTTGCCATATGTAGAGTCCGTGGGTACCCTGCTTGAGCGGGGATTTCGTATTGCTTTCACATTGCTTGTAGAAAGTGTTGCCGCCCTCTGAGTGTTATTTAGTGCATGATGTTAACTGAGAAGACACCGTTAATATATTTTGTATGCAAACGGCGTTCTTTCATTGCGTCCAAGGTTCAATGGATGTTGCGCATACATTTTTCTCTAAGCTTACATTGGCAGAACATTTTGAGACCAATTTGTTACGTTCACTAGGACTAAGCGAGTGTTGAAAATGACCAATACGTATAGTTTACGGTGGTCTCTAGCATCTGCACAGGAGGGTGGTCGAGCTGGGTTGCGGACAAAAGACGGTACATATGGATTACCAAGATCCATTTGGCAAATGCACGACAGCAGTTGCAAGTTGGACAGAAGTAGGTATGCATCAATTCAGAAATGTTAGTACAGTGTAATGTACGCATGGACAAAGGTATAGGCTATGTAAGGTTGGGATTAGGTTAGGTAATCTCAGGTTGTTTTCTAACGATGCGCACTTTTCTCTTGCCTCCCCGACGCCTGCGTACTTCTGCCCTGCCTGCTTCGGCGATGCGTTCTCCTCGACTGGTAGCGACATCTATAACCTAATGATAGTGACGCTCGCTTACCGCCAGGTATCGCGCACATCGTATGAACGTGAAGCGGCTTTGCCTCGGGGTTGGCCGGAAATCGTGATAATATCCCGCGTCGGGCCGCAAGGGGGTGTCTGCACACACATTCCCGTCTAACTCGGCTCCTGGGCCACGTAGCGACACGCGGTAAGCGGTATTCGAAAGAGCGTCAAAAATAAGGAAGAAAACACAAGTGTGTGTGTGTAGGGGGGGGGGGGGGTGTTTTTTGGCCACACCTGCCAGTTTTTTTTTCTTTGCGAATGTAAAGAAAACCTAGCTTATGAATAATCAGTTTCGCTCCTTGTGCAACATTTTTGACCCGAGGTGCCATGAGATCAGGTCACCACTACCAGGTCAAGCTATGTGACCACTGACCAGTGACCATGCCTCTAAAAAAAAAAAAAACAACTGTGATTCAGTCATTCCTACAGTTTAGGTACATCCCAGGAGTTTGAAACTCAGGCTATTGCATGAGAGAATCAGTATCAACAATTTGTATATCTCGGGATTTTGAAATTAGTGACCTAAGGTCAGGTCAATTTTTTTCCTCTCCAAATCAATGGGACAAAGTTGAAATGCTCTTCTTATGGCCGAAAACGCCCTCAAACATCGGGACGCAGGTGAACATGACACACTGAACCGGAACTTTGCCGTTTGGCCCCTGATCGAGCTAGAGCTTCACGGAAAAAACGAGCGTGTTGCCCGTGACGAGAGGAAGCCGATGATACCCAATTTTAACCCGGCATCGCCTGGGCTATTTCTGTACCCACGACAGCCTGGGGGGGGGTCGGATCCGACCCCCCTCCCCCTGTTATCTCGAGAACCAATGGTCGCATCGAGCCCCGCGAGGCGGCCTTCGAAAGGTCTCTACGTCCTACGAGACCTTCCCAAAGCACTCTTAAGATTTTAAGATTGAGGTCAACTTTGAGGTCAAGGTCAGGTCAAAGGTCAAATTCTGGAGTTCTGCATGATTAGGCTTACGGACAGCGGAATCGATAGCTGCTGCTCGAAACTCACCAAAAGTGACCTCAAAGACCTAGTGAAGGTACCATGTGCGTAAAAGAAAAGTTAGTCTGAAGAAGAAGGGTGAAAAAGACGTAGTTGCAAAGACACTGGTGTGGGTCAGTCGTACACGGGTGTCTGACCCTTAAACGGGGCCCTCAGAGTCGCTGGTGTGGGGCCTTCAAATGTCACCGGCACGGTGGGTGGTTGTCATACGTGCACTTGTGGGGCCTTCAGAAGCGACGGTGTTGGGCCCTCAGAGCCGCCGATATAGAGCCTTAGGAGGCACTTAAGTGCGGGGACCTACCTCAGATATGGCAACGTATGGTCCTCGGAGCCCGGAGGCCCGGTGTAGGGGCTTAACAGTTGCCGGTGATGTCCCTCACAGGCGCCGTTGTGGGGGCTCTCAGAGACACTGGTTTAGGGCCATCACAGGCGCCCGTGTGGCCCTCAAAACTGCTGTTACGGAACGAACCCTTCATAGGCCGAAAAGAAGATATCAAGAGGTCACCGGTGCCTTCAGGAGCCTTGTGGGGTTCTCAGAGACCGGCATGGTGCTCTCAGACGCCGCTGGGACCCTCCAAGTCACCTGTGTGGGACCGTCAGGGTCGCTGGTAGCTGACAAGGGCCCTCAGAACCGCCCATGTACACTGAAAACAAATCGACACAGTGAGGGCATGTTCTGCACTGGTAACACATCAGTCATGTGTTAATCGCACCCAAAACACAATAAGGCTGAGTATTTTCACGCTTGGCGGGACCTTCGACACGTTTGATAACACATAAAACAGAATAATGACACAATTGTCTCGTGCCAAGCACGCTGGACGAATGTAATACATCAGTGTATCGAAATCATGTGTTGTCGGACATGGTAGACGTGTACCCTTACACAAATACACCGTGCCATCCACCAGTGAGCGACCTCTGAACCTTAACTTCAGATGGGGATAAAAGAGGGCGGTTTTCGAGCACCGATTTCTATGCTGGGTTTTTGGGAAAATTTGCCAAAGTGTTTTGAGAAAGGTCAAAATGCACAATACAGCCGAGGGATTCGATACTTGAGAAATTGTCTAGAGCAATATGCGCTGATTACATCAAGTGCAAGCTGAAGCATAGCTAATTAACGTCTGATTGGAGGAAGAAACTCCTCGGTCTATATAGGATATATTTGAAAAATCGGTGGCCGTAAATTTATCCCGGCTGTCTGGACAACTGTATTGTACAGTAGTCCACCAATTTGGGGCATTGTCACTTGGTGCTATGCTTGAGCCGTCCGCGTGGCGCGTTCACCCTTCGGCTCTGAAGTGGCCGACCGGGGGCAACTCCAGCTCGTGTATGGGTCGGCGGCCTCGTATCAGTATGGGTCGGCCGGCCGCGTGCTCAGCCCTGACCGCGCCCTGACCGTATGGGTCGGCCGGCCGGGTGCTCAGCCTTGACCGCACCCGAGCGCCCGATTCCACTCGGGGCCCGGCTTTGGCAGTCAGCCTGTCCAGCCAAAGCCAAAGTCCGTTCAACTGCGCCCCGGCAACAAACTACATAATCACCACGTGTTTCCTCCTTTCACTTGCGATTTGTGTTAAATTTGGTAACACATTTACCTTTTATTCTGCAAATGTATTCACACAAGCCTTATGTGTTGAAGACACAATGATATTGTGTTTTAAGACACAACACGACTGGGTTAACACATTTGTAAATTAACACGTCTGCGACGGGTCAAAAAATGCATGATGCAGGGTACACAAGAAAGCCTAGTTAACACGCTCTGCCTGTGCGTTTTTAGTCGTTTTTTGTGTCATTTTGTTTTCAGTGTAGGCCTGTAGGGGTTTTAAAGGCATTGGTGTAGGGCCTCAAAGTTAGGGGTGTGGGGCCCTCAGCTAGACACCGGTGCATGGCGCTCAGGGGCATCGGTGAGGGCCCTCACAGTCGCTGTCATAGGGGCCCTCAGAGAAATGGGTGTGGGGCCAATAGGCGGGTGTGGAGCTCCTGGAGCTGGCCCCCTAAATAGGCCGGTTAGGAGTAGGACCCCAGAGTCCAACATGGCGCCCTCCAAGCCGGTAAGGGCCCTCAGAGGCTGGCTTGGGGCCCTTATGGAGATCTTAGTGTTGTACTTGTGGGCCCATGAGGTGTTTTTACGAGCCCGTGGATCCCTTTTCAGTCCGAATATGGCCAACATTGACCCTTAGCGGCCAATTGGCGCCTCAGGGCCCTAAGGCCCGAATAAACTGAGGGGACCCGGCTGAAGCCCGAAGCTGATGGGGGGGGGGGGGGGTACGTGCCTCACGGGCCCACCTGGCTACGCCACTGAGGAAAATCGTGAACCCGTAAATATCCAAAGGCGACCACTTGTCATTTTTCAGCGATCATTATTGGGATCGTCTGATTACCGCCAGAGCCTCGTAGCTACCGTTGCCTCCGCGCAATGTCCGCCCCTGCGGACCGCAGCGGCTGCTGCACCGGTGCTAATCGCCGTCATTGGTTTCTGTCACCTTATTACAGAGGCGTCGGGGCTGCTGCCATGCTGCCGGCAAATAAAGGTAGGTATGACTTTCGGAAAGATGGTTATGTAATAAGATAGCCAAGTAGGTACTAGGATGAGCAAAATGATTTTCAAAGAGAACGTTCTGCCCTTGGGAAATGTTAGTGGAAATGGCCGGCATTATCAGTACACACAGAAAAATATTGACACCGTTAGCGGTGTAATTGCACAGTACATATCTGAGCACTTGAGGAAAGTTAATTTAGTCCCTTCCCCGCTTAAATTACTCGCGCTTCCAAATGAACACCAGGAAGAAAGTAATAGAACACTGTTAGGAGGGTTGGGTGTTTTACTACATGTAGCAAAACACCCAACCCTCCTAACAGTGTTCTATTACCTTCTTCCTGGTGTTCATTTGGAAGCGCGAGTAATTTAAGCGGGGAAGGGACTAAATTAACTTTCCTCAAGTGCTCAGATATGTACTGTGCAATTACACCGCTAACGGTGTCAATATTTTTCTGTGTGTACCTCATGGGGATAACCAACCCTGCCTTGTACGGTTGTGCCCCATGGCAAAGCTGCAATCTTTCACCCGGTGAAGGGATTGAGCACCCCCAACCATTTTGAAAAATCGACACCCCTGTGAACATCAAAATGGCCCCCGTGACCCCTGCTTAGGGTAAGTGGCTCCTATCACGCACACCTAGTAGGAAAACTGCTTTTGAGACTTACTGAAACCTGTTTTGCTGACAAAATGGTCACAAGCAGTTTTCATAAGCATTTGCTTTCTTGATTTGACTTTTACGTTCCAGCGTTCCTTCATCATTTATGACATATAAGGCAAAACATCCACCAACGTCCGACGTGCGCTAATAGAGCACCGGTGCTCTTATGACGCACATTCAGCTGCCTCAAATGCGCACAAGAACAATTCCAACAGGTTTTAGGTTTAATAAACATGTCGAGGTATTGATCAAATCACTTTATTTTAAAGTTGAACACCATGAGCACATCATGAACTTTGAACTCGACACATCATGAAACACACCATGAACATGTACGCATCATGAACACATCATGAACTCGAAACCTTTTCATTGACTCAGTATCTACTGTCGGCAGAGGTCACAAGTGAAACTTGTCTGTTTTGTTTCAGCGTCAGTGCATGGCACGCATGCCCAGCCAGTGCACACTTGACATTGTATCCACTCTTCACACGATCGTGAGAACTTCATGCAGCAGTATATGCATGTCGTCTCACTTCCTGATGACTGGTCTTCATTGGGCTTTAGGTACCTGTTTTATTTTCACGTGTCCATGTTTGGCTGTTTTCTTTGTTTTTTCCTTGTTACCGTCGGACTCAAACAATGCCCTCTTTACCAGCACAGCATCTCTATTAACTGCCCTTCGCTTACCTTTGCTCTGCACGCGAGGGGTTGGCATCACGTCATGCAGACTTCTATCTAGTTCTTCGTCGCCCCGCATGGATACGGAGTCAGCACGAGATGTTCCATCGGCCGAGCTCCCGGGCCCGGCGTCACCAGCCGAGCGCCCGGGCCTGGCGTCACTTGCCGAGCGCCCGGGCCCGGCGTCACCTGCCGAGCTCCCGGGCCCGGCGTCACCAGCCGAGCGCCCGGGCCTGGCGTCACTTGCCGAGCGCCCGAGCCCGGCGTCACCTGCCGAGCTCCCGGGCCCGGCGTCACCAGCCGAGCGCCCGGGTCCGGCGTCACCAGTCGAGCGCCCGGGCCCGGCGTCACCTGCCGAGCTCCCGGGCCCGGCGTCACCTGCCGAGCTCCCGGGCCCGGCGTCACCAGCCGAGCGCCCGGGTCCGGCGTCACCAGCCGAGTGCCCGGGTCCGGCGTCACCAGCCGAGCTCCCGGGCCCGGCGTCACCAGTCGAACGCCCGGGCCCGGCTTCACATGCCGAGCGCCCGGGCCCGGCGTCACCTGCCGAGCTCCCGGGCCCGGCGTCACCAGCCGAGCGCCCGGGTCCGGCGTCACCAGCCGAGCGCCCGGGCCCGGCGTCACCTGCCGAGCTCCCGGGCCCGGCGTCACCAGTCGAGCGCCCGGGCCCGGCTTCACATGCCGAGCGCCCGGGCCTGGCGTCACCTGCCGAGCTCCCGGGCCCGGCGTCACCAGCCGAGCGCCCGGGCCCGGCGTCACCTGCCGAGCTCCCGGGCCCGGCGTCACCAACCGAGCGCCCGGGTCCGGCGTCACCTGCCGAGCGCCCGGGCCCGGCGTCCAGCTCCACCGCCGTTTTGCCAGCTCCACCGCCGGGAGTGGAGCTCAATGCCGCATTCTACACTGTGCCAATGCCTAACATGTCAATTCATCGTGATATAAGCTGCTCCTTGTAAGAAAGAAGGCTAGATAATCATCAGATGTACTGTGCGCATTTGCGGCACTGAAAGTGTGCGTCATTGCAGAACCAGTTGCCCTAAACACGCACACCTGACATTCAGCCCCCTCCCGTCAGCACTGACGCATTCTGGGTAAAGCATGCATGCCTAAACTGAGCCCCGTTGCATTGCCATCCGGTCAGTGCCCATCGATCTTTCCGGCCTATTCAGGTTTACGCGAGAAGTGCATGCGTCTTAAAACATGCATTATTGCTTCAGGCACTTTTTTGCTGAAGAAACATTGCACCTCAATCACAATATCCGCCATAACTACTCACCTTTTGAGCCGACAACACCCCACCGCCGTCCACACGCAGCACAAATGTCGCTGGAAGTGATTGACAGCTGATTTTTTCGTTCCTGGCTTCTGCTGAAGGAACTACATTAAAAAAAGTTCTTGGTGTGCGCTTTTAGGAAGTGTGCGTCATAGGAGCCACTTACCCTATGCCACTGAGGTCATCTTAGGTCACGAATGGTATCTAACAGTTTTTCGCAAATAACTTTTGATGGAGGCATGCTAGGACGATGAAAACACCACAGATGCGTTCAGCTCGTCGATACGGATCGACTGATATCCAACATGACACTTCCCGGTCAGATCATGACCTTGATCTGAGGTCAAATGGACTGCCGTAGACCTAGGACCATTTTTTAAAGTTATTTGCGAAAAACTAAAACTCAGGCTCGGAGTCGTGGACCTAACCTCTGACCTCGGGTCATCAAAACTATTTTTCTATTTCTCTTTAGGTCAAACGCTATACAATCGTGTAATTTGTTTTTATCTCAAAAACTTTTTTGGCAGCAACTTGAATTTTACGTCCGTGACGCCGAAAATTGCCGTGCAGTTATCTATAAAAATCGACCCTGTGACATCATCAAGGGGGCTAGGTCCATTTTTCACTTTAAAAGATGTCAAATTGATGGGAAAAAGTACTTGAAGTTTCGCTTTCCTATTCCTTAGTGTTCGGGAGCTATCACCAATATTCGCCAGGGGGGGGGGGGGGAGGGCGGGTCCGCGAGGGTTAAGAAATGAACATCGAAAATCTGAGGTAGTATTTTCTTATCCTGGTTCCTTGTGAGCATACTGATTTGCCAAAAATGACTTTATTTTTGAAACTGTGCCTGACTGCCAAAGTTTTCCCGAAAGTCATTTTTTGCCATCATGATGGTGCAAAGATGACGTCTTTCTTATGTCTTTTTCGGCTGTCCTTTGGGGCCATCACATTTTTCTTTGATCAGGATTTGCCAATTGATGCCGCAAGGGATATACAAAGGCTGGTACCGCCCCCCCCCCCCCCCCCCAGCCTTTGCTCAAGAATTTATGCGCAGGAAATAGGATGTAGGGCAGGAGAGCCGTTTCTCCTCTCCCTTACTGGGTGCGGGAGGCAATCTTCTCCCCTCAACTTCGCTAGCAAAATTGTACCTATCCTTTATCGAAGGTGCCGCTTGCAGTAAAGTTTCGTGAAATCGGTACTTAAATGCTTTACAAGGAAACCTCAGTACCTATAAAACCCCTTTAAATCATAGATCTTGAGCACCTGTAAAATGGAAATTTTGTAGTGATCTGGTTTTTAATTGAGCTGCTCCATCCGCGACACGTCTTTGATAGCTTGAGTCGCCAGCACCAGTAAATTTCGCATTCCTCGTGTTATGTTTCGATCTTCAAAGACCAGTCTTTATTAAAAGCCACTTTATGTTATAAAAGTATGAGATAAGGTTTTTCACTTCATTGTTTCTTTGACAAGCATCACTGAAAAGCTATGAAGGTATTTGCTACACATGCTCTGCTGGCGGCTCTGTTGAGTTTCGCTCAGGCCGAATGCCCTGGAAGTCCGTGGAAGGAGTGGAACGGTCACTGTTACATGATGACTCAAAATCAGTTGAATTGGCATGACGCAAGGGCCCGCTGCAAGTCTGTCTCGCCATATGCCGACGTGGTCAGTATTCACAGCAAGGCTGAGAACGACTTCCTTCGGAGTCGAGTAGTGGGCAGCCGGCGAGTCTGGGTTGGTATGCGGTCACACGGACAAAGTCAGCGGTGGGTGGACGGCACACCGGTCCATTTCACTAATTTCTTGCCCGGTGTGTCGCCGGCCGATCGTACCAGCGATGTCGTACAGCTGCTGGGGAACAACGGCTACTGGAAACCGTCCTCCTCATACAAAGGCACCAGGCTGCACGCGGTGTGCAAGATGGCCTCGTGCAAGTGTCGTGAGGGCTGGACACGATGGGGCGACGCGTGCTATCTGGCAAAGAAGGAGATGTTCATCGACTGGCTGAGTGCGCGAGAGCAATGTCAGCAGATGGAGCCCACCTCAGACCTAGCCACTATCACCTCTGCGGCCGAGAACAGGATCGTCTTCCGACTGGCCGGGGGCAAGGACCGCATCTGGATCGGCCTCAACGATCGGGTCTGCGAGGGTAAGTTCCATTGGAACAATCGCTCCGACGGAGTGGAGTACACCAACTGGTTCAGACATTCTTCGCAACGTAATTCACATGCCAAAGACTGCGCCTACATGACCCGAGGCGGAAAATGGATCGCCTCTTCTTGCCGTCAACTCGGCTTTTATTACGTTTGTAAGCAGTTGCTGTGCGGCCGTTCCTCGGAGCCAAGTCCGACGCGACGCGGCTCCGACCGTGTCTGGAGGCCCGAGGACAGTGTGCGCTGTCCGCCCGGCTGGAGTCGCAGCTCGTCTTCGGCCGTGGACTCGGCTCTCCGGCCGTCTTGCTTCAGCCGGCCCACGGCGGTCGATACGTTCGCCGGGGTGCAGAGCCGGTGCCGCGCGCAGCACCCGGACGCCGACGTCGCCGTCATCCGCTCGCTGGAGGACAACGACCGGGCCTTCCTGTCGGCCGGCGCGCTGCCCATGTTCATCGCCAGCGACGACCAGTTTGACATGCAGGAAGAGTCGTCCTCGGCCGGCGTCGGCTGCGTCTCGCTGGAGCCGACCGGTCTCTGGAGCTCCGGTCGGTGCGCCGCCGGCCGCCTGCCGGGCCTCTGCCAGATGCCCGCCTGCATCCCGCGCTGTCCCAACGGCTGGCACCTCTTTCAGGGACAGTGCTATTACGTCGAGGAAAGGAATTTGGATGCAGCCTCCGCAGAAGCCGCATGTCAAAGAGCTGGCAGCAAGTTAGCTAGTATCCATAGCCAGGAAGAGAACGATTTCATCGAGCATCTGGCGTATGCGAGAAGGCGTAACGAACCGAAACGCAATGCCTGGATGTGGATAGGTGCCAGACGGGAGACTCGCGGAGCCGACTGGGTGTGGTCCGACTGCAGCGACTGGAACTTCTGGCACTGGGATGTCACTGATGGCCCAAAACCCGCTAAGGACAAAAATGTATGTCGGCGGCGGTACCATCCAGAGTACCATCATTATGCTGCGATGTTTTCTGACGGCCGCTGGTACGTTAAGTGCCATCCTAAAGCTTGGTCTGTGTGCAAGCTGGACCCGTGTCGAAAGCAGTTCGGTTGGCTTGCTGGTGGGCCCTGGTGCCCCGGTGAAGAGCCACCACCGACTATCCCAACCACAAGCACCACCACAACCACCACCACTACCACACCAACAACCACATCCACGAGCAGACCCGCGGTGGAACCGGCCTGTCCGCAGGACGGGCGTCAGTGGACGGTCGAGGGCCACATTTGCCTGACGACCATGCTCGCCAGACCGGCCAGGCACAGCGACGCGTTTCTCGATTGTCGCTCGGACGAGGCAGATCACTTTGAGCTGACGCTGCCGACGCTGCGCACGCCAGCCGAACGGGAGAGACTGCTGCGGCTGGCCGCCGGCGCCGATACCTGGCTGGGGCTGTCGCGCTTCGGGGATGGTGAGAACCATGACTGGTTCTGGGACGACGACTTTGCCCATGCCATCACGCCAAACTGGGAGAAGCCGCCACCTTTTATCTCTCATAACGTGTGGTGCGGTGCCATGGACGGCAGTACGGGAGGACTGATAGCGCGTCACTGCCTCTCCAAGCTGCCGTATCTTTGCCAAGCTCACGAGCGCCACTGAGACCAGCACATTCGCAGTGTTACTGCACCTCCACAAACAACGCCGCTCAAGTCGCCCGATGTTGTTGCTAACTTCTCATTTCCCCCATAATTCAACCGAATTTGAGCAGTTTGATCCAGCCATCGCAGCGTACCGACATACGTAGTATAATTTTCCAGCCCGATCAGAAACGACATTATAAAGTTGCATCGTTGAATTCACTTGCCTATGTTTTGAATTAAGCCTTCGAAGCCTTTGGAATATTGTCACTGGGTGTGAAGATCAAGTGCAGTTTGGATACCATGATTATCCTCCTTTGCAATGCGATGTTTTCTCCTCATTTCTGACAGCAATAAATTGAAATACATTCCTTATACGTGGGGTGAATGAAAAGTTTTGAGCCTAACACAGTTACAGGTGACGCAGGCTAATGAAAATTTGGCCACACATTTTGCCACTATTTTTAGGTGTGTACACCAAGTTTTGAAGTCCTAGTCCTTCTCGTTTCGTTTTTAGAGCCCGTTAACCCTATTAGTGGCAGGGGGGGGGGTTGTTTTTATCCACCCCTCAGGTTTTTCGGGAATATCTCCGAAACCGCTGAAGCTACGATGCTGAAATTTTCTGACTTTTCCTAAAACTAAATTGGGCACATTCCCTGAAAATTTCAAGTTCATAACGTTACCAGGGGCGGCTCCAGAGCACTGGGAATTGGGGGTCCTATTCGTGAAGCGAGTCATTTGGGCGAAGATCACGATGCTGCACCAGTTTTACGAACAGTGAATGAAAGGTATCATGTGATAACATATACAAAGTTATTGTGCATCCTCTTTTGACACGTTTTTGCTATAATAGGCGGATCCAGGAGTCCAAAAAGGGGGGTTATTTTTTACCTCCCAACATAGGTGCCCTGACACCGCCCATGCATGACCAATACAATTTTAGTCGTTCTCTCATAAGAAAATTGTAACATAACAAGACCATTGCCACCCTTTTTAGAAACAGTACCAACAAAAACCTTATTTACTATACTTTTTGTGTACCCCCAATCTCAATGATCTGTATCCGCCTATGATTTTTGAAAATGCATATTTTTAGGATCCATGTGAATTCCTGGTTCATTCTCTATCGATCGGCAAAAGTTGCGTTAAGATTGGTTCAGAAACCTGGCCGTGATAAACAGTCTAAAATGTACTCGTATCTGCAATTTGCCCGTTTTTACCCCCCTCTACCCCCCTATTGACATTTTTTAATTTTTTTTTTTAGAAATGTAGATCTCGTTGAGCCAAATCGAATGCCGTTTGAATTTTGAAAATCGGCCGGTTAGATCTCGAGATATCAAGGGGGGGTCATAAACAGCCCCCCCCCCCCCCCTGCCACTATGGGGTAGCCAGGAGCCTGCCACTAATAGTGTTAAAGTGAAGAAGATTACGCGTTCGGTGAAAAGGGAGAAAATCGAGAACCGAACTTTTATAAAGTATTGCGATTTCAAAGCGATGCCTTCATCTGAAATTAATAAGGACCTGAAATTAAACTTATTGGTTGTGACCCATCATATGGCACTGTTAAGGTTTGAGCTGCTAATTTCAAGCAGGGCAGGAACAGCGTCCAAAATGAACAAATCTCAAAAACGCCGTAGAATGTGACGAAATCCGAAAACATTGACCCAGCTCTAGGGGTGTGGATGCTGGATCCAAGAATGTGAGATCATCAGATAGCGGTAAGAATGGACATCTCCCATGAGCAAGCTGGCGACATTCTTACCAATGGGCATGACATGAGAAAGGTCTCCGCTCATTGGGCCTCTCGGCTTTTTGCTGCAGAGCACGACGAGAGATGTGTAGGGGAAGCGGGGGTAACACCGCCCCCCTAAGCTTTTCGCCATAATGAGAGAATATGTGTGAAGTCTCTTGGTAGTTATTGTCTTGGTTACAATATTTAAACATTTTCTCACGTGTTTTAGGTACTTATTTTGCATGCTCTTAAAAGGTTTTCATGTATCACGACTTTTAAAAATACCTTGCATATTTGCTGCCTACAAAAACTACAAAACCCCGACACCGGTGTTGATGTTAACCCAACCCATTCCTATACGAAAGCTTTTAATTGTTCAAAGATCGCGTGCGATGAGTTTCCTGTCCGTAAGTGGTAATTTTCGCAAATAATCGGTAATGGACACCTAAATAGGTATAGGTTCATCAGCTGTTTGCCAGTTTTATACAGCCGGCAAGTGCTTGGTCGGGATGCATGAAAAATATAAAGTAAAAAATCAAATAAGCTACTTTTTCCCGACTTAGGAACATCTACGAACATAAATAAAGCGTGTCTTTGGAGTTTCATCACTTATCACGCTACAAACAGGAAACACCGCAACCTCATTTGGGGTAACACCGCCACGGGGTGGCGGTGTTCCCAAATAAGTGATCACAAGCAAAAATCGCCAGCGGCAAGAATGTACTACACGGTTCAAGCAAACCTATCTTACTGGACAAAGCCGATCAGTTATTTTTCGATGTAATCAAGTAAATCAAAATGAGTCTCTACTTAAAGACATTCAAAAGTGCTCCCAACTCATCGAATTTTTATAAGAGAATGTGCATTTTTCTTTAAATGCCCACATTGAGCTTCGATTACACTGAAACACCGGAACACAAATCAGAAGACGCTTACCTTCGTGCGGTTAATAGGAAATAAAGGATTTTTACACTTCACATTTCATACTTTCGCCGCCAGATGGGGTGGCGGTGTTTCCCACAGTGGCGGTGTAACCCCCGCTTCCCGGTAATGACATTTGGCGCTAGTTCAAGCAGATTCTGAGAATTCAAAGTCACTTTTCGCTACCGATGATAAACTGTGGGTGTTTCACTTCAATCCAGCATGGGAAGAACAGTGGAGCCAGAAGAACGTCTCTACTCTAATCTGAAAAATTAAATGTCAGAGTCACAACAAGGAGGAAAGTATTCCGTAACTCGGAAAATAAATGAGAGGTCTTGCAAGTGCACTTTTTTTAAAAGGGTCTTACTGTAATTGGGCATTACTATAGGATGATCCACTGATACATCTTTGTTAGAAAATCAGGAAGATCAGAAGGGCAATGCTGACAAAATTGGTCGTGTTTCACCAAGACAATAAATCAGGGTATTTTTCACTGGTTGCAATGTAAACAATCAATTACTGAGCCTTCCAATGTATCCCTAATTTAATCTTTTAACCAGCATTGGCATCCGTAGGGTGTCTATTTCTTTCTAAGCCTAAAGAAAAAACTGACTGGATGACGCTTCAAAAAAAATAATGACGTCATTTACACCGCGAGCACTTACCCAAAATAGCATGATTCAAGGCGCTAAAAAGGTGAGGAAAAAAGTGCTAGGACTTCACAATTTGGTGTCCATTCATATCAATAGTGGCAAAATATGTGACCAAAGTTTCATTAATCTGCGTCACCTGTAACTATGTTAGGCTCAAAACTTTTCATTCACCCTACGTATGCACTATGTTTGTAACTGGGGAAAATATACGCATGGGCGCAGGAGCAACTTTTGGCAATTTTATCATACATCAGTTCTACACATGCAAAAATTTCAGACCAAAGTCCTTCAAGGTCAGGTCACTAGGTCACCTAGAGTGACCTCACCTAATAAGAAGTTTCAATGTCTGCCATAGCTACACCGAGTGACCGATTGCTTTCAAAGTTTCAGCAATTGATAAGAGCAATATTATGTACAAAGTGTATGTGTATGTACAAAGTGTATGCCTATCTCAGAATTTTTAAATCGGTGAACTAAGGTAAGGTTAATTTTACGATGTCCTAATTATAGATAAGTCAATGGGAGAAAATTGAAAGGCGCTTCTTTTGGACGAAAGCCGTCATAAACACTCAAACACTGGAATATAAGTAACTTTGACACACTGAACATGAAAATGGTACCCTTGGCCCCTATTTATGCCCCTGCGGTCATCTCCGGTCACGAATGGTATCTAACAGTTTTTCGCGAATAAATCATGATAAAGGCACGCTAGATCGATATAAAAGACTTGTTAGGTAGTTCAAAATATAGTCCAGATGACTTCACTGATGCATCTCTATCACATCGGCTCTGATTAAACGACGAGAAGGAGCGGGAAATTTATACGGCATATATGGGTTGGTTCGTTGCGAAAATTGGATAGTCCCAGCTCGATTACATCGTCGCCAAGGCTGGCACAAATGCAGTTGAAATGTCTAGAATTGGAAAGGGTGGCTGACATCGGGTGACTCTCGACGGCGGCGTTGTTTGTTTAAAGGTGCAGTTACACTGTGAAGGTACCGGTCTCAGTTACGCTTCCGCGCCTGACAGACATACGGCAGCAGGTCGGAACGGTTGTACTCCATCAAGGCACCCGTGGTGCCCCTCATGGCAGCGCACCCACCGACCAGATTCTTGAGCCGGGAAGGTGTCGGCTCCTCAAAGTCTGGTATAAAGGTGTGGGATTGGTCGTCTAGCCAGTACCAGCTATCAAAGCCGATAACCAGGCCGATCCAAATATTGACACCGGCATCCTGAGCCAGTTGCATCAGCATTTTCCGTTCAGCCGGAGTGCGTAGCGTCGGTAAGGTCTTCATAGAGTGATTTGCCGCGCCCGATACGCAGTGGCGTGCTGCATCCATGAAAGTTGCCGGCTTTTCCAGCTCAGTCGACAGGCAAACGTCGCCGACGATCTTCCACTTCCGACCGTCCTGCGGGCAGGGTGGCCCCGCTGCCGCCGTCGTGCTCCTGGTTGTGGTTGTGGTGGTGGTTGCTGCTGTTGTCGTGGTTTTGTTGTGGTTGTCGTGGTGGTGGTCGGTGGCGGCTCTTCGCCGGGGCACCAGGGCCCACCAGAGAGCCAACCGAACTGCTTCTGACACGGGTCCAGCTTGCACACAGACCGAGCGGAAGAAAGACACCTCACGTACCAGCGGCCGTCAGAAAACATCGAGGTCTGATCTCCGCGATATTTGCGGTTTTTGTAATAACGTTGATGCTTCCGCCGGCACTGGTGCGCGTTTTTTGCCGGCTTTCGGCCGTCAGTGATGTCCCAGTGCCAGAAGTTCCAGTCGCTGCAGTCAGACCACACCCAGTCGGCTCCTGGGGTTTTCCGCCGGCCGCCTATCCACAGATGAGGAGTGCGTTTCGGCATGCCAGACTTTCTTTGAAACGCCAGATTCTCGATGAAATCGTTCTCTTCCTGGCTATGGATACTAGCTAATTTGCTGCCAGCTCTTCGACATTCAGCCTCTGCGGAGGCTGCATCCAAAGGTCTTTCCTCGACGTAATAGCACTGTCCCTGAAAGAGGTGCCAGCCGTTGGGGCAACACGGGGTGCAGGCGGGCATCTGGCAGAGGCCCGGCAGGCGGCCCGCAGCGCACCGACCGGAGCTCCACAGACCGGTCGGCTCCAGCGAGACGCAGCCGACGCCGGCCGAAGCCGACTCTTCCTGCATGTCAAACTGGTCGTCGCTGACGATGAACATGGGCAGCGCGCCGGCCGACAGGAAGGCCCGGTCGTTGTCCTCCAGCGAGCGGATGACGGCGACGTCGGCGGCCGGGTGCTGCGCGCGGCACCGGCTCTGCACCCCGGCGAACGTGTCGGCCGCCGTGGGCCGGCTGAAGCAAGAAGGCCGGAGAGCCGAGTCCACGGCCGAGGACGAGCTGCGACTCCAGCCGGGCGGACAGCGCACACTGTCCTCGGGCCTCCAGACACGGTCGGAGCCGCGCCGCGTCGGACTTGCCTCCGAGGAACGGCCGCACAGCAACTGCTTACAAGCGTAATAAAAGCCGTGTTGACGGCAAGAAGAGACTATCCATTTTCCGCCTCGGGTCATGTAGGCGCAGTCTTTGGCATGTGAATTCCGTTGCGAAGAATGCCTGATCCAGTTGGTGTACTCCACTCCGTCGGAGCGATTGTTCCAGTGGAACTCACCCTCGCGGACCCGATCATTGAGGCCGATCCAGATGCGGTCCTTGCCCCCGGCCAGTCGGAAGACGAACCTGTTCTCGGCCGCAGAGGTGATAGTGGCCAGGTCTGAAGTGGGCTCCATCTGTTGACATTGCTCTCGCGCACTCAGCCAGTCGATGGACATCTCCTTCTTTGCCAGATAGCACGCGTTACCCCATTGTGTCCAGCCTTCACGACACTTGCACGAGGCCATCTTGCAGACCGCGTGCAGCCTGGTGCCTTTGTAGGAGGAGGCAGGCTTCCAATAGCCGTTTTTCCCCAACAGCTGGACGACATCGCTGGTACGATCGGCCGGCGACACACCTGGCATGAAATTAGTGAAATGGACCGGTGTGCCGTCCACCCACCGCCGAATTTGTCCGTGTGACCGCATACCAACCCAGACTCGCCGGCTGCCCACTACTCGACTCCGAAGGAAGTCGTTCTCAGTCTTGCTGTGAATGCTGACCACGTCGGCATATGGCGAGACAGACTTGCAGCTGGCTCTTGCATCATGCCAATTCACCTGCTTTTTAGTCATCATGTAACAATAACCATTCCACTTCTTCCACGGACTTCCAGGGCATTCGGCCTGAGCGAAACTAAACAGGGTCGCGGTCGCCAGTAGGGCGTAAATGGCCAGTACCTTCATACCTTCTCAATGATATTTGTCAAAGAAACTGACCGTTCGTCACAGGTTTGAGGGTGCAATTCTTATTTGCTGAGTTTTTGCTCTCCCTTTCATATTTGCTGGTACATTTTTGTCTTGATACCGTACAATCCCGAATAAGACCTTGCTGCGTTTGATTTTCTTGATAATCAAATTTTAGGTCTGCTGAAAACTGAATTTAAAAGCCTTATCTAGCATGTACCTACTTACAAGAAAAGAACGAAACGGAAAGTGACTTTTAAGAAAACACAAAGAATGCGAAATTTAGTGAACCAAGTCACAAGTGGAAGTGACTTAGGCTAACAAATAAATGCTGCCTATGCAGTAAATCAAATTGCAACTAAGTTGACTAAAAAATTTGACAGGTACGCCCAGGTGAAATCAATAATTTACCTGGATAATTACCTGGCCTTTTGCGCGTGATTGCAATTCTTAAACCGTTGTCACGAACCTTTATTGCTGGAGCCACCTTGGGTTACAAATATCTGTTATCTGTAAACTTTTAACAAATGTATGGAAACCAAAAAGAATAGCCACGACAGGGTATAAAGTAAACAAATTCTGATCATCGTTCTGATTATATAAGTTATAGAAACATTTCAAGCATTTTTGTTCATATTATATTTGGTCCTTAACCTTCCAGGCGGTGGGGGGGGGGGGGGCATTTTTTGCCCCCCTTTAGCTTTTTCAATATATCTCCAAAACCGCTGCGCCTATCGTCACCAAACTTTCAGTACCCTCCCGTGAACAGCTATTGCACATTGTGACCAATTTTTTCCAAAGGCTATGATAGGTTGGCCGCTAATGACGTCAGAGTGACGTCATTTCTGCCATTTTCGTCCCAAAAAAAGGTTTGCAGGAAGAGCTGTACCTAAGGCCTACAGCTTTAGAGATACAGAACAATGTTTCAGACATAAAAGGTGTAAAATTAAAACTGCTTTCTCGGATTTTTGAAATATTTGGATTTTGAACCCCAAGAACAAAAAAATAGATTTTTTAAAAATATTGTGGCGGTCACACTTCGGCCTCCCCTCACTGTGCGCGCGCGACCGCCCCTGCGCGTGACCGGCCGATCATCCGACCGCCAGCTGACCTTGCCCCGGGGCACTGGAGGTCACAACCCCGTCCCGCTCCGCGCGGGCCAGCGCCGCACGGACGCGGCAGTTATCGACGAGTGCTCGGTGAGTGAACGCAACACATGGTGGCAGCGGAAAACTGCAACGGAGCCATGGCTATGGCGAAGAATTACCGTTTACCGGAATTTGACGGCAGTGGTAATGTAAAAACGTGGATCAGCAAGATAGAAGTGATTGCCCGTGCTTGCAACTGGGACAGTTCAAAACCGGAACAGAAGACCTCCAGCGATTTCAGTGACGAAACTACGGCGGTGATGGCGCTCCCGGCGATCACCGGTCGGGCATTCGACTTCGCGATGCGCCTCTCCGACGGCGACAGGAACAGCTGGAAGAAACTGTGCGAGAAGTTGAATGCCGAGTTCGACTCTCCCGGACTCGCTGTTCAGTACGCGCTGGAGTTTCATCAGCGTATTCGCAGGCCCGGCGAATCACTGGCGACGTTCCTGTACGATCTGGAAACGTTGTGTGCTCGCGCCTACCCCGAGTGGGAGGACGCCACATACCGCCAGCGGCTGGTGAAGGATCGGTTTCTGATGGGCATCGGAGAAAAGTCGAGGAAACACATACTTTCGTTCTACCAACCAACGTGGTCGACAGAGACGGTTCTCCTGGAGGCGAGAAAGCTGGAGCAGATCGAGACGTCAACGGGAGGCGGCGCATCTGTGGGGGCCGTCCATGGTGCCCCGAGAGGAGAACAGTCGGAGCGTGGAGTACCGGCTCTCAACCTCAGCCCAGCGAGACTTCGGTGCTGTCGGCGCTGTCCGACAAGATCCAGATGCTGGAGGAGCAGATGCAGGCATGTCGCGTATTCCGTCCCAGCCGCGACTACAACCGCTCGTCCCGTTCGTCCAACAGGCGCCGAACATCGAGCCGTCGGAGGGAGGAGGGCTGCTTCAACTGCGGTGAACTCTCCCACTGGCGCTCTGACTGTCCGTACCAACGCCCAGCAGACCGGCGGTCGGGAAACGGGAACGGACCGAGGAGGATGTGAGCCGCCGCTCCTCGGTCCCCGCTGTAGTAGCCTCTTCTAGGGTGGCTCGGACGACTCCGCTGATCCGGGGCGCCATCGACGGCGTCCGCGTCACGTGGCTTGCTGACACTGGCAGTGACGTCACGTTCGTCACCAGCAGCTGCCCGGCGGTAGGGTGCAAAGCGTTCCGACCCCTCGTGCACCCTGCATCGGCACCGGTGACTATTGATGGCACGCCGTTGAAGGTGAGGGGGACTGTTGATGCAACCGTCGAGTGTGGTCACCTGCCGCCGCGGCGTCACACGGTACTGATTGTTGACAGTGTGAACACCGAATGCGTCCTCGGCAATGACTTCTTGTCCCTGTATGGCGAGGTGGCGCTCGACTTCTTGCACATGACTATGCGACTGACGGAGAACTCTACGGCCGACAGGCGTGTGACCGGCGGACGCAGCCTCGGCGAGAGGGCGGTGGTACCCGGCGGCCCAGCTGCAGTTGCGTCTATGGAGAGCCGCGACGTCCGTCCGGCTACCGACGGACACCCAGTCGAGCTCACCGCGGACGTCACCATCCCCGCGGCGTCTGAGGTTCTGCTGGCGGGCAGAGTGCGGGCCGACACTGCATGTGCACCCGGGAAGCACATCACCTTGGTCGAGGACAGCAAGTTCACACGACGCTACGGGAACAGCCTCTGCGTCTCGAGCTCTGTGGACGTCATCAGGACAGACAGCGCTGTTCAGTTGCGGCTGTGTAACCCGGGTCGAAGTGCAGTGAAGTTGTACAAGTCGTGCACTGTCGCCCGATGTGTCGGCTACGCGGATCCGCCGACAGTGCGTGCCTCGCCGCTGAGCGATCTCAGCCGGGAGGAAAGGGAGGCAAGAGAGCGACAGCTGGAAGACATAGTCCGCAGCAAGGTCGCCGAGTCGGATGTGACGGACGAGCAGCGCCGTGCCCTGGCGGCGGTCCTGCTGCGACGCAACGGCGCGTTCTCCGTACGGGGAGAGGTCGGTATGTGCGACCTGGTGAAGCACCGCATACGTCTGAAGGACCAGCATCAGCTGCCCATCCGGATACCCCCGCGCAGAACCGACTGGGAGACCCGACGGAAGACCGAAGAGTTCTGTGAGGACCTAATGCGGAAAGGACTCATCCGCAGAAGCCACAGCCCGTGGAGCGCGCCCGTCGTCATGTGCAAGAAGAAGGACGGTAGCAGTCGGCTCACCATCGACTACCGAGGCCTCAACAAAGTGACCGAGTTCGACGCACACCCGCTGGTCCGGATCGACGACGCCCTGGACTGTCTGCAGAACAACAGCTTCTTCACCACACTGGACCTGGCCAGCGGATACTGGCAGTTCAAGATGGACGAGCGTGACATCGAGAAGACAGCGTTCTCGACCCACAGCGGCCATTACGAGTGGCTGAGGATGCCCATGGGGCAGAAGAACTCAGGCGCAACGCTGCAGATGGCGCTCCAGATGCTTCTGGCGGACTCGAACTGGCTATACACCCTGTCGTACGTGGACGATGTCATCCTATGGTCGAAGGACTTCGACACGCACCTGAAACGACTGGACGACATCCTGGGGAGATTCGCGGACGCCAATCTGCTCTTGAATCTGGGGAAGTGTAGTTTCGCCAAGAAGGAGGTACGCTACCTGGGGTACCTCGTGACCCAGGACGGCATCCGCCCTGATCCAGACAAGCTCAAGGCCGTAAGCGACTACCCGACGCCAGCATCGCACGAGGAGCTTCAGAGGTTCATCGGTCTGACATCCTACTATCGGCGCTTCTGTCCCAAGTACGCCGACATGGCCAAGCCGCTGCTGAGACTGTTGGAGAGGAAGGCAGACCGTACTTTCAAGAACGGCTTCAGATGGACTACAGAGTGCGACAGTGCGTTCCAACAACTGAGAGGCGTTCTGGTGACTGCGCCAGTCCTGGCGTATCCCAAGATGGACAGCGACTTCGAGCTGACGACTGATGCCTCCGATGTTGGGATCTCCGCGATCCTGTCTCAGAATGGCCGGCCCGTCGCGTTTGCCAGCCGAGTGTTGGCAAAGGCCGAACGTAACTACTCGACCTCGGAGAAGGAGTGTCTTGGACTGGTCTGGGCCGTGGAACACTTCAGGGTCTACATCTACGGGAGGCGTTGCGTGCTCAGAACGGATCACAACCCACTGCTGGCTCTCTCCACCTCCAACAAGCTGAAGGGACGTCTCGCCAGGTGGGCTCTGAAGCTGTCTGAGTTCGAGCTCGACATCCAACACGTCGCCGGGAAGTCCATTCCCCATGCCGACGCGCTGTACCGTGCGCCGGTCAGCGCCGTGCGTCTGACAGACACGGCTCTGGTGACACCGGAGGAGCAGGAGCGGGACGAGGCTCTGCGCTGTGTCAAGGACGGCATCGCGATCGGCAGGCTCGCCCAGACCGCTCCGGAAGGAGCACGACGGCTTTGGAGGAGAAGAGACGCGTTGAAGATCGAAGCCGGACTACTGATCAACAGATACAGGTGCCGCGGCCGAGAGCGCGAGCAAGTTGTCGTGCCGGCACACCTGGTGCCGGCTGTGCTGAGGCTGGCGCATGATGACCCCATGTCTGGCCATCAAGGAGGGAGGCGCACTCTGGATAGAGTAAGAGACCGGTTCTTCTGGGTCACGATGACTGCGGATGTCTCCGACTGGTGCCGTTCCTGTCAGGTGTGTCTCCAGGTGAAGCAGCCAGACCAGCGCGACAAGGCCCCACATCAGCCGTTGCCTGTTCCGCTGCGGCCGTGGGACTTCGTGTCAGTTGACATCTGCGAACCATTCTCGCCCAGTCGGAGGGGTAACAAGTACATACTCGTTGTCACAGATCAGGCAACGAAGTGGACGGAAGCGTTCCCGATGGAGCGTCAGAACGCCGAGAGCGTGTGCAAGGTCCTCATGGATGAGATCATCTGTCGCTTCGGCGCCATGCGTCAGATCCACTCAGACCAAGGGAAGCAGTTTGAGTCTGAGCTCTTCCGCATGCTGTGTGCAAGGTTCGGCATCCAGAAAAGTCGGACAACTCCCCATCATCCACAAGGAAACCCGCAAGCGGAACGGTTCATGAGAACACTCGGCAACATGCTCCGGTCCTACGTGTCGACAAATCACGCTGACTGGGATGCACGGCTCCCGGAGGTCATGGCGGCTTACCGGACAAGCGTGCATGAAACAACGGGACAGACTCCACATATGCTGCTGCTCGGCTATGAGGCCACGACTCCAACAGATCTCGCGGCAGGTCGCGCCCGAGATGACAGCCAGATAGCATCACGCCTCCAAGAACTGGACGAGCTGCGCCATGAGGTGAAGGAGAAGGTGGAGTCCAGCAGGCGCGCCTACAGACAGAAACAGACCGTCAGGTTCAGTCAGCACGCTCCGGGGGACCTCGTCATGGTGTCAAACCTGAACAGGAAGGTAGGCGTCAGTCCGAAGCTGTCCAACAAGTGGATAGGACCGTTCGAGGTTCTCCAGTTGAAGAGCGAAGTGACCTACCGAGTGAGGGAAGTAGACGGCAGGAGGTGGTCTATGATCGTGCACCACGACCGCCTGCGTGCTTGTCCAGTGAGGCCTGACCGACTGCTCTCTGAGGACTGCAGCTCGGACGCCGGCACCCCGGCCCCCGTCCTGCCGGCGCCGGCGCCTGCACGTCGGGCTGACGAGACCCGCCTGGACTCGTTCGTGGACCTGGCCGTGGAAGACCTGCGTCATGGCGCGGCACCGGACGGTTCTCACGGACCGAGGGCTGCTGAGGATGAGCCCACCGAGGAGCCTGCTGAATCTGAGACCTGCTCCCCGCCGCAGCTGAACCGCTACCCGCTGCGAAACCGCAACGAGCCTGATCGGCTCACCTACACGAAGATGTAGCTGGAAGTGGGGAGGGAGGTGTGTGGCGGTCACACTTCGGCCTCCCCTCACTGTGCGCGCGCGACCGCCCCTGCGCGTGACCGGCCGATCATCCGACCGCCAGCTGACCTTGCCCCGGGGCACTGGAGGTCACAACCCCGTCCCGCTCCGCGCGGGCCAGCGCCGCACGGACGCGGCAGTTATCGACGAGTGCTCGGTGAGTGAACGCAACAATATAATAGCCGAAAAAGCCAAAAAGTTTTTTTTTTAATTTCGAGAGAAAAAAAACAGAATATATATGATATTCCTTACCGCCTTCTATCTTCATACCAAATTTGAGATCGATACCTCCTTATTTTGGCCAAGTTATAGCGAAAAAAACTGTTCAAAATTGAAAACGTCAAATTTTCAAACTCAATAGGTATGAGCAATTGCAGTAGACCTCGTAACGCAAAACAAAGACCACATTGAGACTCCCCGTGACGAGCTGCATCGAAATTCGAATCAATACCCATTTTATGCATAACTATCAACTTTGAAAGTTGACCTTTTTTGACCTGACCTTGACCTGACCTTCACCAGAACATAATCTAAACTGGTCCCAAAGGCTGCCTGACCCACATACTCGCATTTCACATGTAAGATAGACCATAAAACATGCATCACATGATATTTTCATATTGTGACCCTCAGTGACCTGACCTCTGTGATCTGACCTGGTATCAGTGACCTCAAATAGCAGAATATCCCCATCGATTATTTTCAAGGAAATGCATTTTACTCGATTTTACAACGCATTTCTTAACCCTATTAGTGGCAGGGGGGTTGTTTTTATCCACCCCTCAGGTTTTTCGGGACTATCTCCGAAACCGCTGAAGCTACGATGCTGAAATTTTCTGACTTTTCCTAAAACTAAATTGGGCACATTCCCTGAAAATTTCAAGTTCATAACTTTACCAGGGGCGGCTCCAGAGCACTGGGAATTGGGGGGTCCTATTCGTGAAGCGGGTCATTTGGGCGAAGATCACGATGCTGCACCAGTTTTACGAACAGTGAATGAAAGGTATCATGTGATAACATATACAGTTATTGTGCATCCTCTTTTGACACGTTTTTGCTATAATAGGCGGATCCAGGCGTCCAAAAAGGGGGGTTATGCAGTTGACCGGTCGACCTTGACCCGGCCGGACGTGTTTGCGGCCGCTCCGTCCGCACGCGCGGCTGGTGGAGCGAGAGCACCTGGCCAGCTAGTGTTTTTGTGTAGCGTGAGTCGCTTGTGGGTCTAACCATGACCAAAAAGCGAAAGGCGTGTTCTCCAACAGAAGGAGGACAAAGTGAGCTTTGCGAAGAGTTGAAGAAATTCATCGTGGAAGAAAATGCGAAATGTGTTCGTGAGATAAAGGCCGCGAGTGACGGACGCTTAGTGGCGATCGAGGAGTCACTGTCTTTCACAATGGACTCGATCACTGCGGTGTCTAACAGGCAGTATTCCGCTGATCTGGACATTGTCCAACTGCGTAAGGAGACAGCCCACCTCAGACGGCGAGTTCAGGAGCTGGAACTGGTGGAGGATAAGCGACAGCAGGAGCAGAGGCTGGCGTGCCTGTTTTTCTCCGGGCCGGCGGTTCAGACGCACACCCAGCGGGACCAGGCAGTGAGACAGATTCGGTCCGTGGTGCAACAGTATCTGAACCACACTCTGGACGACAGGCAGGTCAAGACCGTCATAAGACTGCAGAATGGAAAGATACTGCTGGAGTTTACCTCCTTTGCAACAGGTTCCGACAGAGACATCCTTTTCCGGTCGAAGGCAAGGCTGAAGGGTTCCGGCCTCTTTATCGCCGAATCACTGACGCCACGCAGGCAGGCCATGTTTTTGGAGCTGTTGCGAATGAAGAAGGAGGGAAGGATCCATTCGGTTTTTACCCGTTCTGGAGATATCCTCGTGTGCCGGTCACGTGGATCGGCACCGATACGTATCGCTGACCCGGAGGCGGTACGCCAGCTCGCTGGCGGTGACCCGCCGGAGCGCCCCGACCAGAGGCGCGCCCAGGGAGAGCGCGGAGCAGCACCGCCGTGCGCCGCCCCTAGCGGGGAGCGGAGAAGTTCGGGGCGGGCAGCGACCTCGCCTCGAAGCACCGACAACAACATGGCGGTGGAGACGCATGATCCCGTGGATACTAACAGTCCGGGTCGTCGGGGTTCGTACTCCGGGCCGTCACGTGTGGGGGCTGCTGACGGACTGGAATCAGCAGATTCCATCGGAGTGCAACGTCAGAGGACCACATCGTCGCTTCTGGAGTGCGCCCAGACACCATCGGTTCGACTGGTGCAGCTGTCTCCGCCGCTCCGTGAGGTGCCGTCTCCGGGCGCACCTGCTGAGCTGCTGACCGACGCGGCTGATGGCGGCCGCGCGCCGCGGCGGCCCCCCGCTGCCGCCGTATCGGACGCGCCCTTGGCTGTGACGTCAGAGACTGGTGGACCTGCTGGGGTGGCGCGGGATTCTGATGGGGATGGGGACCATCGAGGGGCGGCGAGTGCGAGCTCTCGGCCGGCTACAGATGTCGCCACTGTCGGGTCGAGCAGGACCGGATCGGGGCGCGGTCCTGCTGGTAAGGACCGGTCGTACGGAGCTCGTGAGGCGCACCCTGCCGCTCCTGGTAACCCGGCAGCTGGTTCGCGTTCCAGAGATATCAGGGAGTATTTCTAGAGAGAAGAGTCTGGCATAATCAGTGTAATGATCGCTCTAACAGTTACCCTGTTTTGCTGTTTTTCATATTTGAACATACACAATGTTCCCGTTCTGTTTTTCTTTATGAAATGTTTTGAGAGCATCTTATTCGATAGACTTAAGTCAGGAAAATCCGTGTTTCTTGCACTAGCTTTCATCGTAAGTGTTTTGCTTATCATGCTGTATGCGTCGCTAAATTACCGCTCGCGTACCCCTCAGCTGTGTTTGTTAACTGATTTCTTTGATATTTTTGTTAGTAACTGGCATAAACTTTCTATGTTAAAGCGGTTTGTCGTCCAGCCTGCCGGTGGCGGGCGCGGCGTTTGCGGCGGCGGCGGTGGCGGCGGCGGTGGCGGCGGCGGCGGCGGCGGGGTCTGCGCTGTGGCTCCTGGGCGCGGAGGTGTGGAGGGAGACAACGTGATGGGCGGTGAGAGAGTCGGCGTCGGCCCCTGGCCGAGCGCCCCTCGTGCGACCTGGATTTGTCGCTGCCGGCCTAGTCGGGTGGCCCCTCCTGCCCGTGGCCCTGTGCGCACTATATTAGTTCACGGTCAACTATTTTCTTTTGATGTATCTCCTACCGTTCATAGCAACAGCTGTCTAGCTGTGTATATCCTGGCTTATGTCCGAGCTCAAAGTTGCGACATTTAATTGTAGAGGCCTAGGAGGTCAAGTGAAAAGAAGAGACGTTGTTAATTATCTGCGAAAGAAAGAAAATGATATATTGCTATTGCAAGATACACACTTGACAACACAAACAGTTCACAACTTTAACCACCTCTGGAGAGGGAAAGGTTATCATTCTTGTGGCTCATCAAACAGCCGGGGCACATCGATCCTGTTTAAATCCAACGTGCAGCATGAAATAATCCATGAAGAATATTGTAAAGACGGTAATTTTGTCATACTAGTTTGCAATATATTTCCAAACACTTACACATTCGTCAGTATCTATGGCCCAAATGATGACTGCCCTAATTTTTTCGACCAGCTCCGAATGAGGCTGAGCGAAATTGGATCGGAAAATTTATTAATCGGAGGGGATTTTAACTTTGTAATGAATTACCAACAAGACTCAAATTACTCTCAGCAGAATAACCCCCGTGCCAGAAATGTATTTGCTAGCCTCATTGAACATTTTAGTCTGTTAGACACCTGGGATGAACTTCATCCTCAAACGAGAAGTGCCACCTGGACTCGTCAAAATCCATTCAAATGGGGACGGCTAGATCGACTATATATTCAGGAACATTTGTTGAATCATGTTACGGAAGTTAACGTTCAAACAGGGTACAGATCAGACCACTGTATGGTGTCACTAAATTTGAAGCAGCCTAGAAAGAAGAGTGGTCCTGGGCTTTGGAAGTTTAATGAGTCATTAATAGACGATGACTCATACAACACCTTAGTGGTGAAGGTCATTAATAGTGTAATAAAGCAATATGCGGTTCCAATTTATAGTGATTGCTTTATATGTGATCCAAAGAACTTTAGTGCGATAGAGTTTATCATAAATGATGGGTTATTTTATGAAACCTTACTTATGATGATCCGTGGAGAAACAATACGCTTTTCAAAACAAAAAGCTAAAAGAAACAGGATAAAAGAAAAAGAAGCAACAATAGAAGTCAACAGATGCGATGCATTGTTTAAGATGAATCCATCACATGAAAACCTTCGCCGTCTAGATGATGCTAAGCAAAATCTTGAAAACATACGTAAACCTATGATTCAAGGCCTAATAACTAGGTCTAGAGTAAAATGGTTCGAAGAGGGAGAGCGATGCACAAAGTATTTCCTGTCGCTGGAAAAAAGAAATGCAGTAAGAAACTCAATACAGTCGCTCAAAATAGGTGACTCCATCATTAATGATAAAGAAGAAATAAATAAGCACTTTTCAAAGAACTTAGAAGAAAAATATAAGAAAAACAGCAACGCAAACCCCACCACGTGTCTCAGAAAGCATATTACGCGAAAGTTAAGGCAAGACCAACGAGATGTTTTAGACATGCCTCTAACGTTAAACGAATTACATGGTGCTTTAATGAGCATGAAGAAAGGCAAATCGCCAGGATCGAACGGCTTCACCTCCACCTTCTTTAAACACTTTTGGGAGCTCATAGGAGTATTCTTGTTTCGCGCTACAAACGAGGGACTTCTTTTTCAAAAAGTACTGAATTCACACAAGGAAAGCATCATCACGCTTATACCAAAACAAGGGAAACCTATGGATTCAATCAAGGGATGGAGACCAATTTCGTTACTTAATGTAGATTTCAAAATAGTTTCTACTGCAATTGCAAACAGATTAAAATCAGTATTAAGTTCATTGATATCTCCCTCGCAGACGGCTTATATCCCGGGTAGATTTATAGGCGAGAATAGCAGGTTGATGTATGACGTCATAGAGCACGTGAACAATGTGGGATCGTCTGGCTGTGCAATGGCTATTGACTTCGAAGCTGCCTTTGACACAGTTTCCTGGCAGTTTTTGCTAGAAGCGCTTCGTTATTATAACTTTGGACCATTTTACGTAAAAATGGTAAAAACGTTTTATTTGAATTCAAACAACCATGCTCGTATCCTGCTTGACGGAAAATTAGGCGATAAAATTTATATGGAAAGAGGCATAAGGCAGGGTGACCCGATATCAGGCTACCTTTTTAACTTAGTTGTCGAGCCCCTAACTAGCCAAATGATAAAATCGGAGATCATAAAAGGAATTGCATTAGGACAAGGAATAGAGGCGCGTGTTTCACAATATGCAGATGATTTGATAGTTTTTTCGCAGTTGAACCAGCCATCAATAAGAGGGGTAATCAATGAACTTGAACAGTTTACAAAGGTCTCAGGCTTACGAGTTAATGTAGACAAAACTAAATGTTTACCGATTGGTAAAAGCAAAGATAATGAATGCTTAAGCAATCTAGGCGTAAATGTAGTCAATGAGTTAAAAGTCCTTGGGATTGTTTACAATAGTACAAATAACGACATTGAAGATAAAAATGTAAGTCTCGTTATCCCTAAGTTAGTGCAAGAGATTGCACAGTGGAGACGGCGAAAGCTAACACTTCTTGGCAAAATCACTGTGGTAAAAGCAATGCTATTATCGAAGTTTGTACATCTTTTCACATCTTTGCCGAATCCATCTTGGGATATTATTAAGAAAATTAACTGTTTACTGTTTAATTTTATTTGGGATAGTAAATCAGACAAAATAAAGAGGAGTAAACTGGTGCAAGACTATAATAGCGGTGGACTCAAGATGGTAGAATTAGAAGCCTTCATCAAAAGTTTAAAAACATCGTGGTTACAAAGACTGTACTGGTCAAGTTGTGACGCAGTTTGGGCAAGCCATGTCAATAACAACTTGCCATCCGTTGAAAAGCTTATCTGCTTTGGTGTCTCTAAATTGAAGGATGTGACTGCAAAACGCTTTAAGAATAGGTTTTGGAAAGACGTATTAAACGCATGGGTTTCGTTCTGTGCCTCAGTGCATCTCGCCCCTTCCGAGCTTCTGACAGAGCCTCTGTGGTTCTCCGACCACACGAAATTCAGGAAATCTATAGTGAAGTCCTGGGATGAAAAAGGCCTACGTTTTTTGGTTGACCTATTCAATAAAGAGACGGGAGCGTTGCGTGGTAGGAGCGAATTATGTGAGCTGTTTAACGTAAAAATGACATTTTTATGTCATGCCTCTCTTGTAAGAAACATCTCAGCGCTTTCGATAGCCGCTCAAGAGGTAAAAAACGTAGCACTCCCAATTATGCCTTTCAAATTAACTTTATTAGGGAAAACTCGTAAGATATCACACGAAGTATATAAAGTATTAATAGCCAAACTTAAAAGTAAACCGAGCAATATTCAAAGCTCAGTCAAACGTAAATGGATAAGAGATGTTCAAATACATGAAGAGACACTGGACGATGTCCGTCAATCAACACGCAGTACTTATTTACAATCATTTCATTATCGCTTTACATCTAGGATAATGGCAACAAATACTTTCCTACATCGGATAGGAATAGCTGAAAGCACACTTTGTTCCTTTTGTAATTTAAACGACGAAACACTAATTCATCTTGTATGGGAATGCGATGTGACGCAAAAATATGTAAAAGAGATCATCGACCATTTAAAGCACAAGTATGAGTTGTCGTTTAGATTTACAAATCAGTCATGGGTTTTTCCACGTGTATCTATGTTAGGATCCTTAGGCACGCTAATATCTACAATAGCGAAGTTAGTAATATTCAAAGCAAAATATAACTCAAGTATTCCACACCTTCAGCACTTTTTATCCTTAGTCAAAATTGAAGCATCAAATGAAGAGCGTTACGCGTTGAAATCAAACTCAATGCAGTCACATGTCCTTAAATGGGGCAGGCTTGCAAACATATCAAGAGAAATAGATAATTCACAACCCATTTCGAATCCTTGTTCCTTGACAACTGAGTCCATTGTTCTCCCGGCGCGCACCGGGTCCCGGGTGGGGGTGGGGCGCTGGCTGCGCCGGCCGTCTGGTCCGGATTCGCCCGCCCTCCGTTCTCTGCCCGCCCGGTCCTCCGCGTCGGCTGCCCGCGGCGGCCCTGTCGCTGCTGCTGCCGCCGGCGCGGTCGCCCTGTGCTCGTCCGCTGTGTTGGCTGGCGACTAGCGAGCGACGACAAAACGTGTGAACTCTGTATGTGTGCTCTAAAAATGCCATGACAACAAACAGTGCTAATATGTACAGTGCTAGGTACAGTGGGACACTGACCCTGTCCATCCCCACTCGGGAAACAGTTTATGTGCTCATCGTTTCCTGTGTTTTGTTATGAGATGCGTTCGTCCTCAGTTGTTTGGCTTCTAAATAAACGGAAAAAAAGGGGGGTTATGTTTTACCTCCCAACATAGGTGCCCTGACACCGCCTATGCATGACCAATACAATTGTAGTCGTTCTCTCATAAGAAAATTGTAACATAACAAGACCATTACCACCCTTTTTAGAAACAGTACCAACAAAAACCTTATTTACTATACTTTTTGTGCACCCCCAATCTCAATGATCTGTATCCGCCTATGATTTTTGAAAATGCATATTTTTAGGATCCATGTGAATTCCTGGTTCATTCTCTATCGATCGGCAAAAGTTGCGTTAAGATTGGTTCAGAAACCTGGCCGTGATAAACAGTCTAAAATATATCTGCAATTTGCCCGTTTTTACCCCCCTCTACACCCCCTATTGACATTTTTTAATTTTTCATTTTTTAGAAATGTAGATCACGTTGAGCGAAATCGAATGCCGTTTGAATTTTGAAAATCGGCCCGTTAGATCTCGAGATATCAAGGGGGGGGGGTCGTAAACAGCCCCCCCCTGCCACTAATAGGGGGTAGCCAGGAGCCTGCCACTAATAGGGTTAAATGCCTTTTCTCTTAAAATAAACGGTGAAAGTTAGACACTTGACCTGACCTGTGGTGTCATCGGTTTGACCTAGGTCAATGAAATTCGGTCACAAGGTTGGATGAAACGGTATCACGGAAAATCGGAATACCGATACCAAACCAAATACCAACCAAAACCGTGGAGAAATACCGAAACCAAACCAACTTGGGAACATCAGGAAATACCAACTTTTTGCCGATTTCTTAGCCTCATAAGCATTAGCAAGGGTTCATGATACCAACAAAATACCAAGTAGGTATATTAGGATTGAAATACCAAATACCGAGTTGGTATCGGTTTGGTATCGGTATACCAAAAAGTTGGTTTGCGATTGACATCTCTATTCAACACCGTTTGCTGCTTGTCGCCTGTCGGTATGGTGCGTGGTTTTCGATATCTTAGGGAGGGGCAAAATACCCCCCCCCCCCAACAGGGCGCGTTGCTCGGCAGACCCGAACGGGGCGAACAGTTTTTCGCAAATAACTCTTGATAGAGGCATGCTAGAGCGATGAAAACGCCTTACATGTGTTCAGCTCGACGATACGGATCGACTGATATGCAACATGACCCTTTCCGGTCAGGTCTTGACCTTGACCTGAGGTCAAATTTTCAAGTTGACCTTTCAAGGTCAAGTTATAGTTCATTCGATGCGTCTTGACGAGAGGAACACGATGTCGTAAAAGTAAGCTCGTACAAGGCTTGGGGCAAAAGTTATTGCAGAAAAACTGTTTCCGAAAAAAATCTGTTATTTTTGCAGTTTTTGCCCCCTGCAGGCAAAACCGTTGACGTTAGGTCAAATCTGAGAGAATTGCTCAGAAAGGGCGTTAATAGGGCTATCGAATGCGCTTTTCCGCGGCGCTGTAGCTCTATTGGTTCCCGAGTTATGCGTTGGCTTCTTGGAAATTGTCGACATTTGACCTGGAAATCGGCAAAATTTTGCCTTCAATGACCTTTGGTGACCTGACCTTTGACTTGACCAAAAAATTGACTGAAGTGATTTCGTCATTATTTTTGGCGCTCTTTCGAACGCCGCCTTCTGCGTATCGCTACGTGGTCCAGGAGCCGAGTTAGAAGGGGGGGGGGTGTTCAGACACGCCCCCCCCCCCAGCAGGGCGTGGAAATCCCGGACCGCCAGCCGGACGCGGGTTAACCCGCGCCCCACTGGGGGGGGGGGCTATTTATAGCCCCCCCTCCGGTTTTTCTGCAATAACTTCCAAACCGCTTGACGAATCGACGCCAAACTTTCAGTACCTTCGGCTGCATCAATTTGACACCTTGTGTCAAAATTTGAACTTCGTAGCTACCATAGGTCGGCCGGAAATGACGTCAGAGTGACGTCATGTTCGTCCGATTTCGACGCAAAACATTGAACCACGGCAATCGCTCCCAAGAGCTCAGTTTTTAAGTTAGATCCAATTTCTTTGCATGAAAGAACTCAGAATTGACCGCGCTATCAAACTGCTATCTCGGATTTTCAAAATTTTGAAAATTTCGAAAATTTTATATAATACTATTCAAAATTTATATTTTTATATTTTTTCAAAAAGTTTTTGACTTTTCGAAAAAACCGGAATATATGTGACAGAACGCATGATTGTGACTAACTCTAGCAAGTTTTAGCTAAATATCTTCAAAAATGGCCAAGTTATACGCATTATTGCAAAAAATTCACAATTATTAATTTTTCAAATCAATTTTTCAGTACGTATTTGGCATCGTACACCAATATAAATGGCACCATCGTGTTCCTGAGCTCAAACTGCATCCAATAGACACCTTTTTTGTTGAAAAATTTCAACTTCAAAATTTGACCTTTTTTGACCTGAAAGTGACCTGACCTAAGCTAATTTCGACTCAAAATGACCTTGAATGACACAGACGACATCAAATTCGAAATCTATGGCCTAAATGGACCATAAAACATGTGTCACGTGACCGACGCATGATATAATATTTTCGTGACCTGTGATGACCTGACCCTGACCTGAAAATCAAAGTACAAGTTTGGTACCCTCAAGGTATCTAGAGCATCTGTTCACGAGTGTGGAAACCAAAAATGAGCCTGATCTGACTTGTAAGACGGCGGCCAGAGCCCAAAATGTGAACAAGCCAAAGTGCTAATAATTTTTACTTTGACCTGACCTGTGACGTCATCGGTGACCTCGAGGTCAATGAAATTAGGTTTCGCTCGACAGTTTTTCCGGGGCTATCAGACGCCGTTTGAATTTTGACGATCGGCCCAGTAGTTTCGGAGTTAGGAGGGGGGGCTATGAATAGCCCCCCCCCCCCCAGTAGGGCGTGTTATACACAGACCCCAGTGGGGCGCGGGTTAAGTAAGAAAGACTTCTAAATAAAAAATGAGTAATGGGCCAATTGAGTCAGCCTTAGAGCGTTGCTGAGGAATCATTATCAGTCACGATTCCACGTGCTTGAGGTAATATTGGCGAATTTTTCACGTATAGAAAATGCCTGCAATAGTGAGTGCCATTGTCTGAGAATTACCCCCGCCGTGCTGGGGGAGCGGGGGGGGGGGGGTAGGGGTCACGCATCCCCGTCAGGTTTTTGGCACAGCTATTGATACATATTTTCCGCACAAGTTGTGAAAAATTCAGATCTGGGTCGTTCAAGGTCAGGTCACTAGGTCACGTCGTGACCTTACCTCAGAAAAGTTCCAATTCTCGCGCTTTAGCTACACCAACTGAACGATCGCTTTGAAATTTCCAACGATAAAACACCTCAGATGTGTTCCACTTGACGATACAGATCGACTAATATGCAACATGACCTTTTTCAGTCAGGTCATGACCTTGACCTGAGGTCAAAATATCAACATGATCGTTCAAGGTCAAATTATAGTTCATTCGACGGGTCTCAACGAGGGACACACGATGCTGGCAAAACAAATCTCGAGACTCTCTTTCGTCAAAAATTATTGCGAAAAAAAAAACATTTTTTGTTGTAAAAACGGTTATTTTTCTGTTTTTCCCTGATCCCTCTCGGGGCTTAACTGTTGACCTGAGGGCAAATCTGAAAACGATGTACGGAAAGGCATTCGAAAGAGCTATGGAATGCGCTTTTCCCCGGCCACACTGAAAACAATTTAACCCAAGGCCCGCGAGTAAACCGGTGTTTTGAGGGTACCCCTATCCGCAACCATTTTTAACCACCCTCCCAGGAGTACAGTAACAGTAAGGTCCCATTGCAGTGTAGTCGTCCCTGCTCTCAGCGGACTTGTTCGCTGACAGCGGTTATATCCGTTCAGAGCAAGTACGACTACACCGCAATGGGACCTAGCACTACTCCTGGGAGGGTGGTAAAAAATGGTTGCGGATAGGGGTACCCGTAAAACACCGCGGTTTACTCGCCAGCCTTGGGTTAAATTGTTTTCAGTGCATGTAGCTTTTTTGGTTTCCGCGTAATGCGTCGGTGTTACCTTTGATGACCTTTGTGACCTAACCTTTGACCTGACCTAAAAAATGACGAAAGTGGTTTTGTCCTCCTGTTTTTGAACGCTCTTTCGACTGCCGCTTAATGCATGTTGCTACCTGGCCCAGGAGCCGAGTTAGACGGCGCGGGGGGGGGGGGCGTTTTCACGCGCACGACACGGAAAACTCTGACCAACAGCACTGTGCGAGTTGAATGGAACAGTTCACTTTCCCAAAATTAGCTTTTTTGCAATGGAATTGTGATTTTTTATGCACAAACTAATCACCAAAGAAAATAAACCTTTTTATAAAAGACGATCATTTTGTTTATTCTAATATAGGAAGAACTAGACTCTATATATGATCTCAGGCAGCTTTTGCCAAATTGTCAGGGAACTCAGATTTGTTTTTCAATAGAAAAACACAATTCTAAAGAATAGTGTTTTAACTATTGACAACAAACCTTCGGTTAAAATAGGTATTGTTTGACGCGGAAACTTATTACGCTTCGACCAATCATATTGCGTAGTACGAACCCATTGGCTGCAGGCAGCATGCTGATGGGCTGACCATGACGCCGCTGCATTCCTCAGCAAGGCACGCATTCCTCTGCAAGGCACTCTGTTCGGCACGAGAAATGGAATATGTATCTTCATCTAGATAGCGTGAAAGGTATAAGAAATGATGACTTATTCATGAACGTTCACGAACTGTTCGTGAACAAATAATTGTTCTGTTCGTGAACATGTGACCTTGATTTAATGATGGAATTTGTAAACTGTCTAATAAACAAACAAATAAACGTAGCTTACGAACTGTTCATGACCAAATATTCAAGCAACAAACCCTGGTTTACGGTAAGCAACCCTATTGGTAGGGGCTGAAAACTGTTAAACTCGATTCATACACAGTAGCCCCAGCCCCCACCAATTGCATACCCTAGTGATAGCCCCGACTTGTGTTGGTCCAGGTCACGGAACGGTGCAAAATGCATCATTGCGTAGCGCTCCAGGCGGTGGCAGGCGGTGCACCGCCTCCAACGCCCTGTAACTTTGCACGCGCGTGAACACTGCATATTGCACATTTCATACATTTGTCATTGGCCAACGTTTCATTTCCGCAGCATGTGTGACACTTGGACATTATCTCAAAACGGTAGGTAGCACTTACCGCTTACGCCATACACTAGCATGTTTCAAAACCTATCCGTTTCGCGCCAGATGTTCGCGCTTCTGCATGCAGCGCGAAAATAAAACCCCGCCAAGTGTCGGCTCCGTCAGGTGTAGCGCCGCGGTGCCAGAGGGGAGGGGTAGGGGGAGGAGAAGGGCGGGGCTTGCGGTGACTGCTGCCGGCAGCTGAGCTGGCTTGGCTCCCGGCTCAAAACAGAGCGATCGCTGAGGAGGGAAGGGTGTGTCGCTTGTGCAGTGCCTTGAGGAGTTTCAGGACGATCTTTTCGGACGAAGAGCGACAGGTGACGATTGTTTCTGGAGTGAAGGAGGAGGCGCCCTAACAGGTGGGTTGAAATGGTTCGAGTTTTTGTGTTTTTTTTCCATACACTATAAAGTGCTGTCCTAAAAGGAAGCATTGTTCGGGATCGGGATGATCGTGTACGATTGATTCCGCAATACCGTTGTTTAAATATAAGCGCAACTGTCTGGGAAGCTTCACAAAGTGTCCCTTTTGCTTATCCGCTTCGTATTTCCGACTTCTCGGTGCCTCGTTTTCGAATCTTTGCAGAGGGAGCTGTTAAATCTTTAGTAACGATATGCATTTAAATATCCAGCCTGCTTCACATTTCATTTCTCTGCAGACATTTTAATTTGCAGCTGCTTCTTGCATAATTGTTTGACGTAGCGCTTATCATGCACTGAAGGGCAAAATGAAATTGAAGTGCAATGTCTTTTCAGAAATTTGCACTATCATTGCCGGTATCTACCTCTCCAACTTCTATCCCCCCCTCCCCCTCCAAGTCTCGAGTCGTTCTCGTCATGGCCACCAGTGCGCGGGTGGAGGATGACTCCGTTCGCCAGAGTTGACATTTGGCACCGGCGCGCTCCGTTCATTTGGCGCTCATTCAGACGCCTGTTCCCCTCTCTCCCCCCCCCACCTCCCCCTCCCCCTGTGACCCCCCCCCCCCGCGGGCCGCCGCACCGCCACCGGTGGTGTCTGGTTTGCGGCGGAAAAAGCCAGCTTCGCACCAAATCCGCACGCGGAAGTCACACTAACGCGACTTGCAGAGAAGATAACAATCTCAATCTAGGGAAGATGGCGTGTGCTCATGAAAGTTAGGCGCTCAGCTGGCAGCTGCTGGGTTAAAAGTGATGGAAATTGGAATGGCACGCATCAGCTTACCCCCCATGCGATTACTGTCCATCGCAGAGATCTGTAAACACGGTAGAATCTGGTCTGGACCAGTGGCGGCGGAAGATAATTTTGGATGGGGGTGCAAAGTTTTCTCAAGGGGCCCCTCGGGAAGTTTTGGGCCCCCTTCTTTTTTGGGGTGATTATTATTGATTTATGAAAAACGAAGATTTTGGAAAACTATCCCCATACACACAAGTTATGTAAAAGGTTTGAAATTGCAGTGTACATACCTAGTGTTTAGGAGCCCCTTGGAAACCGAACACATAAATACTCCTCCAGAGACCTACATGACTCCTCTGAGAGAATGAGCCCTCCGATCAGGGTCGGTCCCTTGAAAGCTGCTGAAAGGTTTCAGAAGGCAGTATAGGCTCGAAAGTCTTTTGAGGGCTCTCAGAAACCAGCATCGGACCCCCACCAAAAAAAAAAACTATAAAGCCGGGATGGAGGCCACAGGAGACGATGTTTAGCCTAAAGAGCCGGTATGGAGGACTGATTAGAGGAAAGGGGTCTCAGTGGGGTCTTCAGGGACAAGCGTTTGAGCCCCAGAAGTATGTGTGGGGTCTTAGAGGCAGGTAGACCCCTGGGGTATGCACGGGGTCCCAGGAGCTCGCGTGTGAGCCCAGATATTCGGCTGGCAGCTACTAGAACCAGCATGGGGATTCTTAGAAGCCGCTTAGACCCACATTTCATGGGTCATGAGTCCCAAGAGTCGATGTAGGGGCCATAAAAGCCGGTGTAGGGCCCATGGTCCCATAAGTTCCAACATTGAGCCTCTCAGAGGCCGGCGACGGGGCACCGAGAGCAGATAAAGTGCCTCAACAAGCCGACATGGGGCCTGAGAATCAGTGTCGAATTTCAGGAGCCTGCGTGAGCTCTCGGAGACCTTCGTATTTCGTAAGGTCCACAAAGGTCGTTGGGTCCTCTGAATCTGAACTCTGCGAGGCCCTCACAGGCCATCATGTCTCCTGGCACCTGCCTGCGTTGAGTTGAGACCCTCCGAGGCCGTCGTAGGGTTTTTCAGATGCCAGCGTTGGTCCTTGAAGCCTTCGTTAGGCCCTAGAAGCCGTCAAAAGGGCCCTCAGAGGTCAGCATGGCGGCATGGCCCCTGGAGCCTGACTGCGTCGAGGCCCTCAGAGGCCATCGTGGGGCCCTCATACGCCAGCGTGGGCCTTTGGAGCTTGCGTTGGGTCTTAGAGACCATCGTGAGGGCCCAGAGGGGTCGTCGTCAGGGCCCTCAGCCCCTCAGGGACCGTCCTGGGGTTCTCAGAAGTTGTGAGGGCCTTTAGAAGCCTTCGAGAGGATCATCAGAGGTCGTCATGAGGGTCCTTGGCCATAGTGAGGGTCTTCATGGGCCCTCAGATACCTTTGCAGGGCTCTCAGAGGCCTTGGTAAGACCGCTAGAGGCTATCGTTAGGGCCCTCAATAGACCGTTGCAGGGCCCTCAAATGCCAGCATAGCCCCTGCCTGCAGCCTGGTTGGGTGGGGGCCCTCAGAGGCCGTCGCTGGGCCGTCTGAAGCCAAATGGGCCCTCAGACTTGAGTTAGGTCTAGGTCCGTCACGAGGGCCCTCATAGACCGTCGTAGAGGCCCTCAGAGGCCAGCGGGCCCCTGGAATCCTGTGGGACCCTCAGCGGTCGTCATGAGGGCCCTTAGTGGTCGTTATAGGGCCCCAGAGGACAGAGGTCGCGAGAGCCCTCAGAGATCATCGTAAGGGCCCTCAGAGGCTGTCATAGGGGCCCTCAGAGGCCAGCGTGACCCCTGAGTCTCATAAGGGCCCCGGAGTCTCTGTGGGACCCTCAGCGGTCGTCATGAGGGCCCTTAGTGACCGTTGTAGGGCCCCAGGGCACAGAGGTAGTCGTGGGAGCCCTCAGAGATCGTCATAAAAGGGCCCTCTGAGGCCGTCGTGGGGGCCCTCATATGCCGCATGGAGCACCAAACGCGGCTCGGGACACTTCTAGCCGGTGTGGGGGCCCCAAAGACTAGCATGGGACACTCCTGACCATAATTGGACATCCCGGATGATTCCACATCAGTGTTCGGTTCCCGATCACTGGTTTTCAGGAGAAAATGTATTGGATGGTGCGACGGGCCCCTTGTACGGATTTTGGGGGTGCAAAAAGATATGTTTGCACCCCCATGTTTTTCGATGGGGGTGCAGCTGCACCCCCTGCACCCCCTATTCCGCCGCCACTGGTCTGGACGTTTCTGAGGGGATTTCGGGAAAGGTAAATTTCCAGAATGTTTTCGTCTATCTCATTAGCCCGTAGCCGTATGGAGCTATGAAGAGCAGCGTGGATTTGGAAGCACGCCGGTGGGTGCGGAGAGACTAAAAAGCTGTTCTGGCGCTGCTTCAAAGAGCAAGTCAGCACGCAATCTATACCTACAGAAATGGCACGCAGACACACTGGCAGGCACTCGACTATGGCGGCGCCGTCTTATTTCTCGCTACATGCCAAATGTTCGTAATGAGATGCAGCCCCATCCCTTGTCTGCTGCAAGCTTGAGATGGCCTGGAATAATATCGGTGGCTCGCCTCGACCGATTTGTTTATCTAAACCCGTCATATCCGTCTTTCCAGATCTGTTGTGCATATGCTATGAGGATCAATATGTGGAAACCAAGAGTGGCCGAAGACTTTTGTCCATAGTTCTTTTGAAAAAAGTAAATTATCGTTAACAGTCCCATGGTGGACTGTGCAATGAATTAATGACATGATTTTCTTATTATTATGTGATGTGCTTCCTTGACGATTCATTTGACGATACCCGTACCGTGCCGATAAATTACGACAATTTAATCCGATCTCCTCACAGAATTTAACCCTCGCCGGCCGAGGGGGGGGGGGCGGGTGCCGCCCCCCCCCATAGGGTTTTTTCGCGATAGCTCCGAACACGCTGGCGATAGAGAGCTGAAACTTGGCATACCTGACCTTTGATCCAAGCCGGATCTTTTGACACCAACCGCATTTTTGGGTCTGGTCAGGTCACTGACCTATGACGTCATAAGTGAACCTCTGCACGGTCTTCAGATGTCGCAACTTCGCAACGCCCTCACTGCCAGAGGAGATGTCACAGGGAATTGAAACTTGCAGGATCTAGTATCCATTATGAGTCCCACAACTTGTATATCTCGGATTTTTCCTAAAGGTCATATGAGGTCAGGTCATTTTCGTGACCTCACCATTATAAGCCAATGGGGAAAAATTCAAACTGCTATTCTGGCGCCGGGAACGATCTCCAACTATCTCAAGCACACAGAATCGTGATTTGATGCACTCCTTGCAAGGTTAGATGCGTCATTTTTGCAATGTTGACCTTACGTGACGTCATTTATGACGTCATCAAGGTCAAATTAGTTTTTCGTCAATAACTCTTGATCAAATTGAGCTAGCGAGTCGGGAAAGGCACCAATGGACTCAGGAAGGCCTGCCGAATCGAATGATATGCGACATGACCTCTTTCGACCAACTTCGTGACCTGGGGGTGCTGACCTGACCTTGACCTGAGGTCAACACCCCAAGTTGACCTGACCCGGACAAAAAGTATATCATTCGACGCGCCTGAGCGAGGCGAACACGATGCTGCCAAAATCGGCGCTCTGCGGCCGTTTTTTGCGAAGTTATTTACCAAAAACTGAACCGTACCCTGGGGCACTTGACCTGACCTCAGAGGTCACCGGTTGACCTAGGACCTTAAAATCGGGTACCAATCTCTGCGTCTCGTAACGGCGCACACGCTCGTTTTTTCCGCGACGCGCTAGCTCCATCAGGGGCGAAACGGCGAGGGGGGGGTCGTACCCGCCCCCCCCCCCCTCGGCCGGCGCGTATGTAGAAAACCAATAGGTCCGGCGAGGGTTAATGCGCTTCGCCGGTAGAATTAAGTCACCGCATAATCGAGTTTCCGCACAATGGTGTCGTCACCTTTTCTTTGTAGAAGTTTCGACAGACTTGGTATATTGTGTCAGGGATATTGTGTGATCGTCGCCACATTCATTCAAGAGCACTCCTCAAGAGCTATAAATTATGTCGGGACATTCTTCTTGAAGTAATGGACTGTTTTAGTCATGCTTTGATGTGATGCTGCGAAACTAATAACTAAACTATTGTCTCTTTGTCATTTATTTTCACTATTTCGCCAGGCTTTCTTGGTTCGTCACACTCTTTCCATCTCAATTTTGAACGTGATCTGCACAAAACTCAACCAGTGACGGCTCATTTGCAATTCAACCTCGACATACCCATGGTTTTTGGGATTCCAAACTGAGGCCATCTCTACCTAGCTGCCTAGCAACGATGCAGCAACAACTTACGATGCCAACGGGGCCCCAAAAGCTATCCCCCCCCCCCCACCCCGGTAGCCTTCTCCCGTCCCTTCCCCGCCGAGCAAGACGCCAGCCAGCTAAACATGCGGGGTGGTTGTCTCGGTCACGTGAGCTCAATCAGCTGGCTGATGGGAAGTGGCGGTGACCTCTGTGGGTGACCTTGACCTGCGAGCCACGCGGGTGGGGAAGGGCAGGGGAAGGGAGGGGGAGGGGCAAGGTTGAGGGTGGTAGGTGGAAGACGCTGAGTGGTGAATAGTAGACGAAGGATGGTAGACCGTAGACGTGGCATGGTGGAGGCAAATCGTGAATAGTATACGGTAGCTTATATCTGGTAAATGGTAGATGCTAACTTTTTTACTACAGATGATATGTTTCTAAGTTGGGATCATTTAGCGTATTATTAGTTGGCATGGTTCTTATAATATATCAGGTTATGGATGTTGAATGTAGATTGTAGATGGCAGTTTCGGTATTTTATCTCTTATCTAGCAATAACATATTTACTATGCTTCTAAGCTGTTGCTAGGTAAGGCTCGACTCTAAAAATGCGGAACGTTTTTCAATTTTGCTTCACTACCTGCCCTCCCCCCCCCCCCCGACGGTGGCAGTGGGGAGCAGGGCGGCCCCTCGAGACCACCTGTGGTCGCAATACGGGCCTGGGAACTAGCCAAGGTCGGCACTCTGCCGTTTTAGGGCGGTGATCGATTTGACCTTGTCGCGAATGTGGGACACGCGCACTATAACTTCCGTAGTGTGTGAGAGAATGTGGAGGTATGCGACGCGCCGCTACTGTGAGGATAGAGACAATGGTTGCGGGCGGTTGTGATTTGAATCGTTGTAAGTACTGGCTGATTGGCGTTCCATTTGGTTAATGGATTATAACAGTGCCATGGGCGATGAAAAAATAAAAGTTGTGGCACATTTAAATGGCCGAGATAATAAGCATGTTAATAACCCTGCGTTTCGATTACTGTGATAAATTCCAATGCCTCATTACTGGATAATTGCAATTCAGGACGCTGGCAGTGGCCGCAGAATAAACGTTCGATCCAGCTTCTAAAACGAATGCAGATCATCAAAATCGATCGACTCCTAATATTGATCCAGGTCGACCGCCGCAAAGTCTTCTGTTCGCCTACCCCATAAGCTCTCTGTCTCAAACAGAACACGTTTTTTCCCACGGACACCCTTTGCCAACACCCCCGACCTGACCCAGATAACCGCAGGGTTTTTGGTTGGAACGTCACTTGGCAGTCTTCCAACAGACACCGCTGTCGGAGCTTCGATTCGAGAAATCTCCTTGGGGAGGGGGCTAGGGCTCGCGGTGCGGGGATATTTGCTCAGCTGGGGCACGTGAATGCGTGTGATTAGGCGACCGGAAAGGATCGCGCATTGCACGTGTTTCGTTTTGGTAGAGTGACACGTGTTAGAGGATAGATCAGGCATGTTTCATGGTTTCCGGCTGGATGTGATGACGTGTATGATAAGAGTTTAGAGATAAGGATAAGCTTTTTCGAGTCGGTGTGCGAAGGTCTCGTCATGAAGACATGTACTGAAGGCGCCGGCGGTGTAAAAACCTGCGTGGACATTGATCCGGCTTAGGAAACTGATGATGTAGACGCATGAGATCACTGGTCATCCAGTGCCTTGAATAGGTGAGTGGAAGCTAAAACAAGGAAACTAGACATGCAATATGCAGATAATGTTTTTGCCAAAATTTCGGAATTGTGTATCATTTTGCATGTGTTCGGTATCTCAGTTTTTAGACTATCTTATGTTTGTTTGCCTTTTGAGTAGGTAGGTTGTTAGAAAGTTATCAAAGTGTTGCAAACAACCCGAGCTGAGTACAATCTGAATTGATAGTGATTCATGCCTACAAGGGTTCAAGAGATGTGAAATGCATGAAGTGCTTTCAAGTGCCCAGCACTTAATAACTCTCACAATCTTAAGTTTAAAGCCTCTTATTCGGCGACTTACTTGGAGCAATCGGCCTTCTGCATCTCGACGGTTTATCAATGAACTATGAAGTGTCTGTAAGAGTTATGAAATGGCAGTAAAGTTCGGTTATGCGCAGTCGTGCAACCGTTCCTACTTTGCAGTTTTCTTCTGAATTTATGAAACAATTTCCGAAAAGGCTGACGAATCACGCTACATTTCCGGTGTAGTGGTGTCTGGTATCCCGTACCGGCATGACTTTCGTGATCGGTTTCAGATCGTCCTGCTTTCGTTGTTCGTTGGTGTTAAAGGTAGTGTGCCAGCTTTCTTGGACCATATGGAGTTAATGACCCGGATAAGGAGAACCGGATTTTTAGAACTTATCCATACCTTCAAAACTTATGGAAACGTCTTAAATTCTTCAAATTTTGAGTACCCCAGTGCGAAATTCGCCCCGACGGGTTGTCGGTCGTACCCCAACCACATTTCACACCACTATGAACAATAAATGCACACATTAAAATCGCTATTACCGATAGGCTCATCCAATCAAGTTTCGATAAACCCGTTCATCATCATCTCCTGCGGTTTCGAACACGCCTGTTAGGTGGCTTCTGATGCTCGTCGAGGTCGGAATTTCCAAATACGCGTGGTGCGTCGGGCCGCGCGCTCTGACTTCGGCCAAGAAAAATGCGTCAGCTGATCATTGTCATTTCTGCCACTTGCGTGTGGTGTAATGGGGTCATAACTTAAGAGACGGCTGTTTCATATCAATTATTTTACATATATCATATTTCAAACCACAAATTAATGTTCGACAGCCAAATTTAAGAAACAATACCAATACAGGCTTACAGTTTAACCCGCGCCCCGTAGGGGGGGGGGCCGAAACGGCCCCCCCTGTCCTTTTCGGTCGATATCTCCTAAACGGCTGGAGATATCGCCACCAAACTTTCAGGACCCCTCCGGGCATCAATTTTACACATTGTGACCAAAAATTTTTCCAGAGGCTATGATAGGTTGGCCACAAATGACGTCAGAGTGACGTCATGTTCTGTCATTTTCGACCGAAAAAAGACCTTCGCGAGAAGACCTGTCAGGACTACAGCTTTGAAGATACAGAAAAATGATCAAGACATAAAAGGTGTAGAATTGACAGGGCTACAAAACTGCTATCTCGAATTTTTAAAATTTTTGAGTTTAGACCCCCAAAAATCAAAAAAGCATTTTTTTTATATATTCGCCAAAAAATCCAAAAAGTTTTTTGAGTTTCGAAAAAACCGGAATATATGTGATAGTGCCTACCGTCTTCTATCTACATACCAAATTTCAGATCGATACCTCGTTTTTTGGCCAAGTTATAGCGAAAAAACTGTTCAAAAATGATGACGTCAAATTTTCAAACTCAATTTTTGGCAATTCTAGAACTTGTAGAGCAAAACGAAGACCATCATTAGACTCCCCGTGACGAGCTGCATCGAATCGATACCCATTTTATGCAAAAATATCAACTTTGAAATTTGACCTAATTTGACCTGACCTTGACCTGACCTTCACAAAAACGTGACCTAGGCTGGCCCCAAAGGCTGCCTAACCCACATAATCGCATTTGTCATGTAAAATGGACCATAAAACATGTATCACACGACACATTCATATTGTGACCCCCGGTGACCTGACCTCGCTGTGACCTGACCTGGTATCAGTGACCTCAGATAGCAAAGTATGTGTTTGACGAACAATGTACCATCGATGGTTTTCAATGAATAACCAATTTACTCGCTTTCACAGCACATTTCTTGAATTGCCTGTGAACGGTGAAAATCTGACCTTTGACCTGACCTGTGACGTCATCGGTTTGACCTAGGTCAATGAAATTTGGTCACAAGGTAGTTCCCGGGTGGGGCTATCGAACACCGTTTGAATTTTGAAAATCGGCCGGTAACTTTCCGAGATCTTAGGGGGGACCGAAACGGCCCCCCCCTACGGGTGGTAGGGTCCGCCGGTAGCCCTACGGGGCGCGGGTTAAGGCTCGACATTGTGTTGTCTACGATTAGACAGCTGATAACTCATTCCCGTACGTCGTATGGTCGTAACACTATAATGACCTTTGCTTATTGTCACAAGTGCGCCGCATTCGCGATTGTTGCCCGACGCCTGTTTGCAGGTGAGCCCACTACAGTTGTTATACATATCTAAAAACCGATAAACTTTTAGGCGAAAAAGGCACTATTCCAGGCCCATTTTTTATTTTTTTTGCGATATTAGGTAAAAACAGAAGCTTCTTATCCTAGGAAAAATAAAACGGGAAATCTTTCAAAGGTGGCACACTACCTTTAACACGCGCAGTGGAAGGGTTGCCAGTACTACGCCCAGTGGAAGGGGGGGGCGGATGTCGCCCCCCCTAAGATCTCAGCTCCCACTGGAGCTAGAAAGACGAAATTTGGAGGGTAGGTGGGGGCCATGGGGAACTCTGTTGTGTGTGAATTCATGACCCTAGGTCAATATCTTCAAGGTCAAATGAGGTCAAATGTGGTCAAATCTGCCATATGAGCGACTTTTTTGCGTTTACACGCCGATAACTCAAAAAGTTACCGGTCGATTTTCTTTTTTCTTTCACTATACGAAAGACCAAACATTTGTGAGTATGTAAAGTGAATTTCTAGTTAATCCAACAATAAATATGGCAGTTAGAAGCCTGCTAAGCGTAAGATGTCGCCGGCTGAAGCGGGATCGGCGGACGCGGGAAACGCGGCAATCACAATTTTGTGTTTACACACTCATAACTCAAGTTGTTACTGGCCGATTTTCAAAATTCTTTGACCATATGATTCCCTGTACATTTCTCAGTCTTCTCATCAAATTTGACGCGAATCTAATATAATCAGCGGTAAGGAGCGCGATGTAAAGACGGAACCGTCCCGCCCCGGCACAGTCTACAATTCAGGCGGCGCGTAACGGCTAGCGCCGGCCGCCGCGCCGCCGCGCCGCCGCGGCGGCAGGATGTTTGACTTTACATCGCTCTTACTAGAAAAGTTGTGAACCGATTTTCTTATTTCTTGCACGAGAAGATCCGCAATTCAATTCTGGGCAGGTAGCTAAAATTTCACATGAATATTTTGTTTATGGCGCGAGTTATTGGCGAAAAACAGGAGGGGTGGGCGAAATCCGCCCCCCCTTCCACTGCGCGTGTTAATACCTTTATGACACCTCTCCTGTGCCTATAACACTCGAATCTTCATACCGCCCGTGTCAGTGTCCAAGTGAAGCCTCCGGCACTTGCGCCTCGATGTCATGTCAGCCCCCCCCCCCACACACGCACCTATCCTACCTGCGCCGCCGTCCCGTCCTCACCAGTGCCAGGTTCCTTGGCAATCTGCCAATACACACAGCTCAGACGCACGGCCGCAATTACGAGCACTGCGCAGTTTCTCTCTCTCTCTCTCTCTCTCTCTCTCTCTCTCTCTCTCTCTCTCTCTCTCTCTCTCTCTCTCTCTCTCTCTCTCTCTCTCTCTCTCTCTCTCTCTCTCTCTCTCTCTCTCTCTCTCTCTCTCTCTCTCTCTCTCTGTCTCTGTCTCTGTCTCTGTCTCTGTCTCTGTCTCTGTCTCTGTCTCTGTCTCTGTCTCTGTCTCTGTCTCTGTCTCTGTCTCTGTCTCTGTCTCTGTCTCTGTCTCTGTCTCTGTCTCTGTCTCTGTCTCTGTCTCTGTCTCTGTCTCTGTCTCTGTCTCTGTCTCTGTCTCTGTCTCTGTCTCTGTCTCTGTCTCTCTCTCTCTCTCTCTCTCTCTCTCTCTCTCTCTCTCTCTCTCTCTCTCTCTCTCTCTCTCTCTCTCTCTCTCTCTCTCTCTCTCTCTCTCTCTCACCTCTCTCTCTCGCTCTTTCTCTCTTTCTTTCTATTTCTCTCTCTCCCCCTCTCTTTCCCTCTCTATCATGTGCTCTCTACTCGACCTTCTCGATGGCTTTGCCTTTATATCTCGTTGGATTTTGGTTTGCTGCATACTGAATTCACAATCCGATAGAACAGCAATTTGATGGGATTTGGAAGGGCGGACACAACACATCGCTTAGATCATTCATCAACGTCATTAGTCGCATTCAGGACTTCATGGGACTGCCCGGCATTTAAATTTTGACATGTTTCTGTGCATGCACTGTAAAAAAAAGTTTAGCACCCATGTCAAAAACCAGCACCTTATACCTGCTTATTTTAAGCAGGCTAAATGGGTACTATATTTTAGCACCCTTTTCGAAAAATAGCTCCCTGTGCCGGCTTATTTTAAGCACCCTAAATGGCTGCAACCATTTAGGGTGCTTAAAATAAGCCGGCACAGGGAGCTATTTTTCGAAAAGGGTGCTAAAATTTAGCACCCATTTAGCCTGCTTAAAATAAGCAGGTACAGGGTGCTGGTTTTTGACATGGGTTTTTACAGTGTGGTAAACATCTCATCAGCTAGCTAGGCGTATCTACTATGACGCATCGCCACAAACGAGTTTTAAACACACATCACGAGTATAAACACACAAACAAACGTAATCGCTTCATGCTTCTGTCTGAAATAATCCAGGCCTGCACGACAGAACCTCTTGCTCTACATCCCAGGTGCGGGATGTTGACATTGACATGACTTTGGGACAGAGTAGACGGAAGCTCTCTTGGTAGGTGGTCATCTGACATTTCCTGTCACCGTGTCACCACACGGACACATCCTGTCACACGGACACATGGTGACACAGCCGGCTGACAACTGACCGTGACTGGCTAAAGTGCGCAGTAAGGACACTTCCTGTGACGCTGATCCGACGGTACGGGAGGGCCAATCTTAGCCAATCTCGGATGACGAGAAACCATCTATACGCGTGCTTTACTTACCTGTAGTTGCGTGATTGAAATTGTCTCCTGAAAATGATAGAAACGGAAGGGCCAATTTTTAAATTTGTGTGTGTTTTGAATGTTTTTTATTCTGGCTGACTTTTCGATAAAATATCATGCTTTCCTTTGTGCGAACTGATACTACCTGAATGGCGATCTGGTCCTTATCGATATATCATGCTTTCCTCTATACTTTTTCAGCCCTTTCTTTTCGTGGCGATATTCGACTTGCAAAATGTTTCGTGAAAGACGACTCCATTCCCTTCTTTGTTCGGTTTTAGATTCCGACCACTCTTGCAACGGTACGCTTCTATGGTATTCAGCTTCGTTTCACATCCTTGAGCTGGAATGACCACCGGCTGCTTCCTTTCTCTCCTTTCGCTTTCTATGCCCTCACATTGCAAGCAGCTCATTGATACTTCTCCCATCCTTTCGCTGACTTCTTTCAATTCTCCTCCGTCCTCTTCGTCCGCATAGGCTGTCACCCGTCACAAACGCTATCGCTAGTCCTCTATCCATCGCATATCGCCGGACAGTCCGTCATATCCCGACCTGTCATATCCCGACCTGTCATTTACGAACCAGTCATCTCCACCGCCGCCAGCGCGCTGCGTCGTGCCGCCAAAAATACGACGACCGAACCTCTCTTCCGGCCGGCCGGTGGAGAGCCGGAGAGAGGGGGAGTAATAGGGAGAGGAGGGGAGGACTTGTCAGGCAGGTCGCTGGGTCGGGAGGAAGAGAAGCGTTTCCGGTGCCTCGAGATAGCCTTACGGTGAGTTTGTAACGGGAAATATCCGCTGTATCTGTAGATAGCATTGCAGGACAAGTCAGCTTAGCAAGCGTTGGTTTCGATGGGGATTTGTAATGAATGGGTTGATTGTTACGGTCTGCGCCTAGCCCATAGCTGTCATGGTCGAAATATGTTGCCTATTTTGCGGAAAGAATCGTTGTAGGAGATTAATTATCTTTCGTTTGTAAGTTAAAATCATTACTCAACAAGCATGGTGGCAAAACAAAGCAATGCTCATTGCTCATTGCACGAAGCGTGAACATAAACATAAGGTTTGTCATAAGACTCATAACAGCTGACGTCATCTAAACTGGTGCTAAGCTTAATGTGGGGAGTGTTGCATCAATTGCCACTGGTCAACCCATTGTCTCTGAGTCACACAGGCTCAACACTTTCGTCACACGTAGATAAATGCGTTCACAAAACCCGGCCAGAACGGGTTATGCGAGTGACGCGATTTGTGCATACAATGTGTTGCCAAAGGGTACGAGAGTGCGTTATGATATATGCTTGAGATGCGGTAGTTTGCGTCGGTTTAGCATCACAGAATGCGGTGCCATTTTGTTAAACTGGTTGGATTGATGTTCCGGCTCACATGCTACGTCTTCTGACAACTTAAGTTATACATGACCGCAAAATGTTTCAGCTTCGAATGCTGGCCTTCAAGTATATGCGCTTTTACTGTTTTAGTTTGTCATTTGACCGATTGTAGGCTACTCTATAACTAGACCTTTTTCAGTACTTATTTCTATTGGTGTAACTTTCATTTTCACTTGCACGACTCGTCCATACATGCGATTACTTCATTTCTGATGCCGTTGGACTGGTTTCGAATCGTGATCCGTGCTACCAATGCATTCAGCTGAGTTGTTAGAAATATGTTATTTTTGGCATCACGTTTGATTGAGCACACTCCTCGTGAACGGATTGATGTCAGATAGCGCATCCTGATATGCTCTGTTATTGACTTTTGATGGATGTGATTGCGTGATGGTTGCACTTTACAGATGTGGTATCGGTTGATATCGATCCATTGATCACGGATGTGGATCGTAAATTCCACGCAATTATCCGTGGGAACTGAAGTTGTGTCAGTTATAATAATCTGTGATATCCGCTTTCTTTTGATCATCTTTTCAACCCGTGTAGCATTTTCATTTGACATTGAGCAACCTGAAACTGTTCATTGTTTGGTATCCTGTGACAGTGAAATATGACCTTTACTCTGCAATTTGTCTTACCCACCATCCCCAGGTATTGTGTTGGCGTTTGTTTCGCTAGAGAAGTACCTGCTGGCTGTTATCGTCGTTTCGCTCGTGCCCGTTGCACGGTGTGTGGGTCGCATGTCACGGGGACGGATCACTCTGTTGTGAAAGGTACGCCCACCTGCACAGTGCACGGCACAGTGCAGGACCTCGCGTGTTTCATTGAAAGGGCGTGGGCGATGTTAGGCTACAACGCAGTGACATCTAGGGCAAATTACTGAGCGTGATTTGAATGTTGGCGCTTGAGCGTTGGATCAGATATTTGACTTTTTTCTTGTGTGTGTGTTTTAACGTGCATAAATTATTACCGCTGGGCGCCGATAGGCAACATCCACAGCTTTGTCCAGAAACGGTTTGGTATCCATCAAAATGAAGTTGGTTACTTACTTGTTTGAGGTGGGTTACGCCCTACGCCTATGATCGATTCTCGGTAATGTGACAAATTTCCTCCAAACAGAGACCGGTAGGTTTAGCATTTAATTGTGTCCGTCTCTGGACAGAGAATGGGTGAGGGACAGAGTATAGGCGTGGCCAAGGTGTGGCCGTCCCGAGCCGTGTGTGGGCGACGGTATAGGTCAGTCCGCTGTCCCTACACCAGCGGGCCCGGGCGGACTGGAATGTTCCGCTGGAACCGTGCCAGGCGAACCCTGTAAACATCTCCGCGGTACCCTTCAGCTCTGGCGAAAAGCGAGCATAGCGTAAGGGCAGTCACATGCTCACTTGCTTCTTTTCTCAATGCCGTCAATAATGAAGAGCTTCACAAGTCTGAAACCCCTCATTCTGCATCAACTTCTGATGAGTGTGGAACCGAAAAACAACTCCCACAAGCGGTCAAACTGACAGAAAGACAGAAAGACAGAAAGACAGACAGACAGACGGACAGATGCTACGCCTTCCTTAGACAGCCTAACCTCAACACTGACTGGCAGTGAACACTGAAACTGAGAAATTTTCGCCGGTGTCAAACTTCAAGGGCGTCCGGACGGTAGCTGGAACTTCTTGCGAATGCTTCTCTCTTTGCACAGTAGCAGATGGATGTCTCGCATCACTCGGGGTTGCGTAACAGTTGTGAAAAGTGAACTGCCGACATCTGCTACCTTCCATCCCTTCCCATCTGGTCTGATATCGTCTCGTCCTGTCCCTTCTCCTCTTGTCTCGTCTCTCGCTCCGTCTCGCCTTTAGTCTCTTTTCGTCTACTTTCGTCTCGTTGATATCGTTTTTACGCGGTTTTCTGTTCTCCTGTTTGTTTTGTCTCTCCTCTTCCTTGTCCTTTTGTCTCTCTCGCCGATATCCCTCAGAAAATATTTTCTCTTCGATATGTTAATTTTGCCATTTTATCGTTTTGTCATTCCATCTCGTCTTGCATATCACAATGTTGCATTTTTTTGCCAATATCCTGACGCTTTTTGGGCAGCCGATTGCGAACAAATAGAGAACCGTCTAATGGGTGTAAGCTCCCACCGCCTCAGGCCGTGACCTGTCAACACCGGAGGGGTAATTAGAAGCGACCGTGAGGGATGAGATTTAGTGGGAACTGCGCTGTTGGCGAACTGACAAGCATTGACAGTTGTCTGGTCTCAAGTGATTCCGATGACGAGAAAATACGGGGAAGCGGGGTGGTATCTAGCGTAATTTCTGTGTAATGCTGGGTATCCACATATAACATCATATCAGCAGGTTGATTGCTCAAGTGGTGTCAAATCACACACCGTTGGTGTTAGTACGCCGTGTGACATCATTTCACTGGTGATGATGGTGCCGGACGCCCCCCCCCCCCTAGTGGTGCCGCTATCGGATATGTCACAATCGACGTGCGGATTGGTGCCGCGGTCCTGCGCGCTACAGGATATCGCAGCGTGCGGATCCGGTTTGAACCGGCTTCAGTCGGTATCAGCGGCACTCACCTGGATCACTGAATGAATCAGGACACTTATATTTACCATAGCAACTCGGTACAGCTGGACAAACTTGGCGATAGAGATAAAGGTTTTGCGTCAATACGCCTGGATTGGATAAGGAAGCATTGAATGGGATTAGGCGAAATTCGATAATAACCAATCTGATTTACTTTATTCACTGTGCGATTACGGTGGCTAATTTTGTGAAATGATGAGCTTGTGAATTGTATTTTCCTGCTAGATAATATGCTAGAGCAAGCATACCTACTCCTAATATAGCACTGCATAGTGCATACTGCATAGTGCACAGCCAGATATATTTTCTGTCAATCTCTGTTACCTTTGGCTTTACGCTGTTTTTGTGCGTTCTGCCTGCAGGTTTTTTTTTTGTTCCTGTTTACTTTTTACACCTCAACACTTATATTTCTGTTCTGAGCATTGTCATATGACATCACTACCGGACACGAATGTTGTCAGGCTTGAGCAAAGCTTCTTTTTGATGATTTGCTATTTCCATCACCATTTATTTACTCCTTAACCCGCGCCCGGCTGGGGGTCCTGGATTTCCACGCCCTGCTGGGGGGGGGGGGGGTGTTTGAACACCCCCCCTTGTAACTCGGCTCCTGGGCCACGTAGCGATACGCGGAAGGCGGCGTTCGAAAGAGCGCCAAAAATAATGACGGAATCACTTCGGTCAATTTTTTGATCAGGTCAAAGGTCAGGTCACCAGAGGTCATTGAAGGCAAAATTTCGCCGATTTCCAGGTCGAATATCGAAAATTTCCAAGAAGCCAACGCATAACTCGGGAACCAATAGAGCTACAGCGCCGCGGAAAAGCGCATTCGATAGCCCTATTAACGCCCTTTCTGAGTAATTCTCTCAGATTTGACCTAACGTCAACGGTTTTGCCTGCAGGGGGCAAAAACTGCAAAAATAGCCGATTTTTTCGGAAACAGTTTTGAGGCAATAACTTTTGACCCAAGCCTTGTACGAGCTTACTTTTACCGGCATCGTGTTCCTCTGGTCAAGACGCATCGAATGAACTATAACTTGACCTTGAAAGGTCAACTTGAAAATTTGACCTCAGGTCAAGGTCATGACCTGACCGGAAAGGGTCATGTTGCATATCAGTCGATCCGTATCGTCGAGCTGAACACATCTAAGGCGTTTTCATCGCTCTAGCACGCCTCTATCAAAAGTTATTTGCGAAAAACTGTTAGATACAATTCGTGACCTAAGATGACCTCAGGGCATAAACAAGGGTCACGGACACCATTTTCATGTTCAGTGTGTCTAAACCACTTGTAATTCAGTGTTTGGGAGTGTTTATAATGTGTTTCGTCCAAAAGAGGCGCATTTCAATTTTCTCCCATTGACTTATAATGGGGAGGTCGCAAAATTGACCTGACCTTAGGACCTTATCAAAACCTGACCTGACCTGACCTTATCAAAATTCCGAGATATACATTTTATAGATACTGTTACCCTTATCAATCGCTGAAAGTTTCAAAGCAATCGGTCACTCGGTGTAGCTATGACAGACATTGAAACTTTTTATGAGGTGAGGTCACTTCAAGTGACCTGGTGACCTGACCTTGAATGACCTTGGTCTGAAATTTTCACAACATGTGTAGAATTGATGTATGATAAGGTGTACCAAAAACGGCGGCGCTCCGCGCCGCCGTTTTTGAGATATTCGCGAAAAACCACAAGGGGGGGTGTTCAAACACCCCCCCCAGCAGGGCGCGGGTTAACCTGTCTTACCTCTTGTTCCCACAACCACCTTATACCCAACCCTCGGCTCGAGTTCTTACGAAGCCAGGCTAACCTCCTCTCTGTGATAAACGGGATAGTTTGAGGGCCGGCCAGCCCCAGCCCGGGCCGGGCGCGGCGGCTGCTGGTTGGCAGGTAGCCCAGTCTCGTGCCCATGCTGGCGAGCCCGCGACCGCCCACCGCCCTCGCGTCGCCAGCTGTCCGCCGCCCACGGGGAGAGGGGTGGGGGGGGGGGGGGGCTACCGCCTGCCCCCATGACCTTGGGGGAGGCACAGAAATGACAGGTGTGTTGTTAGGGGCTGGCCGTGTGCCGATCTATACATGAGGAACGGAGGCCCTTCGAGATTAGGCTCATGGATGCCAGAGCAATGTGCATATTCCATGTTCTATTCACATTACTATCGTGCTGCACTTTTTTATTACTTCGTGCTTAGCCTCACTGATTTGTTGTCAGTTTTTTTCATATAAAATGCACTTACTAAGATATGTCAGCATTGGATGAAAGTGCGTGCACACTTGGCTTCTTCCGCTGTGTATAAACTCCAAGCACTGGGAATATTATCCAGATCTGCATCTTACGTCAAGGCCATGTCGTGCGACTTCATATAAGCAGCCTACTCATAATCATGCTACCGTAATCCTCCATGCACCATCCCAGCGCGCTTCCTCTCACCACAACATGCAGATTGCAGACACCTCTCGCTGTGAAAACCACGAGCGCTGCCAAGGCTGGGTACGTTCCCACTTACCTTCCGCTGTTTTCAGAGGTCGAGAAGCAATTAACTCACGGTCTTTATCGCGCTGGCGCTTGTGAACTTCGCGCTCATATAAACCATCATATTATGTGACCTCGCTACACTGCATCGACGTTGGGGCATTGCATTCATAATCTTCTCCCCACTCTGTCTCTCTTCCTCTCTCCTTCCCTCTACTCTATCTCTCTCTCGCTCTCGCTCTCTCTCTCTCTCTCTCTCTCTCTCTCTCTCTCTCTCTCTCTCTCTCTCTCTCTCTCTCTCTCTCTCTCTCTCTCTCTCTCTCTCTCTCTCTCTTTCTCTCGCTCTCTTTTGCTCCATCCTTCTCTATTCTTCTCTTACCGTCTCTCTGTCCCTCTGTCTTTCTCTCGTTTCGCCTTGTCTTGTCTCATTTTTACTCATTCTACCTTGGGTTTTTCATCTTTTCTCCCTCTACCTCTCTTTTTAGATCCATTGCCATATCTCCACCCAGCTCCTTTCGTCTTTTTCCTCATACTTTGCGCATCTCATTTCTCCTATACCTGATCTCTATCCTGCCTCATCAGTCATCACTCCTGACACCTTCAATTTGCTTTCTTCTGTCCTCTTCCGACACTTACTCGCTGCCAGCCCCCCCTCCCTAGTGACCTTTCTGTCTTCCCACCCACTCTGACACTGGTGATTAGGACAGGGTCACGCCACCGTCACCTCCCTACTGTCATCTGTCATGGTGACAGCGGACGGTCGAACGCTGACAGGGGGTCTGGGGATGTGTGCCAAAAGCATGCGGATGCTTTTAAAAATGTTTAATGGTGTGAAAGTTTAAGTTAAGCGTAATTTATTTATTCTGATTAGGTATGTCAAATAACAAACTGACGCAGTTGGGGGAAGGAAGACTTTTAGGTTACATTTGTGGGCAGCATTTTAACTTTAGGCGGTCGCTGCATCTATAGCAATGTAATAGAAGATGCAAATTAATTTCAACTTAGAAGTAAAATGTGAAGGCAGCATGGCTGCTGCCACTCAACAGGCTCCCGTTACAGATTATTGCAGTGCCTGCAATCTCGCTGCACTCAGCCTCCGCTAGTGAAAGGGTTGACTGTGCTGAGTTCACGCATCACTGGTTCGGTGATTGCTCTCCATAGCAGCTGCTGAAAGATAGACGGGGGAGGGGTCTTGTGAAATTGTCGAGCAAGTTGTTATGTTGCTGATTATCATAATAAAACCTGTGGCAAAACCCTTGTAAAACTTTCCTCATTCGAATCTATAATCGCTGTTTTATTTGCATTTCGGAGTGAGTTGCATTCCATATTTGTTTATGCTCGGTTTTTCTCCTACTGTTAGCGCCAGACCCCTTGAGACCCTAATTTTTCGCGATTACTTTTAAATGCGTGAAGGAATTTCAACCAAGCTCAGGACATGGCCGTTTCAAGACAGGCCGAAACTTTTACAATTTAGATATTTTATCGCCATTTCAATATTTCAGGCACTTGTCATTGACTCGTAATGCTAAATTTCGAGCAAGATTTTCATCCGGTGTGTAGAGGCTATCACCAGTCAGTCTGTGATACGTTATGACGTCACAGCTAAGCCCCGCCTCTGTGGTCTTGGCCTGCGGCGGTTTCGGGCCGGCGCGCGGTCACTCTCGCTGTGGCGGGGAGCGGGGACGGGCGACGGTCGAGCGGTGCCGAAAGCCGGCGGAGTTGTGCGTAGCGTCTTGGCTGACAGTGCCCAGAGAGCGACATGATGACTAAGGAGTCATAAATGCTCAATGCGCATTGCTTCTACAATGCTGATATGTTCGCTGATATATTTTTTTTTTTATAAGCTGCAAATGACGGGCAGATGGCATATAACTGACATAAGGTTAGGAAATATTCACCTGTATTTAAAGCCTATGGCGTTGCAGATAATGCGATAATGGGATGTCGGATGTCACCAAGTAGCTGCCGATTTGTACATCGCTATGCAACCATCGAACAACGCAATAATAAGTTAATTGCCTGAGCTTCACATCATACGGCTCGCTCGTATTTCAAACAGATACCCTACATCGAAAATCGTATTTGTTAGGAATCGTTAACGTTTGTTCGAAGCACGACTGAGTAGTAGGTTGAGGAGTGATGGTCCTCTTGGTCCTATATACAAGAGTCAACAAGAGCCTAACATTTACTTGACCGTCTGCTGCAATTGACTCATAGCACGTGAAGCGTCAGCGAAATTCATAGTCCTTCACAGATGGCAGAAGTGTCGTTTGTACAGAGGTCGCTGATGGGCACGGGTCAATGCCGCAGTCGTGGGCGGAGCCTAATGTCATATGACGTAGAAAGCCTCTATCCAGGATGGAAAAACAGTTAACATTACGAGTCAATGACAAGTGCCTGAAATATTGAAATGGCGATAAAATATCTAAATTGTAAAAGTTTCGGCCTGCCTTGAAACGGCCATGTCCTGAGCTTGGTTGAAATTCCTCCACGCATTTAAAAATAATCGCGAAAAATTAGGGTCTCAAGGGGTCTGGCGTTAACAGTAGCTGGGTTCGTAATATCTCGTAATAGGTGTATGTTCTGTCACCCATGACCTCCCGATCGTTTCACTCGCCAGCTGACCCGTTTATCAGCTGATTTCTCTGCTCAGCTGATTCCGCTGCTCAGCTGATGCTAGTCATCGGACTCTCTCGGCGCTGACCGGTCGAAGGTCACAGAGGAGCATGGGTCGCGGGGGACGGCCAACCCAAACAGACAAATGCCTGACGAGTATGGGCAGTGAATCAGAGCATAGGAGACTTTGTGACTCTTGAACTGGGGATGAGCGTGCGGAAGGACAGGTATATGATACGAGCAAACGGATACACGGACGGACGTATGGGCTGAGAGACTGGTTCATGGAGAGGCGAGTAGACGAACGGACGAAGGGAAGGACGGGTAGACGGACGAGACAGATCGAGATAGACGGATGGATGGACACGAGACTGATAATAAGAGACGTGACGGACGGAGGCGGAGAGTGGATGGAAATTCATCGTTCTCGTTTGAAATCCCACGAAAAGGGCTAGGTACATATAAAAGAGATGCCTAGATATGTATTAATGCTTCATATGCTTGTCGGTGACCCATCGCATTTTTTTATCAACCTCAATCACCAGCTGTCCAGGATTGCCTCAGTAATTTAGTCTGCATCTCCCTCCTTACTTCTAAATTCCATCGCTAGATGGCAGTAGTAGTCGGCGCCTGAAGGTATACTGTGCCGCATGACTCGCGCACAGTACGAGACCGCCATCTTTCAAGGTTGCCTTTTTGGAAACTGTGGAAACTGAACTATGGAAACTGAACGATGCTGAATTATTTGTATTGATAATTGATGGCTATTGATGATAGCTCATTGCACACACGTTTGTAATATTTGCAGACTGGTGTTGATATATAGTTCCTGTGAAGACGCCTCTGAACCGGTGCAGGTGTATTGTTCACAGCGAGCGAGCGTGGCGCGGACCCAGTAGAGACTGACCGGCCCCGCACGGTCCGGCCGGGAGCCGCCGCCGGACCGTGCCCCGAGGGCACACACGGTCGTAGAGATGCAAACCCCAGGTACAGACTGGGGATGCACACCACCACAGTTCCGACGTCAAATAAACAAACAATTAACCGACGACATTGCACCATAGAAGCCCTAGCATATCAGCATATGCAGATGGAGGTCGTGAAAAGCATTTCATCAAAACATCATATTTAAATGTCTCTACCCTCTCTGACCGCCTGACTCACATTCGTGTTCTAGCACTCCATGAATCATAATCACCGCACCGACATTTGTATCTGTCGTCTGCTGCCGCTGCCAGAGGTCATTTATCGTGCAGTGATTCAGAGGCGTGACCTTTGACACCTAGTGAGGCGGGGGGGGGGGGGGAGGGTGGTCACATGTGGCCTGCACGTTGCACGTGGGAGCATCGTTAGGGTGACATAGATTTGATTTGAAGGAGAGCAATTTAAACGTTGATTTGCTGTGCCAGTAGGGGCTAGAGTAGTTTAAGAAGATCGTTAGGCTAACGATTTATTTAACGACATAGCTGTCGGCTGCTTGCTACATAAGAATAATGACCATACTCCAAAACGCATGTCATCGACCAACGATCCACGAATAAACATTGGACAAATAATCTCATTCATTTGAAGTTAAAACGAGTCGAGCTTACAATTGGTTCGCCAGAAAATAGAAGAAATGCATATGAATTACGTTACGTCTTAAAAAATGAAACTCCAGAAGTATGAAGTTGGTTCAGTTGACGGCCAGCGGTCACTGAATTCTCCCGTGATTGACACAAAGCTCGGAAGCACAGGCAAACCTCACTCACGCATAACCTTGCAACTTCGTACTGCACGTCATTACGCAACATATGCAGCCTCCGACGGTTCTCTCATCTCTGCTCCGCGTTCAATGTTTAGTTCAACGAGCCTTTTGGCCACCAGCCAACACCGCAATAGCTCTAGATCGAAACCGCAGAGGTCTGTAGTGTCTGAGAGATTGAGGTAGGCATTCGGGAAATGTTTGGTTGGTATCGGTGTGGAGTATATCATTACCAGTGAGTCATGTAGCCTATAGGTGAACATGGAATTTAAAAGTGACCGTATTTTGGATGCAGTAAATGTTTGTTGTAATTGATCTATTATCAATTTTCTAATGGGCTGGATCTGAATGTTTGTCTTTAGATATACTGCATGCAACTTGTTTTCCTGGATGTGTTTCTGTTTGCAATAAAGAGCCTTACTTTCGACATCAGTTTATTATCAATCAAATAACGATAGAGAGAAGACAAAACCATAGCCATCCCCTTCATTGTTCTCTCAGCACTAAGACTGAGATTCAGTCCTAAGACCACCTCTATCCACCCCCTTTCCAGCTCCTCCCCTCGCCCTCCCCCGACCCCCTCTAACCTTGCCAGTTTCGCCTTGGCCTCACTTTTGAACCGTGTCCAACCGAACATGGGCAGCTTTGTCTCCCTGTAGAACAATGGCCATGCAATGGTCTGCGCTGACTTCAGATGGTGTAGGGTACACTGGGTACACTGTTATAGGGTGTAAACACTGCCACCAGGTTCAGTGTTTGGGTGTGTGTTGGATCGCGGCTATCGCTAGGGTACGAACATAGCCGGTTAGCTAGAGAGAAGGTGGTATGCGCTAGAACACAAGACTAAACACTGACAATTGTGGGGTGGGACAATGGAATGGTGGTGGCCGGGTGTTGGGGGCTGATATCTCGCGTACTGAGGCGAGGTAAAACGTTATGCGTCAGCTCAACACACCAGAGTGATTGTTCGTAAATTGTCAACACGGTGCCACGCCAAATGATGAGCTGTGCCTTTGTTTTCATCATAGCCATAGTCCCGAGCTGCAGAAGTGTTGTGAGGTTAGGAGAAGGGAAGTGACAATGTTGCATTGCTGTGAAATAGCCCATTGCTCGAATGTATTAGTGATAGCGCTTTTTTCTCCCCTGTTTATAGTGAGGTGGATCTAACGTCTGTTCCAATACCCTCTAGAGACCCGAGAGCAAGTTTACAGATAAAAAAAGACGAAATTTGGGATATAGTCTGCTTAAGTGGTGTGATTGATAAATTTCCAGTCGTTTTGGCCATATGCCCCAATGCGCATGCGCAGTGACCTGTATACTATAGTATACATTCGGTTTCAGAACTTATTTTTTTGCACTTGGTTGTTAATATTAAAAGTGATAAATATGCTTTTTAAGGGTCGCATGGACAATGTCTAGCAATGTGATGAATGGGCTGATGTGTTCTAATTCTAATCTAAACCTTTTGGGGTGATATCTGCATGGAAAAAAACATACTTGTTGTTGTAAACATACTCAGGAGCATTGGGGGTGACATCTTGATCACCTAATTCGAGGTCACTCTCACTGTCGGACCCAGGAGCAGGATCGACTCGAGGGATATACTCGTCTCCTGAATCAGAGACATCTAGGTCGGATCCGGAACAGGGGGCGTAGCCAAGGGGGGTGGGCATAGGGGCCATGCCCCCCCCTGGAGCCCAAAAGGGCCCCCATCGTGGTGTCATAGTACGGTAAGGGGCACAATAAAAGTAGCGTAAGGGCCCCTCGGGGCACTCCATTGGGTTCGCGGGGGCCTTTCGGGCCTGCGACCTTGCCTCTAGGGCCCTCTGGGCTCTCTTCATTGGTTATAAAAGGGCCCTTCGGGCCTGAGGCTTTGCCACTGGGCCCCTCGGGGCCTCTCCATTGGGTTCGCAGGGGCCCTTCGTAATTTTAAGGTAGTTAAGCAAATAACTACGTCATGATATTAAGAAAATGTTGGCCTCTTCGCTCACATGGGCCCCTTTCGGTCTGATTGCCCCCCCCTGAGGAAAATTCTGGCTACGCGCCTGGCCCTGTCAGGCGTTCAGGGGCCCCTTAGGGTCCTTAACATGCTCAGAAAGTTTTCCTGTAGATCAGAGAACCCGTCACGCGCGCTCAGGCGCCTCTTCATGCACTTAGAGGGCCCTGTCGTGTACTCAGAGAGCCTTTCTGTGGCTTAGAGGGCCCCGTGAAGCGATCAGGGGCCCCTCCATGCGCTCAGGGGGCCTTGTGTATTCAGAGGGTTTTTCTGTTTCTTAGAGTGCCCTCGTCAAGTTATCAGAGCTTACGAGGCTCTCATGGGCTGTAGGGGCCTTTGGCGGTCTGAAGGACCCTCATACGACCTACGGGGCCCTCAAGACCGCCTTCAGAACTAGCTGAGCGACTCTATGAAGCTATTCGTGGGCCTATCTAGCAGGGACCCATGGACTGCTTGCCCCTCAGTTCTAACATTTTTTTCATTTTTCAATTAAAAAAAAATATTTGGGCCCCTGTAAGTTTAGCCCCCTCCTGGAGGAAATCCTGGCTACGCCCCTGAATTCCGGAATCAGGTGCTTCGAGTATGGCCTTGATACTGGCAGACGACAGGCCACCTATAAAACAGCACAGTTTATCAAACTTCGCTCTATAATCCGACCTAACTTTTCAGTGATGGCATGCAGACTGTGACGCCACGATCCCTTTTGGTTGACCATTTATTCTCCATTCAAAAACAGTATTTTACCATCAAATACCAGTAAAACGCCGTTAGGGCGATGAACGAGAGAGCGCAAAGGTGAGTCGTTTACGTGCCTGAGTGTGAAATGGTACCCCGACTGACTTGTGTGCAACACCATACTAACCGGTCCCTAACGTTGTGCCATATTTTAGCGCAATAATTATTGAGATGTGTCCGTGGGAACCACAAGTATGTTTACGCTTCACGTCCTGAATGTATACTTGAGTGCACATGTCCTGTTGTAATGTAAGCCTAAGTGTATACTATAGTACACAAATCAAGAAACGAGCGAATCCTGATGGATACCATAGTATACACATTCAATAAGTAGGATTTAATTTTGCGGTTTAGGCATGACAATTATCTTAATATGTGTCTTACAGTCACGATACAATAAAGTTTTTTTCAAGAGAGTGGAATATAAGATATAGGGCACTTGCATCATCGGGTGGCATGAAATGAAGTCTGAAGTCCGGATGTATACTATAGTATACAATCAAGTACGATAACACATTTCGTCAAAATTACGAACGCTAAAGCAAAAATAACTATACACATATTTGCACAGCACCTTCCTCATAACTAACAACATGTCAAAAATGATGATAACATGGCATGATAATAAGAAAAAAAGAAAACATGTCGGAGCCTCACCTGAACGCGTCCGTCGCCCCGACATAGCAAAGTCGAAAAGGCCCCTGGCGGCAAATTTTGCAACCAAAGGTTTGTTTTTGGCACCAGATGGCAGGCATTGGATCAGTCTGAGGTATGACCATAGCTATTGCGATCTCTGAGTACATCGGAGCGATATAGACGGCGCTGAAGCCATGTATACTATAGTGCACCCGGGGTCTCTAGAGGATACACTAAATGGGTATAAGTATTGCACATGCAATATGCATTTATACTGCTAACGATGTAAGGATGCGCCAGACCTGTAAAACGCGAAACTTTTTGGGCTCGCTGATAAAGAATGACGAGAGCGTTGAATCATAATAAGTCATTCTTCTGATTTTCAATGGAGCCACCCCTCGGAATGGGGACACTGTATTTACAGACCAGCCGTTACGATACATTGTCAGGTAGTCACGTTTGAACTAAGACGGTATGAACACGATTGAGGCATTCGTGATGTAGCAAAATGTGATGTCGTCACGATGTAACTGATATATAGCAAGAAGACAATTGATGTATGTAGGTCAGGGAATCAGAATACCCTTGGATTCAGTAAGAGTTGATTTCAAAACAAATGTATCGGGTCTCTTCCATATCAACCGTGTTCTTGTGCTGTCAGTCATAAGTCAGTATGGAAATACGTTCATGATTGAACATGTACTCGCATCATCCCTCAAATGGATGAATTTAGTTTGTTCCTTTTTTCTATCAGACAAGGGCTACGCGTCATTTATCCCTTTGTGCTGTTCGCGGCGAACGTTTTTCCGAGTTCTAGCCCTCGCCGCGCTGGCAGCGCTTGTCACCAATATGACGTCCCCTCTCTACCGTTTCAGGTGTTTCGTCCACTCCACACCGTCCACAATGGTGGACTACGCTCGGAGGAAGCCCAACATCCTCCTCAGCACCTATGGTGAGGGGGTGTGCGGCCGCCGGGGCTGCTTGCCTGCCCAGAGAGAACGACTAGCGCTGCATCAGCTGACTGCGGATAGAGGGGAGGAGCGACTCCGCTACCTCGTCACTCTACCCGGCCCGGAGACGGAGCCGGAGCCGGGGCACAAGCTGGCCCCGGAGCCGGAATCGGGACCCGGACCCGGGCTGGGGTCCGAGTTTGGACTGGAATCGGAGTCCAAGTCTGGATCGGAATCGGGGGAGGAATCCGGTGATGATTCCGGTCAAGAGCTGGAGTTTCGTGAGGATGCCATCGAGAGGTAAGTCGGATTGTCAGTTGCTGTTTATATGCCCTTTTTCAGGAAAAAAAAACATTACATTACACATGATGAGCGATCAGTGATGCAACGTGAAGATTTTTGCGCGATTTTTTCCTGATTATCTTTGGAATGCAATGCTGGACGGTTGATTCATCACAAAATATCTACACGACTATGTATCTGTAATTCAAAGCTTCAGATCTTTGAAGAGGTCGCTTGATTTTTTTAAATTATCTATGTCAAACTCAAGCGTTATGATAATGGCCGTGTAATGATTTAAATATGTGTTCACTACGTAGTTAAACAACTGCGAGTATTTATATAGGTGCTTTAGTTAGATTCATGGTAGACTCTCGGATAGATTCTTTGATGTTCGAAGAAATTAGGGACGATTCAGGCTGCACTTCGTTTTGAAGCATCGAATCGCATCAAAGACATCATCGACTAAATACTTCACGGAAGCGCTTCCATCGTGTCTTTCTTCAAAATGTTGTATCAGAGGAAAATCACGACCTGCTTCACTCTTACTATCTGCCAATGTCCACATGTCACGATGAATTGTCGGTTCACATCTCGAAACCGACACCGCTATCAGCCCTCAGTTCACGTGCTGCTCTATCATCTGAGTCACCGTGTAAACACACCTTTAGATGAAGTGCCGCCCAATTGAACTCATGCTCATACGAGAACTGCGAATCGCCGAGACAGAAAACTGGCCTCTGATATCGACCAAGGTGGTCTGAAGGGTCGGACAAGGACAGAGATCGGATCAACATCAGCTTCTGGATGTGGTACCCGGCCTTGACCAGATGCTAAACATGTTGACGGCCTGGTTGATGAGCTGAATGTGTTTGCTGAGATGACTTTCAGATCAAAGGGCCGATATATACGGGCCTGCAAGGATGCAAGGCCTGTTTTCTTATTCAAATCTCTCTCTCTCTCTCTCTCTCTCTCTCTCTCTCTCTCTCTCTCTCTCTCTCTCTCTCTCTCTCTCTCTCTCTCTCTCTCTCTCTCTCTCTCTCCATCTCTCTCTCTTTCTCTCTCTCTCTCTCTCTCTCTCTCTCTCTCTCTCTCTCTCTCTCTCTCTCTCTCTCTCTCTCTCTCTCTCTCTCTCTCTCTCTCTCTCTCTCTCTCTCTCTCTCTCTCTCTCTCTCTCTTCTCCTGTCTCCGTGCATCTATCCGTGCACTTGCTTATCTATACTCCTGTGCTCCTACCTATCTTCGGCCGCCGTTTTCTCTCCCTATACCACCGAAAAGCTGCAGTGCCGGCCGTTTCGTGGACGGCATTGTGTGCGTTTGAAGTGACGACTTGTGTTCCGCTTACAGATATTTTGCCGGTAGCCCAGGCTTAGGCAGTGTCCGCGGAAGTTGGCTGGAACCTCTCCAAGACTGCAGCTCAGAAGGATCGCGCAAGGATGCATACTTGCACCACCACAGGAAGAAAGAAACCAAGCCAGGTTCGTATACGAATAATAACTACTAAAATATTATAGTAGTTATCATCATTCCACGACATCATAGTAGTTAACAACCAATTCCAATATCTCACTCCCACAAGCATCTCGGTATTACCCTTTCTCAAGATTTGCGCTTTCATCAACATGTAAATGACATCATTTTAAAAGTCAATAGATCCTTAAGTCCTATCTACCCTATAGCATCACTTTTACCAAGACACGTACTGGATCTCATTTACCGCATATACATCCGACCCTACTTTGACTATTGCGACATTATTTATGATGGAAGTATCACACTGACTGACTCCTTACGACTGGAAAGACTTCAAAACAGGGTAGCTAGACTTGTGACAGGAACTCTACGTAGGACATCGACTGATAAACTGAGACAGGAATTAGGATGGACTACCCTCAAAACGAGACGGAACATTCACAAACTCACAATGTACTACGCACTCAGGCAACCACAATCACAACTTCCTACATACATCACTTCCATCATTCCTAACACTCGATCGCAAGACACCGGCAGACTCCTAAGAAATTCCAACATACAGACACTGCCCAAGAATAGGACTACATTATTTCAAAACTCATTCGTACCATCAACCACTAAGCTATGGAACACACTTCCTAACAACATCCGCAGTGAAACATCCATTAAACTTTTCAAAAAGGCCCTTCTTAAGCATTTGGGAACCCCTCCCCCTCCTCACTATTTCTCCTACGGTACCAAATTTGGAAACAGGGTTCACACTAGGCTAAGGGTCGGGATGTCTCAGCTCAATGCTCACCTTTTCCCCTTACAGCTTTCTGATTCCCCTCAATGTCAATGCGGGTCACCCAGTGAAACTGTTCGTCACTTTCTTTTATAGGGGAGATCCGTGTAAGACGCCCAGGGTCGGTAAGAGGCCCCATCGCTTTTTTTACCAAACCAATAATGTTATTTATTTTTTAATGTTCTTGTAAAGCAGAAGCCCTCTTGAAACAACAACTCACGAAACCTGAGGTATCAGGTGCGTCGCAGCGACTTTTGGTAAGCCTGTTTCTGTTTTTGCCCCTTTACTTGCTAGATATATGCATCTTTATCACCCTTATATATCTGAAAAAAACAATGGCTATCAAATGCAATCTTTTCTCATCGAAATTGTCACATGTTAGCTTCAGAATAGACCATGTTCTGGTGCGCTGCAAATGTCTCATAAACCATAAATATTGTGGACGTTAAAACACTGTATTTTTTTAAGAGGCCCTCCCTTCGAGGATGATAAAACGCCCCCCGATAAAAAACGCCCCCGATGCTAAAACGCCTGCACCTGTGGCAGGCGTGGCATTCTTTTTTCAAGGAGTTTGTTTTTGTTTCTTTTTTCTGTTTCTTTTCTTAGAGGTTATAGGTACAATTTTCGTTGGTCATCAGCGTTTGGTTGTGCTAGTTTTCGCATTGTTCGAGCGCTTTGGAAGTGTTATTGGTTTCGATAACACCGTATTTGCTTAGCTTTTCGAAATAAAAGGCCTTGCAGCTGTGTTCGCAAAGCGTCTTTTACAAGTCGACTTGACTTTTAAAACGCCCGAGGGGGGGGGGGGCGTCTTACCATACCCATAGTGTAAGAGGCCCTTTTGCAACTTTTTCCAAAATGTTAAAGTTTACGGTTTGTGTACCCCCTAGATTCATTTTGAATGCAAATATGTATGGGAAAATGATGCATGCTCACAGCGCATGCACACGTTAGCGCTTAAATATTATCAGTTGTCTAAAAATAGTAACTGAGCTTAAGGGGGGGCCTCCTGCACCACTCTCCCCTACTGTCCTATTTACCGTAATGTTCGTGATCGCCTGCTTAGAGCCTTGAGCATCCATTTAGAAATTAACGTTTCTGTTCTCCGCTCCTCTGATTTGCTAACTTTGTTATTAAATGGACCCAGTCCTGCGAGAGGCAGCGACCGGGTGGTGGCCCAGCTCTTTCAAAAATTCTTATCCGATACAGGACGTTTCAAGTAGCCTATCGGGTTGGCGGGCTGGCCCCTCGGGCCGGCCGGGGCCGGAGCGGTCGGGCGGATCGGCGGTGCGGTGGTGGCGGCGTGGTGGCGGTCGCTGCGGGTGTGGCGCGTGCGTGCGTGCGGTGGTAGGCTGATCCGACTCGGGCGATAGCACGTAAGAGCCGAGAGGTGCTGCAACTTAAGCAAAATTGCTTTTGCACCAATTGGCGATCACTGTTTTGTACGTGTCCTGATTAATGAAATAAATTTATTCTATCTATCTATCTATCTATCATATACGCGTACATGATGCTGGATGCATGCTGGACACATAGATTTATTTACATATTTGCATTCATGCTGCGAAAATAATGATAATCGTTGAACTGCGTTGTTACATATGATTCTCGCTTTTCTGGTATCTGCGTTGTGATATACCTAATTTTTGGTATTCTAGAATTATGTTCAGCTACGCATAACGGCGTTTTCATTCTGCATTTCCTGGACGGCGACAGAATTATTTTATCGCTCTTTTGTTACTACTCGTCTTATCATTTTGTTGCGAAAGATACAATTATTTGTCACTTGAAAAATATTGCAGTAGCGATGCGTTACGATTAAATATAGTCAGGCTATCTTTCAAATCAGGAAATTTCCTTTACGAAGGAACCTAGACAATGTTATGTCATGTGTACTTAACCCTCGCCGGCCGAGGGGGGGGGGGGGGCGGGTGCCGCCCCCCCCCCCATAGGGTTTTTTTCGCGATAGCTCCGAACACGCTGGCGATAGAGAGCTGAAACTTGGCATACTTGACCTTTGATCCAAGTCGGATCTTTTGACACCAACCGTATTTTTGGGTCAGGTCAGGTCACTGACCTATGACGTCATAAGTGAACCTCTGCACGGTCTTCAGATGTCGCAACTTCGCAACGCCCTCACTGCCAGAGGAGATGTCACAGGGAAATGAAACTTGCAGGATCTAGTATCCATTATGAGTCCCACAACTTGTATATCTCGGATTTTTCCTAAAGGTCATATGAGGTCAGGTCATTTTCGTGACCTCACCATTATAAGTCAATGGGGAAAAATTCAAACTGCTATTCTGGCGCCGGGAACGATCTCCAACTATTTCAAGCACACAGAATCGTGATTTGATGCACTCCTTGCAAGGTTAGATGCGTCACTTTTGTAATGTTGACCTTGCGTGACGTCATTTATGACGTCATCAAGGTCAAATTAGTTTTTCGTCAATAACTCTTGATCAAATTGAGCTAGCGAGTCGGGAAAGCCACCAATGGACTCAGGAAGGCCTGCCGAATCGAATGATATGCGACATGACCTCTTTCGACCAACTTCGTGACCTGGGGGTGCTGACCTGACCTTGACCTGAGGTCAACACCCCAAGTTGACCTGACCCGGACAAAAAGTATATCATTCGACGCGCCTGAGCGAGGCGAACACGATGCTGCCAAAATCGGCGCTCTGCGGCCGTTTTTTGTGAAGTTATTCACCAAAAACTGAACCGTACCCTGAGGCACTTGACCTGACCTCAGAGGTCACCGGATGATCTAGGACCTTAAAATCGGGTACCAATCTCTGCGTCTCGTAACGGCGCACACGCTCGTTTTTTCCGCGACGCGCTAGCTCCACCAGGGGCGAAACGGCGAGGGGGGGTCGTACCCGCCCCCCCTCGGCCGGCGCGTATGTAGAAAACCAACAGGTCCGGCGAGGGTTAACTGTGTCACTGTACCGTATAGTGACCTTGGGGGAGGGAGAGGGGTATTTATAGTCACCGTGGATATCTGTAGTTTCGCTGGTTTGGCAACAGTACAGTGTACAATCTAATTTTATGTATTGCAGGAACGACCTTTGACCCATTATTGACCTTTTCCTCTGCCCCCCCCCCCCAGCAGAGGTCACGTGGCAGGTGACGGTGTGCCGCGGCTCGCGGGGGCTCGGGCTTAGCGTAGAGTCTGCCCCGGGCGCTGCGGGCCTGGTCCGAGTGAAGAAGGTGTTCCCCTACCAGCCGGCGGCGCTGACTGGCAGAATCAGACCGGGAGACGTGCTGCTGAGCGTCAACGAGATGCCCGTCAGGGGGCTCTCTGTTCAGGTGAGTGATCAATACGATATGGGTACTAATTACTGGTTAGCTCTTCAGGCAAAGACTAAGGTGGTGATATTTAGCATCGCTTCGAAAAATGAATAAAGTGTTAAAATTTATAAAACGTTTTTTTTTTAGCCAACCCACTTCGTTGATGGCAGTTGCGATGAATGATGGATAGCTGACTATTGTTAAACTTGAACAATAGTTACTGTTAGTCTATTCATCATTCATCAACATTCATAAGCAAGTGAGCTCGGTTCGGATTTACCAGAGCATTTGAGCCACTGGTCCTTGTACCCAGCCCTGCCTTTCGCAGGGGATGCTAGACTACCTATAACTTCGTGATGCTTCTAAAGGCTGAAACATACTCTTTCCGCGTTCAGGAAATCGCATGCGAGAGCTTATTCAAATACATTATAATTCTTCCCGCATCAATCGCATCCGGGAGGTGCGTGCGATTGATGCGAGCGTGCTTACATGTATTTATTGGCTCTCGCATGCGATTTCCTGACTGCGGAAAGAGTCTGTTTCAGGCATAACGGTGTGTGTTTCCCGATATGTTATAATAAATAATGCTCGTGTGTTACTCATAACTCGGACATTAGATGGTGGTGCCGTTTCTCCTTTTTCTTACCGTCTCCACCCTCGTCTGTTACAAGAAGTACTGCACGTTCAGTTGCTCCTAACCACCCTCTTCTGTTACAGGAAGTACTGCACGTCCTCCGTCTGGCGGGCTCCGAGGTCCTGCTTTCACTGAGTCGCCCGGCGGATGACTCCTGCGGCCCGCCGACCGACTCCTCTGACTCTGACTCCACTGGATCGGTGTCAGAGTCGCGAGTCTCCCCGGAGCCCGGTGGAGAGTCAGAGTCAGGTTCGGCGAGTCGCGAAGGACTACGTCTGCCGCTCGACACCGATAATTACGGGGTGAGTCGCGGAGTTATAGAATGAATGAGTCAGTATGTTGGAAGAGTCATATGAATTCAAGTAACGCGGAACTAATGAATTTCGGAGTTGCAAAGTCGGTTAGTTATGAAGTCTTTAGTTACGTATAGGTAAGTAATCGCGTGATGGAGTTACGTGGTACATAATTACGCGGTCACGATTCACAACGTCACAGATTTACGTAGAGAAAGGATACGAGGTCAAAGGTGAAAAATGCTCAGCCATTATAATTCAGAAATACGATACGATATCCATCGCCGACATTTGCATGGACACACGGGTTATATTATTGAGGTGGCTCTGAACTCGAGACCAGAGATGCTATACCTAGTCAAAGCGACCTGAACGGTCTCTTAGTATCGGGATTCGGGTCCGTAACGTGCTAATCAGATTTAGCTAGAGCTGTTATTGCTACGAGAGACAGAGACAGATAACGGCCATCAATATCAGTCGAGTGGGTTGTTCAGATCGCTGAAGAAGATACGACTTTCCCCTTTGATCGAGAAGAGTTCTTCAATCGTATAGGACTTCTAATAAAGTTACGGTTAGGCGGCACTGGAAAAGATAGCCCAAGAAATAGATAATGGTCGACTGATTTTAGAATCTCTGGTCATCAGGCTGTAGCCAGCTCATAATAAACAACCAGCAGGTACCTATTCGCCTGATTTAGAGCCTGTTGTAACCAACACAAACACAGACTCCTGGAATTCATTCGCTCTGCGCTGGGTGGGGTATTATGACATCACAGCTCACACCTGGTTCGTGCCTAGACTGCCAGTCACGCCCCCCCCCCCGGGTCGCCCCCCCCCCCCACGGTCGTCGCCCGGTCGCCGGGTTCAGGCGGGGTTGGCACGGACGGCGCTGACTCATCTGGCATCCCCGGCGGTCACAGGCGATGCCAGTCCGCCCGCTCTGCCATCTAGTGATGCGGAGAGGAACCTTTGGTTTGGCTCGCAGCCACGCTGTTTTGTGGAAGCCTGAGCGATTCCAGGCACCGTTTGCCATAGGCGCGGGAGCCGGGGGGGCAGTGGGGGCAGCTTGCCCCCCCCAACTCTGGGGCCGTTGGGGCGGTGCCCCCACAACTTTGAGACGAAATACTGCACTTTTTTGTAAATTTTTGTCTTTCTTTTTTTGTAGGGATGAAAAATAAGTGGCCTAAAACCGGTGAGAAAACTAGATTTGGGGGTACCCTAGGTTCATCTCCATTATGGTGTGCCCCCCCCCCCCCAGTCTGAAAGTAGTTCCCGCGCCTATGCCGTTTGCTAATAGTTCTAGACAGAAAAGAAGCGAAGGTGGTCTTCCAAGTGACACCGATGACAGAAAGCAGAGCAAATGGCCTGTCTTCTGGGTCATTGCGATGGTTTTTCTCCTAATGCAAGTCACTGATGGCCCAAGAGCCCGTATAATTCGTTGACCCGGGCGGTGTGAGACGCCAAGCTAGCGTGACGGACAAGCTGGCATTAGGCCTGTCGAGCTAGCTGCCACTTTGTGATGAAACTTGGCACATCTCGCTCTGGTTTTCGTGGCAAAGTGATGGACACTGCCGTCTCTTAGCCGGGTAGTTTGTCTTTGGCTTCGACAGTTTGCGCAGCTGGAGCTACGCAACATGCCGCAAGGGTACATTTGAGTTGCGTTGCGGTGGTTTCGTAACGTCGATATCGCGTTTCAATCGGTACTTCTTGTAGTGGACGTCTGCCTCTGCGGATCTAGACCATAGCAGAACTGGGACCCACGCTCCGCAGTTAGTAACTGTCGGCTCACCTTGTTGGCTGGGCGGGATGGCCTCATCACCGACCACGCTTGTTGACCTCTGATGACCCTCTGCTGACCCTTGATGACGCCAAATACCTCTAACCTCAACTGATTTTGTGGGCCTTTATTGATATTCGCCTTCCCCATTTGCAAAGTCGTCAGATCTAGGCTATGATCTAATACGCTAAATGCCGGCCTCCTCACATATACCGATTTCTTTTTTCTACGTACTGACCTCCGCCGATCTCCAAGTAATCTTTTTCGACTCTTACTGACATATTGATGACCTCCGCTGACCCTTACTGACCTCTCATTGACTTCTGTCACCCCCTTGCTGACATCATGGTGACGTTTTTGCCTTGGTAACCTCGCTGTAACCCTTGCTCACCTTTCGTTGACCTCTGTGACCCCTCTGCCCGCAGACCTTCGCCGTCGAGCTCCAGAAGGTGAACAACACTCTGGGTCTCAGTCTGCGCCGCACGGACGACACTGTATTGGGTCACACGATCAGGGCCAAGGTCCGAGAGCCAGCCATCAGTGACCCCAGGGTCAGGGTCGGAGACAAACTCATCAAGGTGAGACAGTGAGAGACTAAGTGAGACAAGCTTGTCAAGGTGAGACAGGGAGAGACAAACTGTTTAAGATGAGACAATGAGAGACAAATTGAGACACATTCAGTCAAAGTGAGAAAAAATGTGACGATGTGATCGAGGTGAGAGCAATGGTGAGGCAAGTGGGTAAAGCAAGAATTTGCGAGGACTTAGAGTGAAACCGGCGAAAGTCAGATAAGAAGATAGGGACTTCGAACCGAGCTGCTTCGATTCACATGAGAGATACAAAATAGATAAGAAAGGAGCAATGTATTTGTTCGGAGGTGATGGTGGCTAGGTATATGGACACTAGACAGCACAGGAGCACCTCGGGAACGTAGGTGCCTGGGCGGACTGAGGGAAAGCGGCGACATCTATTGATTAGCGCCGCCTGCCACCTGGTGCCGTCGCGCGGCTCTGTGCTTTTGCTCGCTTTGCGACTGTGTGGGACGGAAACTGACAATAGTTCTGTTATGTCATGGGTTATTCGCAATCTCTCTAATTATGTCTCTAAGTCATGCTTCCTGCCTCTAACACCGTGTAATCTACCTCTTACTTGCACCTATCGCCTTCAGCCACTAGTTTTTCCCCATCATATCTAACACTTAGTTCTCGCCTCGCCATGTTTTCTTTCACTCTAACCCCGGTTCCTGTATCGGGCGAAGTTTTTTTTCTCTCTCTCTCTCTCTCTCTCTCTCTCTCTCTCTCTCTCTCTCTCTCTCTCTCTCTCTCTCTCTCTCTCTCTCTCTCTCTCTCTCTCCCTTCCCTCCCCTTCTTTTAACGACAATACCCCTCGCCCCTCAGGTGAATGGTATCGACACAACGGCCATGTCCCACGCCGAGGTGGTTTCCCTCCTTCGGCGCTGCTCGGAGAGAGTCACCCTGACCCTCTATAGGGACGGCATGGCCACCCCTGGCAGCCCCGGCTCGCCTGTCTCCAGCCGATCTACGAGGCTCAGGTATGTGTCAGTGGACTGGTGGGTGGGATAGGGTTGGGGTGGGCTTATGGGGGTGGGGTGTGATGTGTCAGGATTGCAACTACTTGACTCATACCCCTCAGTTGTTTTACGTTTCAGCCTAGCTTGTGCCTTAGACTTTTGTTCACTGAGATCTGAGACGCATGAGAAATGCCTGTATGTGGCATAGATAAACCTGCGTTTGGCTTTATTCTAATTTAATTTATCATGATTTAAGTATGCTTCTATCTAAATGAGAATTTTGAAACGATAAGGATGTAGTGAAATCAATCCAACCCATCATCTGCCTTCCCAGATGTTGTAGTGTGAGTTGAGCCCTCATCTCCTCTGTCTTATCCTCTCTCCCTCCCCCACAGACCTGAAGCAGTCGAGATGCTCACCGGCCTGGCGTTCCGTCGCGAACGCAGCCTGCCCCCATCCGGTGAACTCAGTCCCGGTTGTTCAGGCACCGCCCCAGAGCTGGGCAGACGACGGTCGAGGGCTGAGCAGGTTCGCAGGCTGAGCTGCGGCAGCAGAGGCTCGCCCAGACTCAGGAGGAAGAGGATGACGCCCAGTCCAGATGTGACAGGTGGGTGGATTTGAAAGATGATTAGAATGCTTGAGTGGATTGGATTGGCAGAGCTGAAACTTACGCTAAGCAGAGCTGAAGTTGTTGAAATGCTGGATTGCTCAAGACTCAGGTCCTGTTTCCAAATTTGAATGGCCTAAATTACTGTCTGGATCGAGTTCCAGGCCATGCGATTCCGATAGAAGTTGAGTAAAAAATGCTACAAATGCGGTCAACTAAGATGCCGGGGAAACCACTCGAGTTTAGAGAGCATATTACTAGTGCAGGTCAGTGAGTGATAACTTGCGATATAAGGAGTTTTCCAATATAGATTCCACACATTTTCTACCAAATTGCTATCACAAGTCGTTTAAGCCAGCCTGTTATCACCTGCTCTGTGGCCGGGTGCCATCCTCGGGCTAACGCGAACTGACAGATCGAAGATCGTTCAGTCGGGAGACAAAAATAACAGGTCGCGTGGGCGGCAGCTTTAGCTGCTCTGCCTGGCAACAACTCTTGTTTGGCGACCTACTTGATGGTGGGACTATTGTGGGGGGGGGGGGAGCGTATTGGTTTGTGGGCGTCAGAACGCTTGAAGGAAGGACGATAACCGAGTGGCACAGTTTTATAATCGAGCTCCAGTTTCCATGCCCAGTCCCGATCTAGTCAGCTTGTTCTTCATAAAATCCCAATCCAATGTCGTCTAGTCTCTCATTGTCCCCACCTAAACTTAGTGTGACTCCTTGTAGTTAGATTGCACTTTGTCCCTATTTAGTATACTTGTAACGACCTATGTAGTATATGAGCCTGGTAACTGTAGTCTCACCCAGTACCGTATAGTCCCTCTTGTCAACCCAGTTGCCTCGTCTGGTTCCGTCTAGTCTCATTCATTCCCCACCTAGTCCCTCGTCTAGTCCCACCCCTCCCCACATATGTAGTACCCATCCCTCCCCCACCTATTCCCCACCTAGTCCCAATCCCTACCCATCTATTCCCTACTAGTCCCCACTTAGTCCTCAGCTAGGCCCTACCAAATCCCCATCTCTCCATCACCCAGTTTCCATCCCCTCCCCAACTAGTCTCAAACAAGCTCCGTCCCTCTTCCACCTATCCCACACCGTCCCCATCCCTCCTCACCTAACTATTCCCTACTACACCTTTTTGCGATAGCTTTTGACCATTGGGCAAAACATTTGTACGCAATCGCCATATAGATGGCGCTACAAATGGGCGGTTGGGCAAAAAGAATCACCATTGTGCAAAACTGTTCGGCGATCCTCCTCTACAACTCGACATTGAGCGAATGGTTCAACATTGTGCAAAACAAATCGTCAATGGTCGAAACTATTCGTCATTGAGCAGCCGGGAATTCATGATTGGCCAAAACCGTCTATGCATATTTCAGCATTGGCCGCAGGGGGTATGGAGCAGCTCATGGGGCCCAATCCTTGACATTTCTCTCATATAACCGAGTGGATGATGGAACAAGCACACCGGGCGGCCAGTAAGTGTTCACTGGACGAGACCGACCTCAGCTGGCACACCCAGCATATACGTTCGGCTGAGTTCGGAGCTCATCATATTTCTTTGTGCGCATTAGTCCCACACTTAACAGATAAACAACACCTTGCGCTCATTCTAAGTCAGCTGAACGGCATTGCCTTGGGGTTCGAAATGAGATAGGCCTCATAAATTGGCGAAACCTTGCCCTCGTGAGGGAGTTCCAGGATACCAAGGCGACCGTCATGGCAGATGTGCACGGCGTTCGTCAGCTTCCGCCATGAGGACAGTTTGTTTATTCGATGTGCCAATAAAGAGCTCGTCTTTGAATAGGCTATTTACATCATTATAATTTTTGTTATAAAGTGCCCACCGACCAACGTAGGCGTGCTAGGTTGGAATGGTATGGTGCATTGACGGAAATGACTTTAATGCATTCGAATTCACATATTGAATTCAGCTGTATGTGTAGCATTGCAAGCAGAAACAAAAAACTGAAGGGAGCACATTGTTTTTTCTTGTTGACACTTGACTAAATGACGTCAAAGGTAATTTAAAAAAAATGTCGGTGGCATTGATTGGCAATGCTCACCGGTAAGATAAACGTACTGCATGGCTTGATTGACAATTACTGTACTGTTCCATTTAGAAAGAAGCTAAGGAACGACTGACTTATTGCTTAGAAATGCCCATTATGCTCACGCTCAAGTGGTGAATGGTCGAGGTGTGTTAAATCCATTAAAAAACAGCCTGGATATCCATTTATTCTGTTTTGAACATTGCTGAAGTAATATCACCAAATGCCGAGAAGTTTTGCTCAATGCCGAAGTCATGGCGAAGTGTCAAACTGTTTTGCAGATCGCTCATTTCAGTGTTCAATCTGTTTTGTCGAATGGCTGAAATGAAACACACGATGCCGGAATAGTTGTGCTCAATGCCGATTGTCGAAATGGCTCTTCAAACAGATATGGCCAATGGTTGAATTCAATTGCAAAAAGGTGTAGTCCTCTACCTAGTCCCCACCTAGTCCCAATCCCTCCCCACCTAGTCCCTGTCCTCCTTCCCCCTCCCGTCCCCCGTGTCGCTCACCGGCTCACACCTGTTGTCGAATCGATATATCGATCGGTTCAGCCGGCCGGCCGGCCCGTCGGTACTGTGTTGGACCTGCCGCAGTAGCAGCTGGTATCGGCCGAGCCAGCAGTGCTGGGCTGGTGCCGCCGAGTGTAGGAGGGCGCAGTGAAGGGACGATACGGGGTAGGTTAGAGGAGTTTTCATAGGAGCAAGGGAGAAGAAGAAGGCAGGAGGAAGTTTTTTTGGGGGAAGTGTGACAATCGTTGGTGAGAACATTTCTGTGAAAAGTTGAAAGTCTTGAGGATTGATGAGGATTGAGTGAAAAGGTACGAGAGGAATGAAGAACTGAGGCACAACGTTTCAAGCATCTGCCCCCGGTCTCGAACCCTTCAAGCAGTAAGACGTTTGAACAGCTTTAGTTTTGAAGTGTTTGAGCTCAAGTCACCAAAGTAGAACGTCTCTGATCTGACCGAAATAGCAAATACTTTTATCGACTTGCTCTTGGAGTTGTGTCGGTAGGATGGTGGTTGAGGTGCTCTTCATCGGTATCCTTTGAACTCTGAAGACCTCCAATCGCAGCTGATTAGTCTGAGAAGACCCTTTACAAGCTGTCCTGCCCAGAAGGCTGCTGACAGACAGGTTAGTTGGAAGGTGATATAGCGTTGACGCGAGAGAAAGTGGAAAGCGTGATGATTTATGAATGGGTGTAGGAGCATTGAGCTAGCTGCGAATCAGTTCGTCAAATGTAGCTTATTTTACCCTTATCAAATCACCAGAATTACGAAACGTGACGTTCAATAGATGGGATTTACTACTTGTAATAGATAATAAGCTGTGAGAGTAATGATATCGTCATTATTGACCCGCTGCTGGTATTCATTTCCATCAGAGATACCTTTGATGGAATTACCCACATTATTGCTGTTCCTGTAATCCGCTTAGTGAACAAGATAAGCGGCTTTCACATAGCATAGACGGCCGGCAGTGTTATGTACATTTTTTCGGCCATTGGAGATGCGCGTTCAATTGCATACGTGTTCCATGTCCTGGAGATGTCCACTTTCTAGACGGTGTAGCCTTCTTTGTCGCATAGTTATAAGTATGTATAACTTGGACCATGTTCTTGAGAGTATAAGTTCTCCTGTTTCAGTTCGATCCACTAGGATCTGCCTTTTTTGATCAATTAACCCTATTAGTGGCAGGGGGGTTGTTTTTATCCACCCCTCAGGTTTTTCGGGAACATCTCCGAAACCGCTGAAGCTACGATGCTGAAATTTTCTGACTTTTCCTAAAACTAAATTGGGCACATTCCCTGAAAATTTCAAGTTCATAACTTTACCAGGGGCGGCTCCAGAGCACTGGGAATTGGGGGGTCCTACTCGTGAAGCGAGTCATTTGGGCGAAGATCACGATGCTGCACCAGTTTTACGAACAGTGAATGAAAGGTATCATGTGATAACATATACAGTTATTGTGCATCCTCTTTTGACACGTTTTTGCTATAATAGGCGGATCCAGGCGTCCAAAAAGGGGGGTTATGTTTTACCTCCCAACATAGGTGCCCTGACACCGCCTATGCATGACCAATAGAATTGTAGTCATTCTCTCATAAGAAAATTGTAACATAACAAGACCATTACCACCCTTTTTAGAAACAGTACCAACAAAAGCCTTATTTACTATACTTTTTGTGTACCCCCAATCTCAATGATCTGTATCCGCCTATGATTTTTGAAAATGCATATTTTTAGGATCCATGTGAATTCCTGGTTCATTCTCTATCGATCGGCAAAAGTTGCGTTAAGATTGGTTCAGAAACCTGGCCGTGATAAACAGTCTAAAATGTATCTGCAATTTGCCCGTTTTTACCCCCCTCTACCCCCCTATTGACATTTTTTAATTTCTATTTGTTAGAAATGTAGATCACGTTGAGCGAAATCGAATGCCGTTTGAATTTTGAAAATCGGCCCGTTAGATCTCGAGATATCAAGGGGGGGTCGTAAACAGCCCCCCCTGCCACTAATAGGGGGTAGCCAGGAGCCTGCCACTAATAGGGTTAAAGTCGTCTCATTTTTGGATCGACTGTATCCTTACCGAAATGCAAAACAAACCGATAACTTTCCCTAAGATTGTTACTATAGCCGCTTAGGCGCTAGATAATTTCATTCAGATCTTGATGTAACCGCAGTTTACAAATTAATCCACGATCGATTGCTCTTCTTCAAATTGACAGTAATATGTTTATGTTACAGGCAAAGTGAAAACTCGGGCATTTTGCAAAATGCCTAGGCAATTTGCAAAATGCCTGACCGGCCAGGCATTTTGCAAAATGCCCAGGCAGTTTGCAAACTGCCTGACCCACCAGGCATTTTGCAAACTGCCTGAAATATTTTCCCAGGCATTTTGCAAAATGCCTGACATCAAACTCGCACTAGCGGCGATGTATAGGTAAGCATCATTTGTAACTGCCGCTTACAAAAGTTCATCGCTGTCAATGCGCACCAAGTGAGGGGACACTGCGTTCTCCGGGTAGCGCCGCCGAGTTCAGGTCACTGAGCCCCAGCGGCCGTCGGGTGCCGAGTACCGGGCATGGCTTCGTGGGTAAACATGCGCTCGGTACAATGATTGTACTGTTTCTAAGAGCTCTTGGTGGCGTTTTGAAAATACTATGGGTTGATTTTGATCAGAAAAGAATACTCTTCCAATTTACGAAAATTCGATTGTTACACGTTTAGGTACATTATCAATCGTCTCTGCCGGAACAGTTGCCCACCAGGGCAGAATACTGGACATCGCAGCTTTTAAACACACGGCTACAACTCCATATATACGAAAGGTATACGGAGACGGTGGCTGAAGTCCATTCAGCGTTGGCTCCATCTCGACAGAATTGACGCAAGGCGTAAGTATACAGAGTGTTACGAACTTGATACGCGGTTGGCGCGGTCTTGTCCATCCATGCCCCTCCTGAGTGCTGAATGGATGTAATTTGAACGGGTCCGGCACCAGGGCATCTGGACCAGGGCACTCGGCATCTAAATCGGCCATCCCCCGGTATCTGAAGATTTTACCCTGAAGCTGAAGCCGCTCAACCTCAGGCTGCAACTCTGACTTACCGTCATCCATAAGTGATGCAGCTGGATTTCGACAAAACCCACCAAATCTGGACCATTCACTGTAAAAAATATTGACGAGCTATGTGTCAAAACAAGGGTCTCGAAACAGTCACCAGGTTGTCAATGCTTCCGGTACCTACCACTTGACTAGTTACCGCTTAGTTAGCTTACAGGCTGAGAACTATCCAGATCGTTATGATCCGGTATTGTAATGATACCCTATAGGTGTACCTTTGTTTTGAAGTGCTGAATTAACTATCAAGGTTGTTTGACGTTTGTTTTCGCCTCAATCCGAAACGAGGAAGACCCTCATCAAATTATTAGGTGAAAGCCAGCCTCAGGATGATCAAAATACTAGGGGTAGTTTTGTCATAGTAATCTGTGAAGGTTGAGGAACAAGCCGTAGCAATGCACTCGTCACTAAACCAGCCTGAGATTATTCGCCAGGTAGCGGCTGCGTTTCCCTACTTGCTGAATCATGTTAGCAACTTTCCATTTCCAGACACTTTTCACGGCAAATAAATTGTTGGGTTATTTGGAAGGTGAATGACAATTTTATTTCTATAAGTCAATACATTTGTATTTCCGATTGCCCTAAAACTTTTTTTTTTAATCGTTTGCGGTAGGTTTTTATTGTTCGCAATAAAGTTGCGCACCTGTGAATCCTTCACTTAATGCGTTCCCGGCTTCCCGGCGCCAGCTGTTGCGCTGTGCCGTGCCGCGTTCGGTCGGGGGTGCGCGAGTCTGTGCAGTGCGAGTGTTTATCACTGGGCAAACCTGTATCGTTTCCATTTGTGCAGTGTCTAGTTATGAAGAATTGCTTGCCGATATATGACCTGAAGTAATCGACGTTCTGATTCATTGACGGCCAAGCTCTGGCCAATCTGAGGTTCAGACCTATCATCAAGTTCATGAGGCAGCTGCGGTTGGGCGGCTCACGGGCTCCACTGCATAGGCTCAGACAGGTACTCTACAAAATGTTGTCTGTGTTCTTAGGTTCAGATCTATCGATAGGTATGTGCATGCTTCTGATTCGATTGATAACTGTAAACGGGCGCTGGAAGTGAAAGATTCGCTTGATATACGAAAGGTGCATTGCAAGAAAGCATATTATTTCAGAAATACACTTTCATTTTATCTTGAGCGTTTTTGGAATGGGCCGGATGAATTCGTCATCAAACTGGTAAGGGATTTCGTTTGAAGACCACCGATATTTAATAATATGATGGCCTTCAAACGAATTCGCTGGCAAATTCGATGACTGGATTGGGCGGCGTAGGATCTGCTGGTCATCTGACTATGGGTTGAGCAATACGTTAGTTTTGACCTAGTTTGAGCTTCATTCGTTAAGTAGGAACAAGACGAAGCTTCTTTTGAGCATCGTCACTAAACAAGCCGCCCTCGTTTTGACATTGTTTTTCGTTATTATTGTTACTAGGTACTTTGTTATCATACACAGCATTAACGAGGACCTGCTTCCAAAACAAGGCAGAAACGCTCCAGCTATTTTTGAGACGTGGTAAAAACTAACCGACACCTGGTAACTGTCATCTGACGAACACAAAACAAGCCAGGGGCTCGCAGCGTGTGTCAAAAGTAGGATGCAAAACTAGTCTGTACCCCCGACATTTAGCGTTGAGAATCATTTGACGAGGGGCTAGTCAATATTTTTTTACAGTGTTCAGGACTAGCGATTCATACTTTCCAATGATGAGGCCGTGAGGCGATATTAGCGGCCGTTTTCACGACGGCCATATGGTACACATTTGGTTTACATCTGGTGCAGATTAGGTGCATATTTGGTCAAATTAGGTTCAGTGTGTCTCTTAGTAACTATCAGCTAGGGTTGTACTAATTGCTTATATGCCTCCTTTGTCATATTATCAGAGAGCATCATCGGTTAAAACACTGAAATAAATTCATAAAATAAAGGTATTTGTTGTATTAAAAGAGATTAGGTGCAGATTTGGTCAAATTAGGTGCACTCGCCGGATAGCCCGTCGTGAAAACGACTATTAGAGCTCTTCTTAGTCACTAACCGTCCCGACAAGCAGTTCTGGGCCAACAGCACTCAGAGGCGCTGCACCGTCGAGACGGTGAAACACCCACTGGGCACTGGGGATTCTCGTTTGGGGCATGATGGGCTACAGAGGCCTATTTGAGCTTCACCAGGTGCCGCGGGGACAGACCATGTGGCCACTGATAACTTGTCCAGCGAGGTGCTGGAGAACGCTGACGCAACTACGATGCAATACATTTCGGGACAAAGTACAACATCCCGCAACAATTTCGTGACACCCTGTATTCGTGACCGTGGAATGTGTCACATGTGCCCACAACACATGTGAAATGTGTTGTGGGGTCAGTCACAGTGGAACGTTTATGATCAACGCCTGTAGTCAATGGCGGTGGAATATATGGAAACCCAGGCATTTTGCAAAATGCCTGGCAGGTCAGGCATTTTGTAAAATGCCTAGGCAGTTTGCAAAATGCCTGGTGGGTCAGGCAGTTTGCAAACTGCCTGGGCATTTTGCAAAATGCCTGGCGGGTCAGGCATTTTGCAAATTGCCTAGGCATTTTGCAAAATGCCCGAGTTTTCACTTTGCCTGTAACATTTACACATATCTGAGTCAGTGTCAACATACTACTTCCCGTAGACCATCGATAAACCATTTCCCCTTGCTCGTCCCTCGTAACCCTGCCCGTATCATCCGTATCCCTGGTATCACCTGTATCAGTGTTATCTGAAACCGCACCTACCTCTCCCGTGGAGTATACTTTGAACTCTGCAATCAGCCTGAGGGCATGTCGCTATAGTGCCAAGAGCCACACGGGGTAGTGTGAGAGCTACTGGGTACTGTTTCAGGCAAAAGTGCTAGTGCTAGCCTAGGTAGTGCTAGGTAGTGACTGGATGTACTACTCTCGAACAGTGGGGCAGGGAAGATCGAGATTGGGGAGTGTCTTGCGTGGTGATATAGTGTGTGAGAGCCAAAGAGCAGAGCGACTTGTGTAATGTGCATCCCGGACAAGCAAGAGTTATTGTGAAACAGCTGAACTGGCTGTAGAACAGTCTATGAAGTGCGCAGAAGTGCTGTTGAAAACTGGCCTGTAGTGAATAACGGTTTAACCCGGCACCGCCTGGGCTATTTCCGTACCCACGACAGCCTGGGGGGGGGGGGTCGGATCCGACCCCCCCCCTGTTATCTCGAGAACCAATGGTCGTATCGAGCCCCGCGAGGCGGCGTTCGAAAGGTCTCTACGAGACCTTCCCAAAGCACTCTTAAGATTTTAAGATTGAGGTCAACTTTCGGGTCAAGGTCAGGTCAAAGGTCAAATTCAGGGGTTTTGCATGAATCGGCTTACGGACAGCGGAATCGATAGCTGCTGCTCGAAACTCACCAAAAAGACCTCAAAGGCCTAGTGAAGGTACCATGTGCGTATAGGGGTCATACTAGGTACAGGTCAAGGTCAGGTCTGGTCACGAAAGGTCACGGTTTTCACTTTCTGCTACATAGGCGTGCGACACATGTTTTATGGCTTATTTTTCACGCCGAATCCGATGGTAATGGTTATATGTGACCCCAAGTCACTGTGCTGGTGATAAGTGTGCATTGAAAGCATAAAAAATCGTTTATACTATACATAACTAAACGAGGGCTAAGAAAAAAGGTCAATTTTTCAACTTTTTATTTTTGACATAAAAATGCACTTTTCTAGACGAGCTTTGTCCCAGGAATCTAGTGGTGCCATTTGTTTTCACATGCGATGTTCAGAAGTGCCTCTAATTCACGAAAATGCTTATGACGTCACCATGCCCTATGCATGTTGGAGCTATTTTTTTACAATTTGGGGGTCAAAAATCAAGATAGAAAGTTGAAATTTGGGGCATCTAATGTTCTAATAGAGCTCTATAACATATATTCCGGTTTTTTGGAAATTCCAAAAATTTTGGAGTTTATGAGCTGTTTTCCAAAAAATATAGTTTTTTGAATTTTTAGGGGTGAAAAACGCATTTTATGGAAAATCCGAGATAGCCATTTTAAAGAACTCGTTGAGCTGCGTCTTTTGATGTCCTTAATTTGCAATTTGCTTCAAACCCTGATTTTTGGCGATTTTTTTAAACATTTACCACTTTTGACTAAAAACGCCATGTAGTTACATCACTAAAATCGATATATCTAAAAAAATGTTGGAAATTTTTTCTTAGAAATTGCACAGGAGACGTCAAATTGATGGGGGAGAAGGTATGCCAAGTTTCAAGTAGATAGCGAAAGTGGTTCATGAGTTATTCAAGAAAAACGGAGGGGGGGGGGGTCGGATCCGACCCCCCCCCCCCCAGGCGGTCGCGGGTTAACCCGCGCCCTGCTGGGGGGGGGGGGGGGGTGTTTGAACACCCCCCTTGTGGTTTTTCGCGAATATCTCAAAAACGGTGGCGCCGAGCGCCGCCGTTTTTGGTACACCTTATCATACATCAATTCTACACATGTTGTGAAAATTTCAGACCAAGGTCATTCAAGGTCAGGTCACCAGGTCACTTAAAGTGACCTCACCTCATAAAAACTTTCAATGTCTGTCATAGCTACACCGAGTGACCGATCGCTTTGAAACTTTCAGCGATTGCTAAGAGCAATAGCATGTACGAAATGTTTATCTCAGAATTTTGATATCGATGACCTAAGGTCAGGTCAATTTTGCGACCTCCCCATTATAAGTCAATGGGAGAAAATTGAAATGCGCCTCTTTTGGATGAAAGACATTATAAACACTCCCAAACACCGAATTACAAGTGGTTTAGACACACTGAACTTGAAATGGTGTCCGTGACCCTTGTTTATGTCCTGAGGTCATCTTAGGTCACGAATGGTATCTAACAGTTTTTCGCAAATAACTTTTGATAGAGGCATGCTAGAGCGATGAAAACGCCTTAGATGTGTTCAGCTCGACGATACGGATCGACTGATATGCAACATGACCCTTTCCGGTCAGGTCATGACCTTGACCTGAGGTCAAATTTTCAAGTTGACCTTTCGAGGTCAAGTTATAGTTCATTCGATGCGTCTTGACGAGAGGAACACGATGCCGGTAAAAGTAAGCTCGTACAAGGCTTGGGTCAAAAGTTATTGCAGAAAAACTGTTTTCGAAAAAATCGGCTATTTTTGCAGTTTTTGCCCCCTGCAGGCAAAACCGTTGACGTTAGGTCAAATCTGAGAAAATTACTCAGAAAGGGCGTTAATAGGGCTATCGAATGCGCTTTTCCGCGGCGCTGTAGCTCTATTGGTTCCCGAGTTATGCGTTGGCTTCTTGGAAATTTTCGACATTGGACCTGGAAATCGGCGAAATTTTGCCTTCAATGACCTGTGGTGACCTGACCTTTGACCTGACCAAAAAATTGACCGAAGTGATTTCGTCATTATTTTTGACGCTCTTTCGAACGCCGCCTTCCGCGTATCTCTACGTGGCCCAGGAGCCGAGTTACAAGGGGGGGGGGTGTTCAAACACCCCCCCCCCAGCAGGGCGTGGAAATCCAGGACCCCAGCAGGGCGCGGGTTAAAGGCGATAATAAACGTAAAATACGGCAAAATACGTGACGACGTGGCTGACCTGAGCCGAGTGCGTCTATTTTGGGGGTAATGGTTGTGGTTATAAATCAATATGAGTGAAATAAAAGTGGGGTATAGGGGAGAGTGGGGCAAAGCGGCCACCCTAACGTTTCTAACGATGCCGACGCTTGATTTTTAAACTTGGAAAGATTCTTTCTATACCAATGTGATCCCTATCAAATTGTCTTTTATTCCAACTGCGTTTCATTTCCAAAGGCGTTCACATATGGGAGATATTGACAAAACTATAAACCTATAGCATATTGGCCACTTTGCCCCATCCCTGAGGCAAAGCGGCCACTGGCGACTTCTCAAGTCCCGATATGAGAAACAGAATAGTTGCCTCATGCACGACTAGGGTATTTGATGGTGACAAGGTTTAAGGGAAGATGGATGTTTACTTTGTTATCTTCCCACCTATTGCTAAACAAAGAAAGAATTTTCTTGAAAAAACATTTAATTGCATAATTTGGTAACTCATGTAACCGAAAAGTGGCCAAGATGAATGCATGACGACACATTTGAATATAAATAATGTTTTTATCCAGATGGAAACAACTTATGGCCAATTGGGGGCTGGCCACTTTGCCCGGCCGCTTTGCCCCGCGCTACCGTCCGAGACAAAAATATTCCAGCTCAGCTATTAGGGGGTAAAAAGCATTAAAATTGGTAGAAGACATGTACGATAACCACGCAATGCATGGACAAAAACGCTTATAAAAATTCCAAACGGTTATGGAAAAAATAACATTTAAAAATTGTAAACATAATTGGTAACCTGGCAAGAAATGCTTTTCCGTGTTTCACAGAACAATGGCGATGGGCCTGAAACCCCGGTCTGGCTCATTCGAACGACCGCAAAGAGAAGTATCATTGGAAATCATAAATTGGAACTGACGCCAGCTGTGGAGGGCTAAAACGATGGGTGGCCGCTTTGCCCCGGGTGGCCGCTTTGCCCCACTCCCCTACAGTGAAATAGATGGGCATTTGCCTGAACCTTCAAGATACGGACATGTTACCGCTCGATGGTAGACGGTAGTGGATATTAGGTGAGTAATGGAAACGCCTGGCTGATATATGTTGGCGTTTTGTACTGAATATCTATATCGACTTTTCAAATAAGTGAGTGTTGGGGATACATCAAACAGGCATGTTTGAATTTCAAGTTCATTGATTACCAATCATTAGGGAGCATTTAAGTTCATAGTTGATAAACTCAATTTTAAATTGTTCTGGGTCACAAGCACGTAACATTTACCATTAATTTTGCCGTTAAGCCACCCTCATTCCTTTGATGGGCTTGTTGACCTTTACCTCGACCGCCGCTCTTCCTTCGGTACACAAACAAAAAACGAAGTTGGTGTCGATCTTGACGCGACCGTGCGATAATGATGTTTGCACTAGCGCATGTGACCTTCTAAGTGCATGGTGTGTCCAGGCGCATTTGAACACACCTTTGTGATACGCCTCTGAGCAGACATGGGCACGGATCCCAGACGACCAAACGCGAAAATCAAGATGGCCACTAGATTAGTGGACTTTAAGCATGGAATTATGGTGGAAAACATGGCTAATAGATGCCTCTCAACGAACCAACTATTTTGCATTCCCTCAGAGTTCACAGTTTTGAGAAAATCCCTCAAGATCCATCTCGGATCCATTGCCACGAATCATGGATCCGAGATGGATCTTGAGGGATTTTCTCAGAACTGTTAACCCTGAAGGAATGCAAAATAGTTGGTTCGTTGAGAGGCTTCTATGAGCCATGTTTTCCACCATAATTTCATGCTTGAAGAGACCGTCAATCTAATGGCCATCTCGATTTCCGTGATTGGTTGTCTGGGATCCGTGCACATGTCTGCCTCTGAGTTTGGTCATTGTTGTGATGTTCAATGCTACTGAAGACATGCGTTCGCCTCATGGTGCGTTCATCATTATATGGGCATGTTAACCCTCGCCGGACCTATTGGTTTTCTACATACGCGCCGGCCGAGGGGGGGCGGGTACGACCCCCCCCTCGCCGTTTCGCCCCTGGTGGAGCTAGCGCGTCGCGGAAAAAACGAGCGTGTGCGCCGTTACGAGACGCAGAGATTGGTACCCGATTTTAAGGTCCTAGGTCAACCGGTGACCTCTGAGGTCAGGTCAAGTGCCCCAGGGTACGGTTCAGTTTTTGGTGAATAACTTCGCAAAAAACGGCCGCAGAGCCGCGATTTTGGCAGCATCGTGTTCGCCTTGATCAGGCGCGTCGAATGATACTTTTTGTCCGGGTCAGGTCAACTTGGGGTGTTGACCTCAGGTCAAGGTCAGGTCAGCACCCCCAGGTCACGAAGTTGGTCGAAAGAGGTCATGTCGCATATCATTCGATTCGGCAGGTCTTCCTGAGTCCATTGGTGGCTTTCCCGACTCGCTAGCTCAATTTGATCGGGAGTTATTGACGAAAAACTAATATGACCTTGATGACGTCATAAATGACGTCACGGAAGGTCAACATTGCAAAAGTGACGCATCTAACCTTGCAAGGAGTGCATCAGATCACGATTCTGTGTGCTTGAGATAGTTGGAGATCGTTCCCGGCGCCAGAATAGCAGTTTGAATTTTTCCCCATTGACTTATAATGGTGAGGTCACGAAAATGACCTGACCTCATATGACCTTTAGGAAAAATCCGAGATATACAAGTTGTGAGACTCATAATGGATACTAGATCCTGCAAGTTTCATTTCCCTGTGACATCTCCTCTGGCAGTGAGGGCGTTGCGAAGTTGCGACATCTGAAGACCGTGCAGAGGTTCACTTATGACGTCATAGGTCAGTGACCTGACCTGACCCAAAAATGCGGTCGGTGTCAAAAGATGCGGCTTGGATCAAAGGTCAGGTATGCCAAGTTTCAGCTCTCTATCGCCAGCGTGTTCGGAGCTATCGCGAAAAAACCCTATGGGGGGGGGGCGGCACCCGCCCCCCCCCCCCTCGGCCGGCGAGGGTTATTTACTATTGATTGCATCTTCATTAGACCCATTTCATTAAGCGATGACGTCAGACATACCTCTTACCCTTTGTATCATTTTGTTGGAGAGCCTCTCTGCTTATTACTTTGAGTTTTATATCTTTACAGCGGCATGCATAGATAAATTTCATCGTAACTAGATGGCCATGTTTGCGCGATAACTGTATGGTATTTAATTGATTTTACGGTTTCTGTAGTGAGTACCAAGTTTGAGAGAAATTGGCCCAGCCGTTCTTGAGATAGGAAACTGCTCCTTTCCAGGTGTGCACGTGCATTAGCATTTAGCACCCTACATATGGTTGTGTCGTTCGATACGTGCCCGTTGACAGTCCCAAAATTCAGCACAATCGGCCCGGTAGCGGCTGAGTTATTGCAAGAATAAATTTATTTTATTTACTGGCGAATTCCCATGGCGAGAGGTGCCTTCCGCTACCGTTTGTTGTCAACGGTTCAATGGCATGCCTGGGCCTGCCTGCCGAAGCCACCGATCCGATTTCGTCGGAAAATACGCGTAACGTTATCAAAACACGGTCGCATACTTGAGTCATTTTCACAAAAGTTTATTGACTTTTCGATAATATTTTGGGTGGATATTGGTCAGAAAAGAATGCTCTTTCCGAATATGAAGGTTTCATAACGATTGATCATCGTTTTCAATACGTTTTGGTGTTGTAAAGGACATCGCGCTCCGTGCAAATCAAATTTTCAAATTAATTTTTCATTATTAAAGAAATGGTACGGATCAGCAGTTTTTATTTGTTTTCTTATCATTACACGTACATTTGTCTGCAAAATGGTACCACACCGATTCCATTCCGTCAAGCCGTTTTCCAGCGGCATCGATTTTCCCGTCACAATGCACGAAATCGGTCATGTTTTCACAACTGGGGGTGCTGCCTTGCACGTGACGCGTGCTATACTATGAAACCATATCAATACGCTAGGCCCATCTCTCCTCTATCCATTGGTGGCAACCGCTTCTCGCTGCAATCACCCGTTGCCGAGATATCAAGCCGGAAAGTGAGCCGTGTCGGCCCGATTTTCGGCCGACCGCCGCTCTCGCCGACACCATGCTATCCCTATGAGAGCGCCCTTTTGCACGTGCTGACGGCGCACCCCTGGCCCGATCGCGTCCAAATTTTAATACAAAGGCCGCCCACGCCCACAGATTCGGCATGCCAAATTTCACGTCGATACGCGGCGCCTTTCAGGCGCAATAAGACACATAAGTCATGACACACGGATGGAGATTGGACGGACGACTTATAAATCATAATATAGACTAGATGGCCATGTTTGCGCGATAACTGTACGTTTGGATAGATGCGTTTGAGGGGGCATTAGTTTGGGTGTATGCGGTTATATTTTTATTTGTATGAGCTAGGTGAAGTTTGACATTTGGTTTTAATTGAACTGTATGGTATGCTGGTGCTGATTACCGGGTTGTTTGAGTCTTTCGGATGTTGGGCCCTTATGCACTCAAACTTAACATACACTACAATACCCTACCCTACCCAGGATGGATGGACGGATGAACGCGATAACTGTACGTTTCGATGGCTATTGTTCATGGTGCCATTAGTTTGATGTATGAGGTTGATTTTTATTTGTATGAGTTAGGTGAAATTTGATTCTTTAAAGTGTATGATATGATGGTGCTGATTACGGGTTGTTTGAGTCTTTCGCATGCTGGCCGCTTATGCACTCAACCTTACCATACGCTACACTACCCTACCCTACCCAGAAGCTCTACTCAACACATACCAAACCATACTTTACTTCTTGCCTTACCCGTAAGACGCTGGTTGAGAAGATGCTGTCGGAGAATCCAGCGCAGCGCTTGTGCGTCCTCTTGTCTTCAGCGGGGCGGACACTAAGTCATGTCGTGATAAGAAGTGGAAGCAGCTGCAGTGTGCAGGTGACAGTACATGACAGGTTTCTGCAACGTAATCAAATCTAGTGAATACAACAGTGAAATACTTACGTGTCGCTCTGTGTGGCTATTAGCTTTTACCCCGCAACCCACCGCGTGGAGGCTGCCACATCGGGTTGCGTCTCTATTTAACGCCCGAGACCCCTCACCGGGTGCAGAGCGCACACCTCTGGTGAGGGAAGACACGGCGGCCGTGGGCAGCGGCAATAAGGCCCCCGAGAAGTACTCGGTGTGTGCTACTCGCAGCCGATTGTATAGCTGGGGGCAAAAGCCCATTGTTAGATGTGCTCTCAAATATCAAAATGTATCATCAAATATCAAACATATCATCAGACCATATCAAACATGTTTTATAACATGCCACTCAATACATTGATTTATCCTCAAAATATAAGTTGCGCTCGCGCATTGGAGGTCACCAAAGCCAGTTGCGGCATTATGTTAATGTGTAAATTTTCCACTTGGCGGCGCATTGGCTCGCCATGATTGATCCGTCCTGCATGCGTATTTTGAATTCACCATAGGGCTCAGCCACTCCTAGCGGAAAATTCTGGGGAATTCTCCCCCTGGCGACAAATGTGGGGAAATGAGCATAAATGTGTAAGTCCCTAGAAACTAATTCTTCCCAAGAAGTCCCCCACTACATTAGTGATGCAAGTTTGACTGGGGTATATTAGAGATGCAAATTACATGAAAAGATGTTATATTTTATGTTAAGATTGAGAAACCGTGCTTATAGTGGAAGGTATGTTAATGATGCAAACATATTAGCGAACTGGGAGTGGTCACTGGTCACCTGCTAATTTTGCGTCATTCCGCTAACGCTAGTTGAGCCAGTTATTGCTTGAAGCGTCATAACTTCGGTATAACTATACATCATTATTTGTTGGCTATTAACTGAGATCTGATTTCTTTATCTTTTAAAGAAGACTTAATATAAGAGAGATGGTAGCATCGTCTTGGTGTCATATCTGATCAAAGCGGCCATCCTCCAATGTCCCAACTTACCCCGCGGCGGGGGGTCAGTTGGGCCAAGGCCTAAGGCAAGTTGGTACACTAGGAAAAACAGTTTATCTAAACACATTTTTATTCATGTTTCACATGAACAATCATCGCTAATCCATGCGGGCATTAACGACAAAACACAAACGTTTGCAGTACTCCTGCGGCAAACAAAAAGGCACACACAACGACACTAGAAGAGAATATTTTCACAGCAAGAAAATCACTTTTGGTACCTGAAACACATTTGTAGCGATTATTAACAGCACTTACCTCAGCACGCGCCGACACCACGTTGACAAACAGACGGCGTTACTGTTCATGTACAAAATAAGTTTGAACGCCAACTGTCGAGAAGTATTGGAAATATCCCTTCCGTCCCAACTTACCCCCCCCCCCTGGCACCAACTTGCCCCGGTCACCCCCACTTCACCTCTATCACTCAGCGCCCCAGGGGGCGGTTCTGGTCAACACAGGTGGCCAGGCTGTGGGGCGCCGCCGACCGCCTGGCGGAGGCTGCCACGTAGCCGTGCTCCCCGGTGCGCGCGGAGCGGCACGGCCGTCCAGCGGGCCAGCGAGCGCGCCCCCGCACGTTGTGTGCTGGTGCGACGGGCAGTGCTGGTCGGCTGGACCGGAATCTGGGTGGCGTTCCGCCGGCAGCCCTGCGCGCCTCCAAACTGGTTGCAGAGCGGACTGGCGGCCAGCAGTGGGCAGCTGGCCCCACCTCTGCTGAAAGGCAGCGGCAGCCCTCTCCCAGGTGTCGTCCTGGACGACTGCCTCGCACATGAAGGCTGCCCACTCCTGGATGAACGCCACGGTTTGGCGTGTCCGGTCATCTGAGCGTCGCTGCTCAGCTCCACTGACAGCCGCCGCCGCAGCGGCGGGGTCCTCGAAGTCCATTGCGTCGTCGTCGTACTCCTCGGGACTCGGCGACGGCTGGGGCTGCGCGACTCCGGGGGCGCTGGCGGGCGTGGGGACAGGAGGTGACGAGGTGGACGGCTCGGCGACCAGAGGGTCGAACAGTTGCCTGGCAGCTGCTGGCTGGTCCCCATGGCGATGTCCATCAAGGCCCTCCGCGTCTCCTTTGTCGCCGTCGCCTCCGGCACAGCGCCAGTCTGCTGCCGCACGGCTCGGAGGTGTTTGCAGCCGCCAGTCCGCCGGTTCATCCTGCAGGTGCAGGCGCCGACGTTCAGGTCCACCAGGTAGGTGATGCCGACCGACGTCAGCGACTTCACCTGATAGGTGAACTCCGTCACCTGTGGGAGGGGCAACACATAAAATCCTGTAAAATTCGTATGTACAGTCTGTCTTAAAAGTACCGCGCAAAGTGACGGTGGATCCATCAAGCCTTACTGAAGAAAGGCCTGCTTTACTTTGAAAGTCACCGAACCAATTGACCTGGGGAATGGACGAGAATATCAATTGCTTTGATGACTCAAATTGAGCAGGCCCTTCCTCGGTCAGGCTTGATGGATCCACCGTTGCTTTTTCGCGGACTTTTAAGACAGACTGTACAACATAAACTGACGGACGGTTACTTGTACGAAAATCCGAACCTGTTCATTCGCCCCAGTACTGTCAGCTTGGCCTTTTAAAACAGACCCCCAAAGGGAAAAAAAGAAGAAACAAGAAAAAAACGCGAAACGAGTCACGAGATGTGGCACACAGCGCCAACACCACGCGGCCCTACAGTGGCACAGCGGTACAGTGACAGACTCTTGTGTGTGAATGCACAGCAATGTGGTTTATTGGTGCTTAGGGGTGCGCCGATTGCATTGGTCACTTTGCACAGCCATGTGGCAGTACGGGTGGGACCAGCATTGGAAAACGAGCTGTCTTATGTGACCTCAATCAGTTCTCGTGTCATGCAAAATACCTGCGTCACAGTGCCCGTTTCTTGGCTGGTGCCGCCGCGGACCGGTGCCGCCCGCTGCCGGCCGTTGGCCACGTCGCACGCCCTCCTGGCGTAGTGCTTGCTGAGCTGGACCGTGACGAAATCAAACAGCTGCAGCAGGTTGAACGCCCGAGTCCTGGAAAAACAGCGCGTGTCAAGCGAATATTTCAACAATTTCTTTGCAGCTATAATTAACGGTAGACTGCCATCGTATGGACACAATAAGGCTTTCAGAAGAGCAGCCAAAAGCACAACTAACAATTTCACAACCTACCCGAAATGCGAAAGTTTGTTTTTCTTCCACATGTAGGGTTAACAGAAATGTAAAACCGTGATATTCACAAGTTAATCCGTGTTAATCCATGAAAGTCACAAGTTAGTAATTAACGTCTTTGACGAAGGGATGTATGGTCCAATTCCGTTTCGGGGGCTTCAGGCTCTGAACTTTGGCAGACACTGGGGAGAATTGCACAGTCCTAGGGATTTTGATGGTGTTTTCGAGAACATTTTACCGGCTAACTCTCAGCCCTCCGACCTATATTGAAAGGAAAACTACTCCCCTGCTTTGGCTTTTTTTCCAATTATTTGTCTTTATTAATTGGAATTTGTCTGTAACTGCAACTTTGACATTTCTTCAACATTTGCCACTTTTGGGCAACCTTACAACTTGAAATATTTTAAAATAGTAATGAATCTATCGCAATACCTCCGGTCACCGAAACAGTTTTACAATCAACTTTAGTTAAAAGACAGGTTTGTCTATGAACGCCAGGTTAACTGTTTTATTTATTGAACCGCAATTAGGTGAAACATATGAATAAAGACTGACCTGTAGAGGACAGAGTCTTGAGGACTCTGAAGGCGGACTCTACGATGTTGTTCGTGTTGTGTCCCCGGGTGGGGACATCCGTGCGGAGACACAGCGCCCACTCTTGACGGCGGGCAGCGAAACCCTGCAGGTACTGGTCCAGCAGTGGGTAGCGCTCGCCCCACTCGGTAGCCACCAGCTCCATCGTCGTCGCTATCTCCGCCTCATTGTTGGCGTACACGAGCTGTTTGGCTAGTGCCATGATAGCCTGCCTGTGCTGGAAGAAAATGCACAATTTAACTGGTATCCGAGTGTGGGAGGCGGGAGGGGTGAAGGGTGAAGGGTGAAGGTAAATGTAAATATAGGGGGTGTTTGAGATGAAATTAATCAAACTCATTTACGTTCTTTTACAGCTTTTAGACCAGTATCACTGCATGTCTATTCCTGACTGCCAGCCTATGCCTGTCTAGTCTATGCCTGACTGCCTGCCTATGCCTGCCTCTGCCCAGCTGTCTGCCTGCCTCTCTCTCTCTCGTCTCTCCTCCTCCTCCTCTCCTTCTCTCCTCTCTCTCTCTTCTCTCTCTCTCGTCTCCTCTCTCTCCTCCCGTCTCGTCCTCTCTTCCCTCTCATCTTTTCCGCTCCTCTCTCCTTTCTCTCACATTCTTTCTCTCGTTCTCTCTCTCTCTCTCTCGGCTCCCTCCCAGGCTGCCTCTCTCCTCTCTGCCTCTCTCATCCTCGCTCTGCCTCTCTCTCTCTCCTCTCTCCCTCCCTCTCTCTCTGTCTCGTCTCTTACCCTCTCTCTATGTCCCTCTGGCCTCCTCTCTCTCCCTCTCTCTCTCTCTCTCTCTCTCTCTCTCTGTGTTTCTCAAAAGGGGTAATTAGACAAAAATGAACGGAAATTCATTCCCAGTAGAAACTACTCACTGCTTGTCGATGCCATGTTTGCCGTTGTGAAGCCATCGCCAGACGGCCTGCAGCACGTGAAACGTGCAACAGCAGGAGCCGCGCCTCAGGCCACACCGCCGACAGCGCGTTCCGCTCGGCCTGACAGTCGTCGTTCATGAAGCACAGAGGGCCGCGCCTTCCACGCCCGCAAAGGCGCCTGTCAAAGAAGCATTCTCGGTCAAACACGATATTGGATTTTATACACCAATGCACAACTGACTGGACAATTCAGAGTTTAGCCGCCAGATAGGGGAATTCATGGCAAATGTAGGTATATCGTACCGTCTGGTAAAATCCCGACGAGCAGCCGGAAGGCTTTGTCCACCACGGCCTCGGTCTCCGAGGTGGAGACGATGACACCGAGAGGCAGACCACCGGCCGGGCTCCAGCACATCAGCAGGAAGACGCGCTGGCCGTGCCGGTCCATCCCTCCTGAGGCGTCGACGAAGACCACCTCTCCCGCGTCGGGGAGCGTGTGGACGCGCTCCATCAGCGGCGTCACCGCCGCGATCACCGTCTCGCCGTCCTCGACTGAGACCGCCGTGCGGACGTCCTTCATGTGGCGGATGAGGTCCATGGTCTCCTCCTGGGTCGAGGCTGGGTAACGCTCCCGACAGTGCTTGTAGTACAGGCTGAAAACACATTGCATTGTCAATTGACTTCCAGCTGCAAGTGGTGGTCAGTTTCATTTTGTGATAAAATACCGATTGCATAACAGTGTACTTATGGTTAAGCTTCAGCTGTCCCACTTGTTCCTGATTCGTCCTAATCAAAATATAGCTTACCCCTCAGCGCATTGAATTACACAAATCCAAGGTGAAAATAATGTTAACCTGCGCTGGGCCGGAAGGGGGGCGTCTAGACGCCATTCCCCTTCAGGTTTTTCACGAAAAGCAGGAAAACGGAAATGACCCTGACACATAGGCGTACGTAATATGATTATCGATAGCTTTTACTAAACCAGAGTGCATTTATCGCAGCGTAAAATGTTGCGAGTTTTTAGCACAACACAATTCATAGATAACAGTAGAACTGGATGTGACACGAAAACAGGCAGATTGCAATAGGGGACCCAAAAATTGTCAATGGCCAGATCAGTCTCGGATCGCAACCACATATCCCAGACATGCGGCCTTCTTTTCTGAGTAGCCCTATCATCTCTGCTCCGTGTAACGATCAATTGCATCTCATATATGAGAATCATGTGTAACTTTATAGGGAAAGTCTTATTATTTCAGATACTGTCCCTACAGACTTGCTAACTTGTGGCAGTGTGGCTTTGCATCAAGCTGTTAAAAACTTACTAGTAGACGGCCATCCGATCTGGGACAATGGCTCGGTCTGCGGCCACCGACGGGTAGGCGCTCCCATGCTCCTCCTGAAGCTGTAGTTTCAGGGTCTCCAGCGCCGTGGAGGGCGAGTGGTGGTGCTGGAACAGCTCCATCAGCCGGGCCTTCGTCAGCTCAGAGACGCGTCGATGTCTCAGAGCGGCAGCGTTGTCCACGGCGTGGTTGTGGGGCTTCTTGTTACATGTCACCCGTAGCTCGTAAGCCGCGCATGGGTCTGTAGACCTATTCCTGGAAAGGGAGGATTCGTCAACAAATATAAAAAACACGAGACGATGGTGTTATTCAGAAGAAATTCCGCTCCTTCCACGCACTTTTATAGGGTACCAGCAAGAAACCTTTTGAGGCAAGGAACGAGCGAGGTGAAATGTTTCGGATTATCACCGTTTTTAGTTTTCTGAGCCAAGATTGGCACAACTAAGAAAGATAGCGACTTGAAATCTTTTCGGCAGCGAACTCCTTCATCAAATATGTAGTTTTTTTTTCAATTGCGGTTGATCGTTTGATCAACTAAGGCGTTTGTAAAAAGCAGGGCTGCGGAGTCGGAGTCGGAGTCGGTCGGAGTCAACAGTTTTTGGTCGGAGTCGGAGTCGATCTTTTTTCTTGGCCAGAGTCGATAAGATTTTACCGACTCCGGCCATGTAGTCCGAAAATCGCCTTTCATCAAGTGAAATTGTTGTCTGGTGAAAGCAAAATGGCAATTATCCCGATGATCCAAAGTGGTCAGACAACAAAATCGACCTACGATTTTGATCAGCCTTTTCTTTTCTCCCGAAGTTCACGTCTCTGCACTGGTTCGGTGAACCAAAGGACCAAATAAATGCTTTCCAGAACTAATAGGTCGGAGTCGGAGTCAGAGTCGATTTTGTGAGGCCGGAGTCGGAGTCGGAGTTGGCTAAAGTTGGGTCGACTCCGCAGCCCTGGTAAAAGGTGCCAATGACAAAAGACGGTGAGAAACTTGCCGTTTTGGAATGTTGGCGACAGTCACTTTCAGGCGCAGGGGGCACCCGGTGTCCTTGGCGGATTGGTTTTTCCTCGGACGACTCGGCTTTTCTGGGACGTCGTGGTGACAACGAAGCCTGGCCTGAAAAAAAAAAATTGACAACATTAACAAAAGTGATGAAATCAATTGCCACTCATTAGTCCGTCATTTAAATGAGGATGAAAGTTTCTCGATTTAAAAACGTTACCTTTTTAACTGACCCTGATCATGGTGTTTCATTAACCCGCACCTTCCTGCGATATAAAAGAGTAAAAGTTACTGGGTGCAGTGGCGCACCCAGGGAGGAGTCAGGGGGACAAAGGGGTCAGCTGACCCTCCCGAAATCTAGCGGGCCCGCTGGTAGGTGCCCGTCCAGTCCTCCGAGACACCCGGTATGACGGCTGGATGACTGGTCCTCAGTACGCGGCATCAAGCTGGGGATTCATGCAGCCAGCCCAGGCCGCCGGGCCCTCTGTCAGTAGACCCCGACAGGCTTTCATACGGCGGGTCTTTGCTGAACCCTCAGGAGGCTCTGCACCAGCAGAATTTTCCATTGGCGGGCCCAGGTCGAGTGCTCGGGCAAAAGTACCCCCCTGCCGAGCTTTACACGGCGAGCCCAAACTGGTATTTCATAAACTAAAGCTCTCACCCAGTACACCACCCTTTGGCCATTCGACATGGAGTCGTACGTCGTCAGGGTGATGTTGGCGGCCTCTTGGTACAGCTGAATCCACTGCAGGGCCGATTCCTTTGACGCCGGACATCGGTAGGCCACAGTGGTGCCCTCCATCAACTCCTGAAACGAAATAATGCAAGGTCTCACTGGGGTATTCTTGTCTGGGACCAATGCACGATCGTATTACCGTAATAGTCAGCTATAATGCAGATGACAAATACTTAGTGACAAGACGCGTTATATTCAAATACAGATCACCGCACACACCACTCATACCAATAATATTGTCATTCACAATTGATAAAACTTTGTTACCGAAGCCTGTGGGGAAAGTTGATAGTTCCATTTTAAAAATGGAAGTTTTCATTCATGAAATGATTGCAACATGGCTCAAACCAATTACATATAATATGTGTTACTGCAAATTGAAATTGCCATCATCGGCAATTGCTATTGCTTTAAGCAAATTGCTATATTTGATGCTCACCGGTTCCAGGTCAGGAATCATATCAAGCTTCTCGCACAAGATGTACTTGGCATCAGCCTTCCAGATTACTTGGAAGTGATCCTGTTGGAAGAAGGAATGTTCCATAAAGTTAGTGGCGGACTTGTACCTATTCAATATTTAATATCAATATAGTAACAATGGTTACACGACTCATAATCTTCACTTACAGCATTTCTTAAAAATTACCTATGTAAAGATTATAATTCTGCTGGTGATACCTATAGCCATGTGGGTAAATGTCAAGTTTAAGTCCTAAGCAGATTTCATGGATAATTTTTTCATATTCTTACATTATTTGGCCGGTACACATGGAGGTCCCCGCTTCAAAATTAGTTAATTTTGAATTTAGTGTTTCCGACCATTATTTGACATCCTGAATCCAAAAATGATACTTATATGTCTCGTAACTAAAAGAAAAACATAATCAAACCTGAACTAACCTTACCTTTTCACCTATAACCTACCAATCTACTACCTACAAACCTACAATGCAACCTAAAACTTACAGCCTAACGTAACCTAAAACATAATTTTTTTGCTGTTACAGATTTGTATCAACAGCGTCACAGTTATAGTTAGGACCTAAACTTGACATATACCTGTATTTCTTGCGCCCTAACCCACAACAACAGCAACAACAACTGTATTTCTTGCAAAGAACATGCACCTAAAATGGAAATACTTATTAATCACCAACCTTTTCCAGCATCTTGAAGCATATATAGGCCTCCGCAATAAACGAGCAAACATGAGACACGAAAAAGGCGCTTTGGATTAAAAGGCGCGCCAGTGGGGCTCTGGTATTAACTGGATAATTCGCCAGCTGACGCCGTATGGTGGCGCTAGTGGAGCAGCACCATATGACGTCAGCAGAAAACACCGTGAGCAGCTATGAAATGGGAACGAGCACCACGGAAATATCGAAAGGTGATGGACATGTACTGACTTTGGTCATTCAAGTACCACCAACACCATACAAAAACCATATAATATTATCAAGACTGATTCTGGAATCGATTTGTTCGGGTATTTAAAACACACAAAAAATGTTTGTTACCGAATTCTGAAACAGTATAAGGATATTCTTGTTCCTTACTTTTGCCTTGTGGAGTACTTTTACTTGCTTTCTAGTGCGCCCATCACTATCTTGAAATCTGGATTGCAACGCTGTAGGAAAACTTTATTTCATTTGTCATTTCTTCCACTTTTGAGCAGTGATAATTTATTTGGGTTTATACATTCAATAATCATGGGCGTCGAAACCGGGGGGGACGGGGGGGATGCGTCCCCCCCAGTCGAGGAATCCGGGGGGGACGTCCCCCGCAAAAATACAGGGTGTCCGGAAAGTCCTGGCGCTTTTCAACATTGTTAAGATAAATGCCTTTGGTCCATAGATACTCAACAATAGAACGAAACAATGACCAGGAACACCAAGCCACATCCTTCTGCTAAGTGCCCATTCATTGTAACCACCGTCTGTGCCGACGACGGCCTCGACGCAAGGGCGGAAACGCCTGCGGGTTTTGACGGTGCAGGACATTTCCTGTCCTCCCATGCTGTCATGATGCGAGTGTTCAGGGACTCCAGGCTGGGATGAGAGGTGGCCTAGAGCTTATTCTGCAAAACGCGTAGCATGCCTTAGTCGAGCGGGTTAAGGCTGGGATAATAAGGTGGCCTAATCTCATTTCACCACGGTGATCTGGTCCGCCGAGCTCCTCTGTCAGTTTGGTTTGGACGGCAGCGGCGTTGTTGGAGGGCGCTCCGTGCTATTGAAGTGCGACATGACCCTTAGGGCAAGTCGCCTTGATTGTCGTGTCCAGGAACCCCTCGTGGACCAGCCTATCAGTCATTTATTTGACCTTGACGAAGATGATGGGACATTTGTGTCCATCAGACCCAAGATTTTCTTCGATTGCCGCTGAAATGCTGCTTCAGTCTCAGCAGCTTTGGCATACCGTGGTTGTAGCTGAGTGAGAATATTTTCTAAGACATTTCCGATCTGGAGTGCACCTTTGCCTGCTCAACCGTTCGCCGGGAAACGCCGCATCGCGTTGCAACTCGCGCCTCGTTCAAGCCGCACCGGGCCCCCGCGCGCGGGCTCTCAGCGACAAGGCGCATCTTCGCCCATATACCTAGCACTGAAAACGGTTTCAAGGTCATATTTACGCGACCCCTAGCTGAGCGGTGAACGAGGGGTCATATCTGCGGTGATTGGTTGAAAGTCCAATAATCACAGCGCGCGTTAGACGACGTCCAAAAGAGGCGCCAGAACTTTCCGGACACCCTGTATCCCCATGAATGATTTAAAAGGTGACCTACGACATTGGTGTATTGTCGTTTTGGGATGAAATTGCGGATACCTAGGTACTCGTATACAAATTGAATCTGCGAATTGCTGACACTGTACCCTTGCTTACAGGGCTGCGGAGTAGATGATTTTGGTAACTCCGACTCCGGCTTAAAAAAAAAAAACGCTCGGAGTCCCCACTCCATCTCCGACCACGGCATCCCTCGGCTCGCATCGGAGTGAAAAAAAAACATGTGATGTGATGCTTTTGTCTCTTTGAACGTTTCTTGGCACATTAAAAGTTAACATTGTCTACGAGGTGCAGCTCTGGACTGTCCGTCCCAGGTCCTCGATAGGGAGCCAAAGCTCCAGTTGTAGGGGCGACCATATCCAACAAGGGCTGAAGATCTGTCCCAAAGTCTCAGAGTGCAGTAGGACAACAGCTTGCAGAGACCACACATTTTACATAGGATATTCGTAATAGTCAAGACCTTCAGCTCACTCTCAAACGGCCCTCTTCCCGTTCGAGGCCATCCGACAGCAGAAGGTCTCACCATGGCCTTTGAACGCTTGATGCTTGAGGGTGAGAGGACCTCGTCCTGGTCTGAGAGAGCCCAGGAGGACGTAATGCTCAGTATGCCCCTACATTGGTCTTACCATGACCCCTACAATCACCACAGCCAACAGAATCTCCAGCTCTTATTCGACCCATCCTCGGGGATGACGTTGACTCTGACTTCAGAGTTGAAGTCTGTTACGATTTTGGTGACTCCAACTCCGTATCCGACCAAAACCGTCGACTACGACCGAAGTCGACTCCGACCCCGCAGTCCTGCAGCTACACTGCACAGAAGTTGGAAAAAAGCTGTACCTATGGTTGACAGCGGTTTTCAGAGGACCACACGATTTTTTAGAGGTAGGGCTGCTGGACTTGGTGACCAGACCCTAACTGTCCTGGTATCAAACTTATTACGCGGGATGCAAAATTTATGCGTTTTGGGACTGTTTTGCCAAGAGTTTTTGCCAATTTTCGCGGCGCTTCGCGCCGCCAATTCATGCACAGTTAGAAAAGAGTGTGACTAATAACGCCTCCACGCGAGAACATGAGAACATGTGTATTGTGTATGCGTTACAAGTAGTGCATAGGCCTGAAATTGTACGGTAAACTAACTAACTTTTGGGTTTTTAGTCAGCCAATCCGTCCCCCCCAGTCAAAAATCCGTGGCGACGCCCCTGTCAATAATGAAGACGGCTCCTAACTTTTTAGGGATCTGCAGTGGCTCTGAGAGTAAAATCAGATATTTTCTAGAAACTTGAGGCCACTATTTTCTTATATGCTAGATAATATACAAATATTGACATGTAAAGAATGATACGGGTGTATAATTCTGCATAAATATCAATTCAAAGTATTTAAATTTTTCAAGAACCTTTTTAATTCTTCCATAATGACTTCTTTCAATACAAGCTGGAAGCAATTTCAATCAATAAAGCAGCACAAGGCAGTACATTGAGCTACAATGATCCATAACCAATCGGCACCTGCAATTTGATTGATCTTCGAGATGTACCCTGCCTGTTTCCTGACTTTCCCTTTTCGTTGTACTGGGTGAAGTGAATATTCTGTGAATATTCTTCTGACAGTCAGTTTTTAATCCTACATTATGTTGTCAATCAGATTTAATTGGTTCAAAAACCGTCGTAGTCCGTCTCATTCGCAGTCTACATCTCCACATGCGCACCCATACATGCTCAAAATTTTCACTACGTATGTACTATGTACCCTGCAGCGTATCCTGATGAAAAATGTTTTGTTGAAATCAGAGACACTTCCCAAGGTAGGCCATAGTACATGGCCATATATTTAAGTCAAAACAGATAAACAGATAAACACAATTCCAATCATCAAGTCAACCAGCATCGACAATCTGCACATAAGTTCTAAACCTATTGTAAGACTACTTTGTATTCAAACTTTGTATTGCAGAAGGGTGGAAGCTGCATGGAATTATGCGACAATTTCAGCGTGCATCCACGCTCGAAAGAGCAGGGTTAATTGTAACAATGTCAATACCATAATAACGTAATTGTAGGTGTTGTGATTCGGTTGTCTCTTGTCTGTGCTGGCCATTGCGCGGGCGGTCCAGCGGCGGAACTCGGCTTCGCCGCCGTGGCGCGCTGGCAGTTGCTTCTTCTTCTTCTTCTGCATCCCATTGCCAACCCGCTCAGGGGGGCGGCGGCGCAGGCGGGTCGAGCGGCGGCTCGGTCCGCCCAACATCCTCGATGAAGGTGACGACCTTCGTCGCCGGGCCGCCGAGGACGTCGACCAGGCGAGGGTCGACACCCCAGCGGCGGCGGCGGGCCGCCTCATAGGCCGGACAATCGGTCAGTAGGTGCGCCGCGCGGTCGGGCTCCCCGCACGCGGGGCATTCGTCGTCGGCTTCCGGGCCAATCTTGTGGAGCGTGTCACGGGTCAGCGGTGATGTGCCGGTCCTCAGCTGGGACAGCGTCACCGACCCCAGCGCGCCAGGGAGTCGTGGCCAGGCGTGGGGTCCGGGTGCGGGTGGGCAGCGGTTGCCCTCTGTCGCGACAGCTCCCGGACATGGCGCGTGACGGCGGCCCGCGCACTCGACAGGTCGATCGGTGCGCTGTCTTGGTCGCCCGCCGTGGCCTCGCCAGCCAGGAGGTCGGCGGTTTCGTTGCCGTCCAGCCCGGCATGGCCTGGCACCCACTGGAGCACCGTCTCGGTGCCGTTCTCGGTGAGGGTGCTCAGCACTCAGCAGCCTCCACACCTCGGCGGCCAGGGCCATGGTCTGGTTAGCTGGGCCGCGGCCAAGTAGTTGGAGCCCAGACCTTGAGTCGGTGAGGAGGCGGACCGACTTGGTCGATGCCAACTCCCCGTCCTCCAGGCCGGCCACAGCCGCGAACGCCTCGCGCATGGCGGTCAGTTCTGCTCTTAGGCTGGAGCAGACCGCCCCTGCAGGAGCGCGCACGGTCTCTTCTCTGTTGAGGTGGTGGAACTGGATCAGCGCCTGCGCCGCCCTGTTCCGTCCGCCGCGAGCCGAGCCGTCCGACCAGATAGTGACGTCCGGGTGCGGGAGCTCTGCAATGGCTCGCAGGGCAGCTTCCCTGCGGACTGCAGGCGGGTCCGACCGGCGGGTGGCCACGGGCAGGTCCACCCTGAAGGTGATGCCGCTGCGGTGGCCCAGCCATGGCGGGTCGCAGCTGTAGAACGCCGAACCTGTAACACAATAGAATTGCAATTGTAACAAAGACCTGCATGGTCAGCACACATCTGTCATCTGCAGTGACTGTCATCCCAAGTTGGTATGAATTGGCACAAAGTTGGGTCATGGTAGCACTAGCAGACGTAGCACAAGCTGTTGTGATATGCCATACCGTAGGACTAGGTCGTAGGTTGTAAATTTTAGGTTTAAGGCTGTAGGTTGTAGGTCAGGTTAGGTAAGGTTTGGTTAGAAAGACCCATTCTCGTGCATCGGGCAGCTTGTGCTACATCTACCTTACCAATACCCAATTTGGATTCCCAAAATTGATGGCAAACAGGCTTTTTGTATAACAAGTGTGGTTAATTGTTCTAATCCCCGCTGCAATGTGAGGGTAACTGCTTTTCTACAATCACAAAATTTGAATTCATATAGGTAGGTGTTTACATGTTCAGAAAATGATACAAAATATGACACGATTATAGCTGCAACTGGATAATGGATACCAACCTCAACTAAAAGTTTCTGCAGCCTTATAACCTAACAAATGACTAAATTGCCAAAATAAATCCCTTAGTACAATAGCTTGACTCTAAAAAATAACAGAAATTTTGCATGCAGACCCTCTGAAATGGAGGGTTTATGAAAAGTAACAAAAATAAACATTCACCAATATCAATATGTTGTTATAAATTTCATATGTAGCATAAGCGCCAATACTGCCTTCATTTACAATGTTGCTACTGTTTTCCACTCACAAACGCTGCCCTCCGTGGACAGCAGCAGCAGCAGTGAAACGTCACCCGTGGTGTGACATCATCACCCATGACGTAATGGAAATCCAGTTGTTACCAAGGCCCCGCCAGTGGCATCGGAAGAGCTGCCAGATCGGCTGAAATCCCTAGCGCGATTTCGCTTTTTTCCAAGGTGCCTAGAATTCCTCTAGGAATGGCTGAGCCCTATGGTGAATTCAAAATACGCGTCCTGCATCACGGTCGGCCGGCCGTTTTCTCCCTACTCTCCACGTTGCTCGTAGCGCTCTGGCTACCCGTCGCCTCTGCGACCCGTCGCCTCTGCGACCCGTGGATCTACCGGCCATCACCTCGGCCCATCACCTCCGTGTACACCACATTGGGTGTTGCGCCTTGGCCACCTCTGGGCAGCGCGATCCTCAGATCCGCCGGCCGGCCGACCCGCGATGCAGCCACGTACAGCTGCCCGTGGCTGAACACTGGCTCCTCCAGAAAGACCGCGACCCGACCGAGCGTCTGCCCCTGGGCTTTGTTCACCGTCATGGCGAAACCTGGCCGCACGGGGAACTGGCGACGCTCCCAGCGGAAGGGAAACGCGTCATCCGGGGGCTGGAGTGGGAGCCGTGGAATAAGCACTTGCCTTCCGGCGTTTTTGCCGCAGGCGATAGTGGCCTCCATGAGTCGCGGGCTGATGATACGACCAGCGATAAGTCGCGTGCCATTGCACAGTCCGTCAGTGGCGGACAGATTACGAAGTAGCATGAGTGGCATGCCTGGCTTTATCATCAAGCAGTGAGGTGGGAAGCCGGGAGCGCACAGAGTGTTGAGATACTCATGTGGGATATCCAGCTGCTCGGCCTCCTCCACCAGACTGTCGGCGCTCAGCAGGCGGACGGCCTCTCCGGGGAAGCGCTCGGTGACTGCGGCGTTCAGCTCGTCGACCCGAGTGTTTCGCGGCGCGAGCACAGCTCGCGACGCCATCCACTCCCGGTCGCCGTGTCGCCCTGCCAGGTCATCAAACACCCAGTCAATGACAGCGTCGATATCGGCGTCCATCACCAGGTGCGGGGGCAGCTGAACGAACCCATCCTCGGGGCCCTCTGCGCGTCCCTCTCCCAGCTCGAGCAGCCAGTCACAGAACGCCCGCAGCTCTGGACCGTCCGGCCCGGCTGCCCGCCGCGCCCGCATGTTCTCCAGCAGCGGCGCCACAATGAAGTGACGCCACAGCGCTGAACGCCGCAGACAGGCGTCCACCACCTGTGCGCGGGTACCGTGCCTGAAACGGACAACAATATGCATATAAAAACGCGCCGAGACGGCCACTAATGCTCAAAAATGGCTGTTTAGCCAGCGCCCTGGTGGGGGTCTAAGCCACAGGGAAAAAACTTAAGCGTTTACATTTTTCGGGAAACGTTTTTCTGCGAAACTTTTTCATCAAGGTTGTATTGTCGATTTTATCAGCGACGCATTCCGCTCGTTGAGACGCGTCGAATGAAGTATAATCTAACCTCAAAAGACCGGCTACAAAATCTGACCTAGGGTCGAGGTCGTGACCCTACCGGAAAAGGTCATGTGTCATAACTGTCGATTTGTATCGTTTAACTGAATCCATCTAACTAACGCGTTTGTATCGTTCTAACAGTTTTACCTGAAGTTATCGCAAAAAAGGCTGGATTAATCTTAATCTGGAGACCCGTTGACCTTATGTGACCGGAGGTAAGAAATAACTCATATGATGCACAATTGATTTATTATCGGCCATAACAAATTTAGCCCAGATTTCTTTACTGGGCTCACTGTGTGGGCGAGTGTGAGTGTTAACTGGCGAGTGTGGTCCAAAAGCCCCTCCCACCAGGGCGAAGCTAAATAAACCACAAAGCATGCGGTCTACGATCAATCCGCTGCGGCAGTGTGTTTACGACGCTGGCATCGATAAAAATCAATGAATACGTTCTGATCTGAAGGCATATCGGTTGAATGTTCATGGCTACGACTTATGTCACATGTTAAACTAAAACTGCAGTAATGCGATTGCGCCGAAGCGCATTATATCAGTCGTATTTAATTACACTAATAATAGCAAACGTACCACAGCTATTTTTGTATATACATTTTTTCTCACACACATGACTGAATGCCTGTTGTTGTTAGTTACCTGATGACTGGGAGAATTTGGCGGAAATCCCCGCCCAGCACGAGGACTTTTCCGCCGAACGGCTCCTCGCTGCCAGTGACGTCACGCAGCGTGCGGTCGAACGCCTCCAGGTGGTGACGGTGGGCCATGGGTGCCTCGTCCCACACGATGAGCGCCGTCCGTCGGATGAGCTCCGCCAGCGGGCTCTGCGCGCTGATGGCGCACGTTGATGTCGCGTCCACCTGCAGCGGTGCCTTAAAACGCGAGTGGTATGTGCGCCCGCCGTCCAGCAGAGTGGCAGCGATTCCACTGAAGGCCACTGCGAGCGCTACCATACCCTGCGAGCGCACCGCCGCCAGCAGCGTGTTGAAGACGTACGTCTTTCCGGTGCCGCCAGCGGCGTCCACGAACACGGCCAGCGGACGCCGCCCGTCGACGGCCGTCATCACCAGGTCGAAGACGTGGCGCTGCGGCGGCAGCAGAGTGGGCAGCTGGATGGCCACCTGGTCTCTGAGCGCTGCTGCGTCATACTCCAGCTCCTCCTGAATGAGCCGCGGCAGCTGACGCAGCTCGGCGGCCTGCTGCAGCTCAGCCGCCCGCGCCCGCTGATCGGGCGTCACCTCCGGCAGACCGAAGTCTCGGAGCTCTTTGCCGGCCTGCTGTAGCTGCCGCTCCAGCTCCACCAGTGTCAGAGCAGCGCGCAGCTCGTCCGGCAGGTCGCGATGACGACGGCCGAAGTCATCAGACATGGCGTCCAGGTGACGCCGGAACAGCTCTGACGGATCGGCTGGCGCGCAGAAGAGCAGCAGCGTCACGAAGAGGCGCCGGATTTGAGCCGGCATCTGTGCGTGCGCCGCGTCCTCCATCGTCACCTCCCACTCGCGGTCGTCCTGCAGAAGGCCGCGCAGGCAGCACGCCTCACGATAGGTGGCACAGACCACGCCGTCCACGGTGCGCAGCTCCTCAAAGGACGCCGCCCCCGCGACGTGGTGCAGCAGCACGCGAAGGTAGAAGACGTCGCCGTGACGCGGTGAGAGGCTCACCACGCGGCCGATGGCCTCCGCCGCCTGCTGTTGGCGCCGTTTGCGCCACACCTTCTGGCCGGCCTGCCAGGTATACCGCGACGGGAAGTCCGGGTAGAGCAGTCGGCGGCAGTCCGGGTCGGCGGCGGCCGACTCCCGGTTATACTCCAGCCAGGCGGTGAGGTGGGTGCGGCGGGCGGCCTGAGCCGCCTGCCGCTCCTGTCCCGGCTCGAAGTACACCAGCTGGTGATCCTCGAGGTGCACCTGTAGGGCGACCACGTTCGGCTGCCGCTGGCTCATCGGCACGTCGAACAGACGCCAGCAGGCCTCACTGGCGCCGATCGAGCGCATGTCCTGGTACTCGGCGATCTCGTCATCGCCGCCGATCAGGTTGTCAGCGCGCACCATCTGGCGGTCCGGGCCCTTGTAGATGTACCTGAAAAGATACTTGACACTCTGCACCGAACAGCACACCTCCACGTTCACGTGCGCCTCATATTTTAGGGACAGGTATGGAGAGAAGGGTACCACCCACTGGTTGGTGATGAGCCGTCCGTCACGCACAAACTCCTGGCCGCCCTCGGCCGCTGGTCGCCGCCTGTAGACAGGGTACGGATGGTCATCCCGCCACTCTGTCGCGTTGGCGAACGGCTTGGGGAAGCCCTTGGAGCAGCGGCCGCCGTCCATGCAGGCGGCTGTCGGGTTGGCGGCGCCGCACTGGCGATGTACCATAGTACTCACCACGATTTCGTGCAGGCGGCGCGCCTGGTCTGACCTGGCCGGGTCGGGCAGTTCCGCCGTGATCACCGCGTCTACATCGTCGGCAGTCCGCGGGCGGTCCTCCTGCCGGACGATGACCAGGATATGGCCGTGCGGCAGACCTGCAGGAAAAATAAATTACGTTTTAAACGTCGATTGAGATAGAACATTACTTGAAAAAATGACCTAAGGTCGGGGTGATGACCGAACGTGTCATAGCCTATCGAATACAACAGTTGTATGAGATAAAATATATGACCTTAAAAGTTGACCTCAGGTCAAGGTCATGACCTAACGGAAAAATAAATTGTTACTTATCAATCGATCAGAGATGGTGAAATTCACACAATCCAGGTGCTTTCATTGCTCTGCCATGCATCAAGCAAAAGGTTACGTCGAAAAAACACAGTGGTGACCTTCTTATGACCTAACATGACCTTCCGAGTCAGTGCTAGCCATTAGCTGCACTTAGCCCATTGCAGATAGGCAAAGATGTTGCGATTCTAAAAATATCTTGCGGTTGAACTTGTAAGCTCGACCTGACCGTAAGTGAACTGAGCGCTAAGGTTATGCACACGATATAACATTGATGCATGGTGAGCTGTATCTCTTTCTCACTCCCCATCCCCACACGCACACAAATACAAACATTTAGTGCTTACCTCGTTTTTGGAACTCGACCACCATCAGCATGGAGACACAGCGTCCGAAGATGCCGCTGGTGGTGAGCTCCTTCAGCAGGGCCTTCAGCTTCAGGTGGAACACCCTGGCCACCAGATCGGGACGGGACTGCGCATCCTGGCCGGGCAGGAGCGCCGCCTGGATCTCAGGCCAGTTTGGGTTGCAGGTAAACGTAACGAAGTACGTCGGCCGGCCGTACACTCGCACGATGGCCATGGCGTCCTGGTACCTGAAACGTTGAGACAAAGGTAAAGCACCAAAATGAGAAAATGAACTATCGCAAAAATCCTGTTCATGGGTTGACGAAATAACGCAAAAATGTTCCGATCACTTTTTTCAGGTTAAAGTCAGGTCACCAAAGGTCGTCGAAGGCTAAAATTTCGCCCATTTTCAGGTCAAATGTCGGAAATTTTCAACAACATAGCGAATGACTCAGAAGCCAATAGACATAAAGCATCTCGAAAAAGCTTATTAAATAGTAGCACTATGGGCATTAACGCTCTTTTTGAATCTTTTCTCAGATTTGACCTAAAGTCAATGGTCTAACTACAGGACCCCAAAACTGCCTAACAGACGATTTAAAAATAGAGTTCGCAAACATGACCTAACCCTAGGTCACTGAACTGATATCAAAATTCCGATATATTCATTTAATGCATTGTCGCTCTTATCAATCGCTGACTTTTTCAAAGCGATCAGTTAGGTATTCGGTGAAGCTATTGAAGGCATCAAAACTTCTCATAAGGTGAGATCGTTTGACGTGGCCTGTTGACCTGACCTTGAGTGACCTTGACCCCGAAATTTTCACAACGGATGCAGAAAAGGTGCATCATACGATTTGCCAAAGGCGGTTGCAACTATTTTCGAGATATTCGCGAAAAAAACGGAAGGGGTGCTCAGACGCCCCCCCCCCGCCCCCAATGGCACGGGTTATCCATAATCCAGTGGATTAAAACAACTGGTTTCTACATAATAAACAATGCAATGCGCCCGTAAATAGCTTACCTGCGTTGGTAGTACCGGGGCCCGCCGGTGAAGGAGGCCGGCAGGATGACACGCTGACCGACGCGGTCTCCGCCGGCCAGCTCCCTTTCGGCGTCCCCCGGCAGCGCGTCCTGGAGGCGCTGGTACAGCTCTGCACGCAGGCCGGCCTGGTTCCGTGCCAGGTACAGCAAACGCTGTGTCTCTACGCGCGCAAAAGCCATGCACACGTACTCCTGAAACAGTCGTCCTGCGCGGAACAGTGAGTCATCGAGATCGGGTCGCAGCTGCAGCCGATGAGCGTAATACTGCATCAGCGTCACGCCCCTCACGTCCCCGCGCCCGTTTGCTACCGCCTGCCGTAGGTCCGGCTGCCAGCCGTCTGTGCCAAACGGCAGAAGGAGCACGAAGTGCAGTGCCTCAAACGCCCGGTGCGTCTCATTTACCGTCTGGAGGAACGGACCTTCGGCATCGGCACGGCGACGCAGCACGATGTCCTGGTGGACGGGCTCCTCGTCCATCAGCACGGCCACCTCCCGGAACCCCTCGGCGCGGTTGTACCGTCGGGGGTGCTGGTCGGCCGGGCGGGCGTCGGCACTTACCACCAGTCTCTGCTGCTGAACCTCCTCCTCCGGCAGCTCGGCGGCGTGGATAAAGTCCTGCACATAGGGATTTACCTGACGCAGCAGAACCTGCAGCTGTTCGAGCAGCGTCAGCAGACGCACCCGCTCTGGCTCGCGGGTGCCGCGGGGCAGCGGCACATGTCCGAGGCGAAGGGCGGCCTCTGCCGCCGGGTCGTCACAGTCTGGGTCATTTACGTAAATCTGGGCGAACGACGGCCGCTCCCCGTCTCTGGCCTGCAGCGGACCGACGCGGTGATACAACCTACCTTGTATGATCACTGATGGTGCGTACCCACCGTCCGCCGGTCTCACCTCTCTCGTCATCATAGACGCCAGAGACAGCGCCGTGTTCAGGCGCCGGGAGTGCTGCCTGAATGTGCGTGCCTCCAGCGTGTCACCCGTCCACAGGTCACGGAGCAGCGGTGGCGGGGCCGGCAGGGGATCAAGGTTTACCTTTCCCCCCGAACAACAGATAGTGGCCCGCTCCCCTCGCCAGAGGAGGGCGCCGCAGTGCGGACATACCGTGTCGCGTGCCCCCGTGTCAAGTCTGGCCACCGGCTGGCGACCGGACAGCACAGAGTCGGCGTCACAGGCGGCTCGATTGGCCCGGTCGGCCCTGCGGCGCCCCTCCATGTGACCCCTCGCATTAGCTGCCCGTTCCGCGTCACGTACCTCGTCGGGCATGTCAGCCCGCCGCTGCCGCTCACGTTCAGCGTGCGCTGCTCTCTCGGCGTCATCGAAGTCAGCCCGCCGCTGTCGCTCACGTTCAGCGTGCGCTGCTCTCTCGGCGTCATCGAAGTCAGCCCGCCGCTGACGCTCACGTTCAGCATGCGCTGCTCTCTCGGCCTCGTCGAAGGCCGCCCGCCGCTGTCGCTGTCTCTCGGCGACCGCCGCTCTTTCGGCCTCATCTAAGGCCGCCCGCCGCTGTCTTTGCCGTTCTGCGTCACGGAGAGCTTCAGCCTCCCGCCTGGCCTGGGCCATCCGTTCGCGGCGCCGGCGCTGAGCGGCGGCATTCGCCGCCCGAGCAGCACTGCCCCGGTCATGGCGCGGCATGGATATCTAATTTAGATGAGGAAAAGTGCAGAAGGCAGGTGATAATTTTGGGAAAATTGCGAGGAATTAAGCAATTAACAGGTCTGGTACCCGAAATACCATCAATCAAACACCTCAGCGCAAAGTTTGAACGATCGAGCAAACGAATTCACAGCAGGGCTTACTGAGACGACCAACAATCAGGTGAGCAAAGATAATACGCAAAAATGCGCAAAATTTCACTCAAACGATTGCCCGTCGAACAGTCGATCCCACAGCGAACGCTATCACCCGAGCCTGTTTTGCTGAAGTTGTTTACAGTATTGTTGCGTATCCCGTTGCTATGCGACAAATCAAGGCCGTGGCAAAAAAGTGAACGCAAGCCTGGATAAATGAATATCTCACTCAATGCAAACAAAAATATCTGTTCAAAGTACACTTTAATATTTCAAATACTTAAGGACGAAGCATCAAACTGAATAACGGAAAGCATTTATGAACGCTCTGTATTAAGAGTTCACAGTCATTTCCTCACCTAACTTTAAAGTATAACAATATTTGAGCCGCCTGTAGCAACTCGGCCGTGGCGCAGTCGATAGCGCTTCGGATTTCAGCGGCGTAGGTACCGGGTTCAATTCCCGGGGGCGGCCGGGCACTTTTCTCCTTCGACGCGATCAACAGAAATTCGTTGGAAAGCAGCGTGGCGTCACTGAAATACTGTCGTCTGCTTGAGTTAATTTCACGGAAATTTATGAACTTTTCGAAAATGTTTTAGGTGGATATTGGTCAGAAAAGAATGCTCTTTCCGAATATATAGGTTTCATAGCGATTGGTCAGCGTTTTCAATACGTTTTGATGTTGTAAAGGACGTCGCGCTCCGCGCGAATCAAATTTTCAAATTAATTTTTCATTATTAAGGAAATGGTACGGATCATCAGTTTTTGTTTGCTATTCTCTGATTATAAATACATTTGTCTGCAAAATGATACAACACCGATTTCATTCCGTCAAGCCGTTTTCCAGCGGCATCGATTTTCCCGTCACAATGCACGAAATAGGTCATTTTTTCACAACCGGGGGTGCTGTCTTGCACGTGGCGCGTGCTATACTATGAAACCATATCAGTACGCTAGGCCCATCTCTCCTCTATCCAGTGGTGAAAACCGCTTCTCGCTGCGACCCTCCGTTGCCGATTTATACAGCCGGGAAGCAGGCGCCGCAGACCGGTTTTCGCCCGATCGTCGAATTGACCGTTTCCCGTGTTAACCCTATGGCGCACGCGAGCGCGTGCTGACGGCGCACCCCTGGTCCGATCACGACCAAATTTTAATACAAAGGCCGCCCACGCCCACAGATTCGGCATGCCAAATTTCACGTCGATACGCGGCGCCTTTCAGGCGCAATAAGACACATAAGTCATGACGGATTACGCACGCACGCACGGACAACTTATAATTCATAATATAGACTAGATGGCATGTTTTGCGCTATAACTGTGCGTTTTGATAGATGGGTTTGATGGGGCATTTGTTTGGGTGTCAGAACTTATGATTTTTATTTGTCTTATTTTGTCGGAGTTGGATATTTGTTTGAACGGCATGTTATGCTGGTGCTGGTTGCGAGTTGTTAGAGTCTTTCTCATGGTTTGCCTTTATCGAACTCAAACCCACCCTACCCTACCCTAACCTACCCATACCCGATCTTACTCATAACTTACACATAGTTACCTTTACTCGATTAAAGTAACGTACCAAATTTGAGCGCAATCGGCCCAGCCGTTCTTGAGATATAAAACTGGCCTGCTGCACGTGCGCACGCGCTAACTAAGACTCTTAGATGACTTGTGCCAGCCACCCTTCTAAATTGTTCCTAACGGTGTACAAAATTTGAGCGAAATCGGCCCAGCCGTTCTTGATATGCAGAAGCGGACCCCTCACGTGCACACGTGCAATCGATCCACCCTACCTGTCACAAATGACCATATATCGCCAGGTTAGTGCCCCCTCCACCCACAGTTCAAGTTTCAGCGCAATCGGCCCAGTAGTAGCTGAGTTATTCCTAGTACAATAATGTGCTGTTTACTGGTAGGCGCTTATTTTCAGTGTTTGGAATTCCCCTTTGCGGGCGGTGCTTTGCAGCCCATGCTTTGATAGCTATTGTGAAAAGTGGAATGACCTGACGGCCATAAGCCATCGATCGGATTTTGTCGAAAAATACGTGTAACGTTAACAAAATACGGTCGTATGTTTGAGTCATTTTCACAAAAGTTTATTGACTTTTCGATAATATTTTGGGTGGATATTGGTCAGAAAAGAATGCTCTTTCCGAATATATAGTTTTCATAGCGATTGGTCAGCGTTTTAAATACGTTTTGATGTTGTAAAGGACGTCGCGCTCCGCGCGAATCAAATTTTCAAATTAATTTTTCATTATTAAGGAAATGGTACGGATCATCAGTTTTTATTTGCTTTCCTATCATTACACGTACATTTGTCTGTAAAATAATACAACACCGACTTCATTCCGTCAAGCCGTTTTCCAGCGGCATCGGTTTTCTTCCCACAATGCATGAAATCGGTCATTTTTTCACAACCGGGGGTGCTGTCTTGCACGTGGCGCGTGCTATACTATGAAACCATATCAATACGCTAGGCCCATCTCTCCTCTATCCAGTGGTGGCAACCCCACCTCGCTACGGCAATCTGTCGCCGAGTTTTGGGCCCGGGAAGCGGGCGCCGCAGGCCAGTTTTCGCCCGATCTTCAATTTGACCGTTTCCCGTGTTAACCCTATGGCGCACGCGAGCGCGTGCTGACGGCGCACCCCTGGGCCGATCACCCCCAAATTTTAATACAGAGGTCCCCCACGCCCACAGATTCGGCATGCCAAATTTCACGCCGATACGCGGCGCCTTTCAGGCGCAATAAGACACATAAGTCATGACGGATTACGCACGCACAGACAACTTATAAATCATAATATAGATTCCAACATCTCCCTTTTTTAGGTTAATTTTGGAATGTTAAAGGATATTGAGCATACGGCCTCTCTGTTTATTACTTTGAGTTTTATATCTTTACAGCGGCATGCATAGATAAATTTCATCGTAAATCCAACATCTCCCTTTTTTTGGGTTCATTTTGGATTGTTAAAGGATAGTGAGCATACGGTTATTCTTCTACGATATCTCCCTTTTTATTTTCAACTGCTTCTCCCCTCTAAATCCACAATCTTCTCATCTTACCTTCCACGACCTCCAAGTAGCTTCCTCCCTAGACACGTCAGGGCTCGCTCAGCTGCTGGAGGCGACATGAGTCACCGGCTCGCGTGCTACCCCAGACATCGACCCAGCCGGGTTAGACCGACTGACCTCGGAGTGCTGGTGGTGGGACGCGGAATCTCGGGACGGGGAGTGTAGGATGTTGGGGTGCTTGGATGGGAAATAGAGATCCTGCTTGATAGAAAGGCGGTGCTCGGCTAGCAACGTTGGACATGTGGTGTCTTCGGTTTTGGTAGTAAAACTTTCCGGTTTTGTCATATTGTGTTTAATAGTCAGTAGTCACCAACACCTTTATTGGTTGCTACGCTGTAGGATGGCTTTCATAGTTTGTGTTTGTTATGCTGTATAGCATAGGAGTCGCTGCTGAGTGCTAAACCAAAGACTCATTTTACACATTGTAATAGTTGCATAGTTTGAAATATTATATGTTGCACAACGTAAATCATCGTATTTTAGTAGGGATTATAGTTCGAAAATTAATGCGCCGTGCACGTTTCAAATGAATAAAACACAACACACGTTTCGCCAAGGCCAATTTTAAGAAGCCACGATGCCCTATGAATTATGAGTTTGACGATGCATATTTTATCGCTGGGTTAGTATGTGTCATATGACAGCAGTCATCTGTCTTATGCTTTTGTAACAGCTGTAGGTACAGGGACCCGCAGTTGCTACTGTACACATATATTACCAATTTAGAAATGTGCTATTATTTGCGAAGTGCTGGCCACTGGAGAAAGGAAATGTAGCGCAAAGCATGGAGGAATAACACATGTTTGCCCCTAGGACGTATGTTTTGTATAATTCCTCTTACCGCAACAGATATTCTTCCAAAACTACAATCGTGGTATTTTTCCGCGCCGGTTGCCTCCCCAGAGCCCGTCCTTGGTATCGCCTATAGCTTCCGTTCCCGCTACGTGAATGAAAGTCACGTGACTACTACACGTTTGCGCTCAGTACTAACACACCTAGCCCGAGGGCCGGTCCGTAGCGGGGAGGGGTAGAACGCCAGAGCTCCAGCGCAGTGGAGGTGGTGGTGGCCCGTATCATAAAGAGGCAACCGTAAGCAGAATTACAATTGCCGCATTATGATATTATGATAAAGTTTTCTTTGAATGTATTGATTGACAAGAAAGTGCAATGCTTATCTATATTATGAATTATAAGATGTCTGTGCGTGCGTAATCCGTCATGACTTATGTGTCTTATTGCGCCTGAAAGGCGCCGCGTATCGGCGTGAAATTTGGCATGCCAAATCTGTGGGCGTGGGCGGCCTTTGTATTAAAATTTGGGCGTGATCGGACCAGGGGTGCGCCGTCAGCACGCGCTCGCGTGCGCCATAGGGTTAACACGGGAAACGGTCAAATCGAAGATCGGGCGAAAACCGGCCTGCGGCGCCCACTTCCCGGGCCCAAAACTCGGCGACAGATTGCCGTAGCGAGGTGGGGTTGCCACCACTGGATAGAGGAGAGCTGGGCCTAGCGTATTGATATGGTTTCATAGTATAGCACGCGCCACGTGCAAGACAGCACCCCCGGTTGTGAAAAAATGACCGATTTCATGCATTGTGGGAAGAAAACCGATGCCGCTGGAAAACGGCTTGACGGAATGAAATCGGTGTTGTATCATTTTGCAGACAAAGGTACGTGTAATAATAGGAAAGCAAATAAAAAGTGACGATCCGTACTATTTCTTTAATAATGAAAAATTAATTTGAAAATTTGATTTTTACGGAGCGCGATGTCCTTTACAACACCAAAACGTATTGAAAACGATGATCAATCGTTATGAAACCTACATATTCGGAAAGAGCATTCTTTTCTGACCAATATCCACCCAAAATATTATCGAAAAGTCAATAAACTTTTGTGAAAATGACTCAAGCATGCGACCGTGTTTTGATAACGTTACGCGTATTTTCCGACGAAATCGGATCGGTGGCTTCGGCAGGCAGGCCCAGGCAGGCCATTGAACCTTTGACAACAAACGGTAGCGGAAGGCACCTCTCGCCAGGGGAATTCGCCAGTAAATAAAATAAATTTATTCTTGCAATAACTCAGCCGCTACCGGGCCGATTGTGCTGAATTTTGGGACTGTCAACGGGCACATATCGAACGACACATTACCATATGTAGGGTGCTAAATGCTAATGCACGTGCACACCTGGAAAGGAGCAGTTTCCTATCTCAAGAACGGCTGGGCCAATTTCTCTCAAACTTGGTACACACTACAGAACCCGTAAAATCAATTAAATACCATACAGTTATCGCGCAAACATGGCCATCTAGTCAGATATAATAAAACGGTGTCCAAGGCCTTGGAAGAACTATAAAACATATTCAGCAACGTATAAATTTATGATACAGGCCATGACCTTTCACCTTGCCTCCGGGGAGGACCGCTCAGGAATCCACATACCGAACGAATCGAGGCCTCGCAGCGCGGCGGCAGACGAGGTGGATAAACCATTGCCGCCTGATCTTTCGGTTACTTATGTTTCCAGAAGAAGGAGGGGGGGGGGGGGGTGGAGGATGAGCGCTGTTTTCAACCCACTCACCAATCCTTTCCTTATTAACTTATAGCTTACCGAAAAAATGCAACCCAATGGTGGCCGTCACGAGATGTAGCGAATAGTGCCTCAGCCAGAGTAAACTTTACGCATTGGAATTCAGGCCAGTGATCCTGAAGCATTATTTTATTTTTGTCGTGCATAAGCTGGGATGACGTGGGCCAAGTTAATTTCGAAGAAACGGTTTTAGTTTCAGAACATTTCTGAGGCTAGTCGCGCCAAATAGTATACGTTTGTTGCAAAATGTCAAATAGAATGTTGACGTGCTATCCAGATGATGGAATTTATTTGACACAAGAAGTCAAAAAGGGGCATCGTTCGTCATCCTGCATACCTATAAATCGATTCGTCACCTCGGTTCGAGCTCAATAGTTCTTTTCGCGGATGATCGGTTTCGTTTTTTAGGGGGGGGGGACAGTTTATGAGCCAGCAGCCACCCTCCCCAGTCCCCCCAATAATTGTTGACAAATATTGTGATGGCCTAAAATGCCCTCAATTGTGTTTCGTATTTGGGGCTCTCAACTTCGATTTGTTAAAGTTATTTGTCTATTCATTATAAAAGCTGTCAAATTTGCCGTATCATTAAACTTTTATTGAGTTTGTATTTCACACTTATCTAAAATGAACAGTTCTATCACTGGCCTCTTTTATGAATGGATGGTCGCATGAATGAACGAATGAATAGCTCTACATCATTTGATTTTGAGCACCAGCTGAAATCAATCCTAAAATTTAATCTACCAGTCTGCAACGAAAGGGTTTAAAAACCAGTGCAAGTTAGGTGCAGTTACTAGTCTATGCCGTTTTTTATTAAGTGTCTCATAGCTCCTTAATCTTGAGCCGCTTCTCTCACGATTCATTTTATGTGGTGCTTACATTGTTCAAGAAGTTATAGTATTCGAGCTCGTTGGTCTTAAAAACTGCTATCGAAGTAAATTAAAGTGCTCCGGGCTTCGGCACTTAAAAACCAATCGATATCTAACCCTCACCCATTTAGGCATTTCTTTTCAGCGTCTTACATGTAGCGGAGGGGCGTAGAAACCCTCAGCCATTCGGCCCTTGATAAAAAGAGCCAGTGCTTTGCTGAAAAAGAAAAAAGAGCGAGCTGCTCGTGACGAGAGAAATCCGATGATTTGAGGCTCCTGGTCATCGCTGACGAGACTAGAAAGCCAATTATTTTTATGTCCTGGTCAATGTTGAGATCCTAGGTCATTGGTTGACCTTCCTGATCAGGTTAATAACCCAAAGGCACGGAAAATTGGGTCCTGCTAGAATTTCTACAAGTGAAGTTTGCTGGGACTTGGCTTGCTTCTGACTCCGAACTTGCACTTGCTTTGATCAAAGATGATGTATCAAAGCATTTGGGGTAGGACTGGTCACGCCAGATCACCCATTAGGCGTTCTGCCGGCTTTCCATAGAATGTTAACCAGCACTTACAGCCTTGCAACATATTGCATAGGCACTATAACTGATACCTAAGCATGCCTAGTTTTCAAATGCTAAAATGGGTGCTAAATTTCAAACCAACACTTCCTAAAAACCACAGTAAAAAGGTGTAAATTTTAAGGAAGTTAACCGAGATCATTTCAAGCAAATGACCTTAACTTGAGTTTCACGTGACCTTGGCACCGACAACAATCAATGAGACAAACATTAGATAGTATATTTCACATGTTGTCACGTCCCTAATTACGAAACGACTATGGAAACACACAGAAGATGTGCGCTGACTTTCAATTGCTATTCTGGACTGACATGATCTTGAGAAAAATAATCACAGGTTAAAGGTAATTTGGTTCAGGGATTTAAAATTCTCGGAGAAGATGCAAAAATGATAAGGGCTATTTAATTTTCCGGGAAGTTGTAACATTGATTAACTCCAGGGCACCAAAGAATCGTCGCAATACTTCGCTTTGCCGCGATTTATTGGTGAAAAACGGGGCGCGGTCTATTTACCTCTACTTATATGTGTGGTGAGGGTTAATATTCATTTTATCTGTGCTGATGAATGTGCAACAATTTCTACATGAACTGAGACCAGTCCATATGAGTATGTTTTTCTCACGGACAATGACAATATAAAAACAATGCGAATAAAACTAAACGTTTCGGACAAAAACGTGCCTTCGTCAGTGCAGTGGAGAAAAATAAGTGTAGGTTTAACCATAGTGGTTTAACATCGATGAGAACTATATGCGGCACCGTCTCGGTCTGGCCAGCCGGGTTGCCGATAAAATAAAATGTTTATAAGCTTCCATGGTGTGCTTAAAAAACTGCTGAAAATATATCTTTAAAAAAATAAAGATAACTACTTCCTCGATTTAGTCGAAAGAAAACATGTATGCCAGTTACTTATTTCTTGCCACTGACGGAGGCTTTTGTGTGCGAAACGTCTGGTTTTATTCGTATTGTTATTGTATTGTCATTCCCTGTGAGAAAAAAGGTCAGTTAGTTAGCGCTCAGTCAGTTAGTAACCATAAGAGCGAAACGGCTTAATGTAACACAATTCACTGTGTATACGAAACCTATAAGTCCCTAAAAATAATCCTATTTACAGCTTTTAAAAAGATACAGCTTATACAGCTTAGGCTTACAATTTTTTTCTGCATTAAGATAATATTTATTTATCTCCTCAGAATATGGTAAATTAGTGCTGCTGAAGTTCGCTTTCGAAGCGTCTCCTCTAAGCATTCCACAGTTCTCTAGTGCCATTTTGCATCACGGAACATGGCTGGGCGCGGGACAGGTCATGTGCGAGCTTGGACGGACCACGTGACCACCTCCTCCCCTCCCCCTCATTCCCGTCCCCTTCCCCAGCAGGGCGTCCGATCTAACCGCGCCCCAGGCAGTCGGCTCGGTCCGACCCTCACTGGTCGAGCCACGGCGGCCCGGTGCCGCCTGAGTTTGTGCCGGGTGCAAAACTGGAGCAGTAACTAGCGCCGGAACTAGTAATCAGCACGACCATCGTCAGATGGCAGGAGTGAATTGAATAAGCGGTTCCAGGTTTCAGACGGAATGGGGCAGGAAAAAGCGCTGAAAACAATGTTTTGCTGATATAGCCATAAAATGTTCACTGAATTAGGAGAGCAGCACATCAGTTTAAAGCCCTTCAGATGGTGGTTTTAATAAGCGCACAATCATTTCCCAATTCACCTCCAACGGTGTCACAGGCCAAGAATACGCTGAAATACTAGTGTGTACAGAAGCAACTGCGGGTCCCTGTACCACTGGCGGCGACGGCGTTTGATTGGCGCAAATAAGGCGTGTCTGATCGATGATTGGCCGAGATGGGACGCGGCTGCGATTTGATTGGCTGCCGCGGTCTGTTGTTTTCCGTCTCATCACCTCCCGATTGGTCCGCCCCAAACAGCTTATTGGTAGCGTGTCTGTCTGTCGTCGCCTCGGGCTGTGTGTGGCTGCATGTTTGTCGGTGTCTTTTCTTGCATGTTGGTATGTCTGTACTTGTGTCTCTACTGTCATGACCTGCCTGCATTTTGGCCTAATTGAATTTGCATTTTTGAACATACCTGAACATGTCTGTATACCTATGATATAGGTATGTGGCCTGGCCCGTATGTATCCGTACGAAGGCTTCTGCCTACCTGCACTTCTCTGTTTCCGTGGAAGGTGTCTGTATGGATCGGTCTGCCTGTCTGTATGTCTGTTTGTGTGTCGGTGTGTTCGGAACGTGTCCCGTATGACGCATCCTCAGCTGTGGAATGGCGCCGGTTACACATATGTGGCGCAGCAGACACACTTGTAGCGCAGTACCTCGTCCACTGGGGTTGGAAACACGCCTGCTGTCCCCGGCTTTGAAGTATCTGTTATATAAAAAAGTATCTGTTATATTTTATTATAATTTTATTAAATTATAATTATTATAATTTTTGCTAGAAATGTTTTTGTTCGTCCATAGTTGCGAACTGTGATTTTGGACTTTTCATGATAGATTTATCTTATTAGAGGCATTGATTTATTTTCGATATCTTTCTGTTACAAGTACCTATCACCAATTTGTCATATCATTATCATAAGTCTTTCGTTTTGGCTCGTCATTTCTAAACCTGAAGTACCTACTTCATGTCTGTAAATTACCTGACTAGTTGCATATGTAGCTCATTTTGCAGGCCGGAAGAGTCAAAGTTTACCAAACTCCCGGAAAAGATTACCTAAACAGCACCAAAACTCCACTATATGGTGGCTGGCGTTGCCGGTCACGGGCCCCAAATTCTGTCATAGTTGGGCACGGTCGTATATTTTAATATAACACAGCTGCAGCGATTCGTGGCGGGCGGATCGTTTTTGAGTGGGACCGTACCAGGCAGTTCCGCGGGGCTAATGGAAGCGTGCCAGCCACCGTGGGGGGAGGGGGAGGGGCGGGGAGAGGAGTCTGGTTGCTATGCGGGGTTACGAAGTAGTAGACAAGGGCAAATTGGAGCTTCAAGTGAGGTAATATGGACGCACATTTGGGATTCTATGAATATCGGCATTCTGTATGCTTCAATTAGGTACTATCGCCATTGGCATTGTTTCTAGCAAACATGTGAACGCAGGGCAAATGTCCTACGGGTGGTCAAAGATTCGGTAGTTAGTTTGGTATCGGCGAATCCACCAATATAACTTGAGAAAAAAAACAGCCAAAGAATCAAAAGAAATTGTGAGGGAAACTAATATTCCACATCTCCAATAGTCTGATGTTCCCTGTCCGATAAGGTGCTAGGAAGGTCAGATACGGAGGTCACGCCTGTCAACGATGAGCTCCGGTATGTAACACGCCAAAGGGATGATCACCCACGCCAGACCCGCTGTGCCAGGCGCTGCGTCTCACGATATTCACGATGGGAGGCGTGGAAAAAGAAGCATGTATGGGACATCGTTGGTGGAGACGGCACAGTTTATTGATCGCCGTCCCGGGGGTCGCATTGACATGTTCTCTTTACCCCTCCCCATGTGTAACCGTGGAACTATTTAGGTACTCTAACAATAAACAATTAACCCTCGCACCGACGGGGGGGGGGGCGGATATCCGCCCCCCCCCCCTGATATTTTTCGCGAATAGCGGGATTTGGTATGACTATAACCTCATCAATTTTACACATGGTGTGCAAGTTTGAACCTCCTACCGTTTAAGGTCAGGTCACCAGGTCACTTTGAATGACCCAACCTCAAGTCACTTTTTTGCAACTTTGTCACCGTGCCAGAGCTACAGTAGATGTCGGAGGCCTTTGAAAGTCGCCGGATATTATTAGGTCATTAGTAGCTACAATTTGTATATCTCGGAATTTTGATATCGGTGACCTAAGGTCAGGTCAATTTCGCGACCTCCCCATTATAAGTCAATGGGGGAAAAATCAACTCCCTGTTTTTACCACTAAAACGGGTCGGAATGGCCCCATATACCATACATGACTTCATATACGATCAACCTTCACTACCTTGAGGTCTGTTTTGCTGTTGGGCAGCTGTGAGGTCATGTGACGTCATCAAAGGTCACCAAAGGTTTTTGGCCAATAACTCCGTACAGGAACAAGATACAGACGCGTGGATGGTCTCATTGTGTTCAGCTCGTCAAGACGCATCGAATGATATACATGATGACCTCGAGGTCACGTGACCTGAGGTCAACCTTTGACCTTGACCTTTCGAGGTCAACCTATATATCACTCGATGCGGATTGACGAGAGGATCACGATGATGCCCTTAGTTTGTTCCTATCTTGACTAATTCGAAAGTTATTCGAGAAAAACTCTCTCCATATCTAGCGCCGCCATTTTGACTTTTTCGACCCCTGTGACGTCATCTTTGACCTGACCTGAAAATCACCTTTGTGAAAATTGTAGATCTTGGCCGTGCGTATCCGATGCCGTTTACCGCTTGTCGCTATCTTGCTTCGTTCTCGAGATCTCAGGGGGGGGGGGGGGCGGTCATCCGCCCCCCCCCCCCCCCCGTCGGTGCGAAGTTGGCGCAGACCCCCGTCGGTGCGCGGGTTAAACAGACAGTCCTACAGGACTGTCGTGTAAATCAAACCACCGCCATAACTCATTAGCGTGTGACTGAGGGAATGTATAAGTTATGACTAAGTCGTGTTACAATTTGGCTCAGTTGAGGACAGCTGCATAATAAATATCTCCATCCTAACGAAACATGTTGCGAGATGTGGTCAGTTGTTTATTGTAATGTTGAAACATGAAACTAGAAAATAGATCTCATATTCTTAGCTTCGCCAGTATTTGTACCTAATAATTACAACATCAACAACTATCAGCATCTCTTGGCTGTTAGCATTTCGACAGAAATTAATCATGTGCACCACCCCCGCCGTTTCCAGCGGTCGTTAGTGGTCCCACAAGCCTTGCGGTGTACAGCATAGAACCAGGCGCTTGTCACTGCTGCCATCTACCGACGAAACCATGCAACTGACGCGAGTAGTGCGGAACAGCATAGTTTCAGGCGCTTGATGCTGCTGCCATCTATTGACGAATCCTCGCAACATGACTTGGGCGTTGCGGCACAGCATGATTTCAGGCGCTTGACGCTGCTGCCATCTATTGACAAAGCCGCGTAACAGCTGACGTGATCATTGCGGGACAGCATACTTTCAGGCACCAACTATCAGTGCCATCTAGCGGGAAGGATTGTAGCCATTTGCAGACTGCTTTGCGGTGTAGCTTGTTGATGGGAATTTTTACTTCTTATGAAAATGGGGCGGACCGGACATCTACATTCTACAGTGGAAGCTCTGACGTAAACCATTCCTGCCATGTGGCCGACCTTCTTTTTGTACCTCTATCTATCTTTTCATCTATCGTTATCCCTAATCTCTATCTTGACTTCACGGACCCGGTATTACGCCTCTGCCTTGAGTACCCAATATGGAAGCTGTGACGTCACGCAGTGCTGCCATATGACCGTTTGTTCTTTCCTCCTCCAGACTCCACGGACCCGTTCTCGCGTCTCTCCGGCGTCGACGACATGGACGCTGTTACGTCAGAGCGTCTCGACCAATTAACGCGCATCTCTGAGAGCTCGGCGCTGGCCGACTCCGATCCAGTGACGTCAGACCAGCTGGAACAGATGACCTCCCAGCTGAGCCGCGTTCAGGAGACGAGTGACGCGGCGGCGAGTGATGAATGGCAGGACAGCGGCGAGGACAGTGACGCAGAACTGCACGTGAGTTGGTGTGTGGGGCCTAGAGCTGACCCGACCTGACCTGAGCGAGAAGTGCCAACAAAGTTCCCGTGACATGCACGTTCAAATATGCACGAAAACACTTTGTTTCGGTCACATTGCGTAATAAAACCAGTTGGAATGCATCGAGCATGGTTGCTCATGAATCTGTAGCTACAACTTGTGTGTAAAATAAAGCTTAGTTTTTTCTTAACCATCTGTCTATAAATTGCAAACTTTATACGCGTGTTTTCATTTGTGGTCGCCATTTAGTCAATAACCTGCCCAGAGTTGGTGGGTAGTTGTCTTGGGACATTTACACAATCAATCAAGTAATCCAAACCACCTTCTCACCCTTGTCATGTGTACTTGACTTGACGGCCGTCGCCCCTCTTACACCCTTCCATCTCTTCTGCCCTCACAGGAGCGTCACCTGCGCCGAGTGGCCGTCGAGGGAGCGGCCGAGGGGGTCGGATCCGGCCGCAGTCGTCAGCTATACCTCTCTGTACAGCCACAGCAGCGAGTCAAGGTACGTATGTGCTGAACGAGTTCCGGAGAATGGACGATATTTACTTGTATGACGTGTGGAGGGGAGGGACGATCATCATGCCAACCAATCTATCAAATATGCTGCTTAAGACTCGAGCTGATAATAGGCTTTGGGAGTGCAGCTGTGTTTTGGGTGTGCCTAGCCGGCATATGAATAGGAGTTGCTCCATATGAAAGTGCTGGGAAGCTAGTGCGTATGAAAGTCAATAATTATGTGCTTGATTATAATCAAGCGCATGTGTATTTTGAGCTTGGCAAGGGGTGCAGGAACATACTCATAGGAATAAGAGGCGAACTTCGGTAACATTGAATTGTGACGATTTTGTGTAGGGTGATTATTGCGAAGCGATGCGAATTGTCGAGTCATTTATATACTTGTCATCGAACACTTGTCATCCAGATTCAAAATAGCATGTCATCTAACATCTAATGTCATCTAACAACAGTGCACTTAACAATCATCCTCCACCCTCTGACTACTAGACCTACCCCAGTCTCCTATTCAGCTGACGGCCAGTGGCCAGCTGACGCCACAGACGTCACTCAGCTGACTATTGTGACGTGTCACCGCCGAGTCACGGCCGGTGACAACGCACGTGACGCTGACTCGAACACTGTCACAGCTGTGGCTTTTATCGCAGTGAGATATCACAGCTGTGACACTTGTGGGACACATTGCTAACTCGCCGACATAAGGCTCGGTAGCAGTGTTTTTGTGTGGCTGAACAGAGAGCGCTGGCTAAAAAAAAAACGAAAAAACGGTGGAATCTGTCGATGAAGGCCGACACGGGGCACCAGCATAGAGTGGTTACAGAAAATTAGGCAGACGGCCTTTTTAGTTTTTTTTTTTTAACTCATCTTTCGGTATTTCCCTCTTTTTTCCTCATGTTTCGTCGCCAAGCCACCGTCAATCAACTCATAAAATGAGAAGTGTCGCCTTTTCTCCTATCTCATTTTTCTTCATTCTTTCAATCTAACACCCTCTATATCCCTGTAGCGGACTGAGCCGGAGCGGGTTGGCCTGTGCCTTGCTCGACAGGTGGCGCTAGTTGTGGACACAGGTGGCGACGATGTTCGTACTGACCATTGGATGGTGGCGCCACCCTAAGCCAGTGGTGGCGCAGAAAGTCCAGTGCGCCGCCCATCGACGTGGCGTTTTTTGGCTGTGTGGCGCCGGCGTGAGACGCATGGAGTTTGTGCGCCGCCGTTCGCCACAATGTGATTCGGTGGAAAAACTTTGGTATGTTCTTTCATTATTTTATATTATTTGCCGTTTCTATTGCATTGTTAATGTGATATGAGCCTGACATGATATTAGCGATATTTCGGTGATAGGTAGACCCATGTCTATCGGATAGAGAGTAAAAATGCGTTTCTGGCTGATTTCAGAAACCTACGTTCTACCTACATTCTACATTCTACATTCTACGTTGCTACACTGCTACTACTTCTATCTACGGTCCGCATTTCTCCGCTATGCCGCTGTCTTATTTGTCCGTTCCTACCACCAATTGTTCACCTAAACAACTTTGCCTTACCATATCGTTTTCGCCGTTGGCACGCTGCCAGATGACGCTTTTGCCATGAAAGCCTGAATATATTATTTATTTGTTTTTATTTGTAGTGTCTCAAAGCCCTAACCGTTTCCCACAACAGTTTCAAAGTTTCCACAGCCTAGTGATATGGTTGTAGGTCTATGCAAAAGTTTGTCAGAATGCCCAAGGACTTTCCGAACATGATGCTGTTGTTATGAGTGTATCTCATTTGAAGATTCTGTCTTGATCGCCCGAAGAGGCTTCTCAGGGTGTAGGTCGTGTAAATGACAGTTTCTTGTGGCGAGAAGTTTTGTACCTGCTGCTGAGAATTCAATTGTGACTCAGTTCCTGATTGGTGTTGTGCTGTTAAATCCAGAACATGTCTGTAGCACAATTGAAACAGAAGCGAGGCAGATTGTTAGCTGCACTGACCAGGGTCAGGAGGAGGGCTTTCGTCTTGATTGATACCAGAGGTAGTCGGACTCAGCTAGCGTCAATCGTCCATGAGCTTGATCAGGCACTCGAGCAGTTGGAGGAGATGACAGATAGTTTAGTTTCTGTGCTGACATCTCAAGAGGAAGTTGATCAGGCAAGAGTGTATCAAGCAGAAGCAGACAGGCAGCATGAAGAAGCGGTGAGCCGGATTGAAGTGCATTTGAAGGAGAGGAAGGACGATCCACCATCAGTTACATCAAAGCAGGCGTCAGACTCTGCAGCATCAGACAAGACGTCAGCATCCCGGCTGGCAGAGATAGAGGCTAAGGTGAAGCAGCTAGAGCTGGAGCAGCTGCAGCGAAGGCTTGAGACGGAGAAGGAAGAGCAACAGATCCAGAGGAAGATGAAGCTACAAGAAGCAAAGGATGCTCATGCAGCTGCCGAGCTGCGTGCACAGTTGGCAAGAGCAGCTGAAGATGACCTAGCGTGGGACCGAAGAAATGATTTCTGTGGTGAGACCAAGGTCTGTGAAGCCCAAGGGGCACCTAGTGAAGAAGCTGGTTCGACTCATCTCAGCCGAGCCATCCCACCAGCTGCACAAGCTGTCCAAGGGGCAGCCACTGTTGAAGTAGCCGGTCCGTCTCGTCCCAGCCACACCATCTCACCGGCCGTTGGAGCTGTCCAAGGGGTAGCCACTGTTGAAGTAGCCGGTCCGTCTCGTCCCAGCCACACCATCTCGCCGGCCGTTGGAGCTGTCCAAGGGGCAGCCACTGTTGAAGAAGCCGGTTCGTCACGTCCCAGCCACACCATCTCACCGGCCGTTGGAGCTGCCCAAGGGGCACTCGGCGCCGACACAGCTGATTTGTTCTATTACAGTCATGTTCCCCCACCGGCTGTTGGAGCTGCCCGAGGGGCACCCACTACTGAACTAGCCGGTCAGTTTCGACCCACAGCCAGTGATGCGGTCGCCCAAGGGGCGCCCTGTGTTCCATCGCTGCTGCACAATAGTCTTCCGCGCTTGACTCTGCCGAAGTTCGGCGGCGAGCCGGCCGAGTGGCCGAAGTGGTGGGCTTCTTTTAAAGTTTTAGTACATGAACAGATCTCACTCTCCCCAACAGAAAAACTGATACACCTGCAAGCATCAGTGGTGGGTACTGCTAAGCTCACCATCAGTGGGATGATGTTTGATGGGGCCCTATATGAAGAGGCGGTGCATGCTCTGCAGGACAGGTTTGGCCGCCAGGAAGATGTCGTACACGCGTACCTGCAAGAGATCTTCTCCTGCCCTGCGCCCTCCCAACTAGATCATGTTGGACTAGAGCGCCTGCACGCATCAGTCCACTGTGCTGTCATGATATTCAGGAGTCTCGGCTACGATGGGGATCTGAATAGTTTCGAGAACCTCAGACGAGTTGTTCAAAGGCTCCCATCTGAGATGAAACGTCTATGGGGAGAATATGTCTTGAACCTGGGAGAGAGACCGACACTGGTGCACTTTGACGAATGGCTTCGCAGGCAGGTCAGGGTGGCCCTCAACTACGCTGCCGTGTCTCCACAGCAGAATATGGCGACTGGCAAGAAGCCGGCAGGACAGCCCCAGCGGTGGAAGGGCGACGTGAAGCCGAGGCCCGTCCAAAGAAGTGCTCTGGCCACAGAGATTGATACATCAGGCACGACTTGTGTATGCTGCAAGGAGCAGCATGAGGTGACAACGTGTCCGATCTTCTTGAAGAAATCGGTTGATGAAAGAGCCCACTTCATCGCCAGTGCGAGGTGCTGTTTCTTCTGTCTGAAGGCTGGACATGGCGTTCGGCACTGTCGCTCGGCAAGGCCGTGCGGCATCGACAGCTGCAAGATGAGACATCATCAGGTGCTCCATGGCAGCAAGAGGGTCGACCTCAGGAACACTGGCCAGCGCGTGGTAGCAGCAGCATCAGTGAAGGCGGGCGCGACCACAACCCTGCTGCAGGTCGTACCAGTCACCGTCCTTGCCAGTGGTGGCAAGGAAAAGCAGGTCTGGGCTCTACTAGACCCTGGTTCTCAGACTTCACTGGTGTCCGAAGAGGTAATGACACAGCTGAATCTTCAAGGGGAGCCACAAACCCTCCGCCTGCAAAACGTGGAAGGATGCGGGCGCCTCCAGAACTCCGTGAAGATGAAACTGGAGCTCAAGGCGTCAGGTGGCGACGGATCAAGAATAGTGGTCCCTGAAGTTTTCTCCGTCAGGGACATCAACGTCACGGTTCCAGAGCTCCCTGACAAGAGGATCGAATGGAAGCACCTGCTGGACCTCGACCTTCCAGACTGCTCAGGGAAGAGGGTCGATCTTCTTCTCGGCGCCAACGTCCTTGAAGCGGTGCTTCAGCTGGAAGCGAGGACAGGGAAGGTGGGCCAACCGGTGGCCATCAGAACCGTCTTCGGGTGGACGCTGACGGGCACGGTGAAGGGATTCCTGCCAGAACGAACGCGCCAGGTGATGCTGATCAGGAAGATGGCTCCAGACGATCAACTGTCAGCAGCACTCCAGGAGTGGTGGAGCACGGAATCGTTTGGGAGCAGGTTTGAAGGCCAGGATGCCAAATCTCCCCAAGACGTCAGAGCCGTGAAGATCATGGAAGACACAACCAGGAGACTGGACAATCGCTACGAGACGGGACTCCTGTGGATGAGTGATGATGTGTGCCTACCTGATAACAAGATGATGGCGGCCAACCGGCTGTACTCCCTGGAGAAGACCCTGATGCGACAATCTGAGAAAGCGGAAGCTTATAAGAAGGTTGTCGAGGGGTACGTCGAGCGCGGATTCGCTCGCAAGCTAACCCCAGAAGAAGATCAAGAAGCACACCCCAGGAAGTGGTACCTGCCACATCATGGTGTAACGAACCCCCGGAAGCCCGGGAAGCTCAGAGTAGTGTTTGATGCGGCTGCCAAGTGTGGCAACACTTCTCTGAATGATGTGCTGCTCACGGGACCTGACCTTCTTAAGAACCTGCCCGGCATCCTCCTGAGGTTCAGAGAGGAACCCGTCGCTCTGACCGCTGATATCGAGTGTATGTACCACCAGGTCCAGATAACTCCGCAAGATCAACCAGCACTGAGGTTCCTCTGGAGAGATTTGGATGCAACGAAGCAACCAGAACCATACACCATGCAGGTCGCGATCTTCGGGGCCAGAAGCAGTCCCGCATCAGCAAACTTCGTCCTGCAGCAGACCGCTAAGGACTGCAGCAGTAGCACCCCGGCAGGGAGAGCAGCTAGAGAAGCGGCACTTACAAACTTCTATATGGATGATTTCGTCCACGCTACGAGAACCGAAGAAGAGGCAGCTGAGATGCAAACCGAGGTGACAGAACTTCTCAGAAGAGGGGGGTTCAGGCTGACAAAGTGGATGAGCAGCTCGCGGAAGGTCTTGGAACGGATCGAAGCCGCAGAGCGCGTTCAAGACATCGATGTCGCGGTTCAGAGTGTGCTAGGCTGCGCCTGGAACACCATCAACGACACCTTGGGAGTCAGAGCTGTTGACTCACGTGTACCGTCAACGAAGAGGGGAGTAGTGCAAGGAGTAGCTCGACTATTCGACCCTCTGGGGCTAGTCGCTCCGTTCTCTCTCCAGGCTAAAGTTCTCATTCAACGCCTCTGGGCGGGGAACTACGACTGGGACGATGAGCTCGAGGGGACGGAGCTGCAGAGGTGGTCTCAGTGGCTCTCAGAGTTACACTATCTGGAGCGGGTAACCGTCCCGCGATGCTTCGGAGGCGTGTCGGCAAGTGACGGCTGTCGGAGAGAGCTTCACATCTTCTGTGATGCTTCTCAGGATGCCTTCGGTGCTGCCGCGTACGTCGCTACGACGATGCCTGATGGTCGCCGCGTCTGCTCCTTGGCTATGGCGAAGACCAGGGTGGCACCCCTCAAGCAGATCTCAATTGTAAGACTGGAGTTGCAAGCGGCTGTGCTGGGCGTCAGAGTAGCAAACGTGCTACGGACGGAGCTGTCGGTCAGGGTGGATAGGGTCCTATTCTGGACCGACAGCACAGTTGTTCTGCAGTATGTGAAAAATGACAGCCGCCGCTTTCACACATTTGTCGCTAATAGGGTGGCAGAAATTCGAGAGTCTTCTTGCCCTGACCAGTGGCGACACGTGCCGTCGAGTCTGAACGCAGCTGACGTTGTTTCCAGGGGAGCTACGTTGTCTGACCTGTCATCAGATTCTCGCTGGAGCGCGGGTCCTGGGTTCCTGCTCCAGGAGGAGAACTGCTGGCCGGAACAGCCATCTCTCACGAGTACGGCTGTACTGAAAAACGACCCAGAAGTGAGGACGGAATCAGTCATGCTCACTGTGAAGCATGACTCTGATACTACAGTTCTTCCCGACGCTTCGAGATTTTCGTCGTGGACGAAGTACAGAAGAACCGTGGCATGGGTACTGAGGTTTGTGAAGAACTGTGCCCCAAAGTCCTGTCAGGAACGAGCAGACTGGAGACGCGCAGGACCTCTGTCAGCAGAGGAACTGAAGCAAGCAGAGACGAAGGTACTGAAAGACTGTCAAGCTAGATGCTTCGCTGAAGAACTGGCAGAGATCCAAGCTGGCAAAGAAGTGAAGACTGAAGGGAAGCTGCGACAAGTGACACCTTTCCTGGATGGTGAGGGTGTGATGAGAGTCGGTGGGCGTATCGACAAAGCGCCCGTGGCCTATTCGACTCGCCACCCGGTGATCCTGCCATCGAGAGACGACGTTACTCGCCTGGTAGTGACGCACTGCCATGTGAAGGTTCTTCACTCAGGACAAGAAAGAACGTTGACAGAAGTCAGGAAGACATATTGGATTCTGAAGGCCCGCTCGACAGTCCGGAGGATCCTACACGAGTGTACCGTGTGCAAAAGACGAAGAGCGATCGCGCAGGTCCCAAGAATGGCGGAGCTGCCGGCCAGCCGGTATGACACGTCCAGAGCCTTCAGCACGGTAGGAGTCGACTACTTCGGGCCAATGTTCGTGAAGAAGTACAGGAGGACCGAGAAGAGATACGGCGTCTTGTTCACCTGCTTCTCGACCCGCGCAGTACACCTGGAGGTAGCAAACGCTTTAGATACGGACAGTTTCGTCATGGCACTGAGGAGATTCATGGCAAGGAGAGGGAAGCCAGACTCAATGTACTCCGACAACGGGACGAACCTCGTCGGAGGTGAACGTGAGCTCCGTGAGTCTCTACATGAACTCGACCAAACTCGCATTACTGACGAACTGAGTCAGGAGAACATTAAGTGGACTTTCATGCCTCCCAGCGCCAGCCACATGGGCGGCGTATGGGAAAGGCTGGTGGGCAGCGTAAAGCGCGCGCTCAGAGTAACTATCGGATCTCAGTGTGTGACCGATGAAGTACTCCACACTGCTCTGCTCGAGGTGGAGTCAATGATCAATGGACGGCCGCTGACACACGTCAGTCCTGACAGTACGGATGTTGAGCCACTGACGCCAAATCACCTTCTGCTCGGGTGTGCCAGCGCCAACATGTCTCCTGGCATATTTCAAGACAGAGAGATCAGCAGCAAACGACGTTGGCGTCAGTCACAAGTACTGGCAGAACATTTTTGGAAGAGATGGCGAAATGAATATGTACCAACACTAGCCAGTCGGCAGAAGTGGTTGCGCGAGAGAAGAAATCTCAAAGTTGAAGACGTCGTGCTGATGATTGAGGCAGACTCGCCACGCGGGTTCTGGCCCCTGGCCCGAGTTACAAGAGTGTTCCCGGGCTCGGACGGAGTAGTTCGTACCGTGGAACTGATGGCAGCGGGGGGAGGCAAGTACCGGCGCCCGGTCAGCAAAGTGTGCCTCCTGGAGCCTGGAGGAGGCTGAATAAGCTCAGAACTGTTCTGTGTCAGAGCTGAGTTGAAGGATGGCTGTTATGTTGGTGACGACAGTGTTGTCCTATCACGTATATCCCAAGTATCCTATGTTTTCCTTTTGTTTCTTCCTAACAGATCCCTCCTGATGGCGGCTAGCTGCGGCGGAGGTGCTCGTCGGCTGAGGCGAGCTGGAGTCCTCCGAAGCTGCGTCCGGGGACGCTCATCGGCGGCGGCGAGCTGGTGCTCTCCGAGGCTGCGGCGAGCTGGTGCGCTCGTCGGCTGCGGCGAGCTGGTGCTCTCCGAGGCTGCGGCGAGCTGGTGCGCTCGTCGGCTGCGGCGAGCTGGTGCTCTCCGAGGCTGCGGCGAGCTGGTGCGCTCGTCGGCTGCAGCGAGCTGGTGCTCTCCGAGGCTGCGGCGAGCTGGTGCTCTCCGAGGCTGCGGCGAGCTGGTGCGATCGTCGGCCGCGGCGAGCTGGTGCGCTCGTCGGCTGCGGCGAGCTGGTGCTCTCCGAGGCTGCGGCGAGCTGGTGCTCTCCGAGGCTGCGGCGAGCTGGTGCGCTCGTCGGCTGCGGCGAGCTGGTGCTCTCCGAGGCCGCGGCGAGCTGGTGCTCTCCGAGGCTGCGGCGAGCTGGTGCGATCGTCGGCCGCGGCGAGCTGGTGCTCTCCGAGGCTGCGGCGAGCCGGTGCGCTCGTCGGCTGCGGCGAGCTGGTGCTCTCCGAGGCTGCGGCGAGCTGGTGGTTCTCCGGAGCTGGTACTGCGGGAGCTCGCCTGCCGCACGGAGCTGGTGGCAGTGGGCGGCGGAGATGACTGCTGCTCTCCGGAGCTGTGACTTCGGCAGCGAAGCCGATACCATGTGAGGCGTGGTGTCTTCAGGATGAACGCTGTAGATGTGTGCGCGCGGCTGTGGCTGTTGAGTGGGCGACGTACCGAAGAGGTTTTGTGTTCAGGCTTCCGTTATCCCCGCTCAACGAGGTGTCATTACGACACCGGGGGGAGGATGTAGCGGACTGAGCCGGAGCGGGTTGGCCTGTGCCTTGCTCGACAGGTGGCGCTAGTTGTGGACACAGGTGGCGACGATGTTCGTACTGACCATTGGATGGTGGCGCCACCCTAAGCCAGTGGTGGCGCAGAAAGTCCAGTGCGCCGCCCATCGACGTGGCGTTTTTTGGCTGTGTGGCGCCGGCGTGAGACGCATGGAGTTTGTGCGCCGCCGTTCGCCACAATGTGATTCGGTGGAAAAACTTTGGTATGTTCTTTCATTATTTTATATTATTTGCCGTTTCTATTGCATTGTTAATGTGATATGAGCCTGACATGATATTAGCGATATTTCGGCGATAGGTAGACCCATGTCTATCGGATAGAGAGTAAAAATGCGTTTCTGGCTGATTTCAGAAACCTACGTTCTACCTACATTCTACATTCTACATTCTACGTTGCTACACTGCTACTACTTCTATCTACGGTCCGCATTTCTCCGCTATGCCGCTGTCTTATTTGTCCGTTCCTACCACCAATTGTTCACCTAAACAACTTTGCCTTACCATATCGTTTTCGCCGTTGGCACGCTGCCAGATGACGCTTTTGCCATGAAAGCCTGAATATATTATTTATTTGTTTTTATTTGTAGTGTCTCAAAGCCCTAACCGTTTCCCACAATCCCTATTCGCTGACTCTGAAACATATCAGCTCCCTCCTTCACTCTCTCTTTCACTCACTCACTCACTCACTCACTAGCACACACTCTCTCTCCCTCTCCCTCATTTTAACCCCCTCTCTCCTGTCGGCAGTCGGGCCGGACCTTGAAACGTATCAGCTCTGAGGAGCGACTGGAGGACGGCGCGGCCTCCCCGGAGGTCGGAGGACAGCTGGGGAAATGGAAAGGCTTCAACCTGGATAGCTCTGTCGAGCTGGACGCTGACCCAACGCTGGGAGTCGAGACGGGACTTCGTGGTCAGGTTGGTGGGCATTTGGGGAGGGCGGGATGAGTGTATTTGAAGCGTGACGTCCATTAAATTGTTGTCGAGTGAGATAAGGTATCTCCAATGTGCTAGTTTTGTCTCGTAGTAGCCGCATTTTTAGCTGTAAGTCAAAAGTTTTTTTTTTGTAAGTCTACATATTCACATCTATCGACAAATTTTAGGAATGCACGTCATCATGAATGTTCATACTTAAAATACGGAGCTGAAGTCATTTCATGTCGCTCATGATCAAGTAATAAATGATGTCCTTCATTATGTTGCTCCACATTTTCCACAACCGAAGCAGTTTTTGCTTCTGATAAACCGGTCATGCGTCAGTGGACGGCTGAGAGTTATTGTATGACCGCTGACAACGCCACCTACCTCGCACAGAGCCTGAACATTCAGCTGCGGCGTGGCTGGTCGGTGAGGCTGGGCTTCTCGCTACACTCAACAGATGGCAGTCACGTCGTGTCGCAGATCCACCCTGATAGTGTGGCGGAGCGAGACGGACGACTCAGGGTCGGAGACGTTCTCACCAAGGTACGGCGACTCGTGTGAGAGTCATGTGAGAGTCATGTGTGAGTCATGTGTGAGAGTCACTTTTGCCGGCCCACGTTTACTTACTGGAGCCACGCGTATGCCATGCCACTTTTGCTATACCATGGGTGTCTCATGTCTTCTAGACAAGTGATGGAGTGGGCATGAGATGACTGAATGGTCACCGTTCCGTGCTTCTATCCTCAGGATACTGAAATCCTTCTCCTCCACGCCGCAACCCCTCTCCGGGCTGGACAGGCAACTTTATCTCATGCGGGCTGCTCCCTTAGAGCGGCAACGCTGCTCACGAGGGAGCGCACCCCGTAGCCGCCGGTGCAGTGAGTACCTTGGGGCTGATCGGCCTGTCCTCCGGGATGGGCTCAGCCCCGGTGACTCACTAGGGTGCCTGCCCAGACCAATGTCTCCCCCTAATTCCTAACATCCTTCCGGCTCTGAAATGGTCTAATTGGACCGAAAGGGCCTAACCCAACAAAACAAACAGACAAACAAACTGAATGGCCTAAGTGATGAGTTTGGTCTAGAAAAGTGGTTTAGTAGCTTGGCGATGATGCGCCAAGTCTGAAATTAGATATTGATTCTTGATGAAAGGTAAAGAAACGTTTTCTGGTGCTGAAGTGACGGCCATAGCCTGTTATTCACCGCAGCTACATTTGCCATTCGGCTCGTCTTTCGACATTAGCACTCATATCACGACTCACTGATCAGAACTTACAAAGAGTTATGTCCACTGCTTGTTCCGAATGGTGCCGTCTACCCGACTCTGTCCGATTATATCCCCCTGACATGTGACCCGCTCCCTCGCCGCCAGGTTAACGACACCTCCGTACGGGACATGACCTCCGACCAGGTCATTGACCTCCTGCGCAAAACCAAGGGCGCCATCAGCCTGTCGGTGGTCCGTCTGTGACGTCACTACACGTCAGCACAGAAGACACATCAGGGAACGCCGTCATGATGACGTCATCGGCACGTCATGTGATGTGGGACATCACTGCGGCGGATGGTTCGAACAAGAGTCGCCAGTGATATGGGTGTGATGTCGATTGATGTGGGTGTGATGGGCAACGTTGCAGGAGCGAAGAGTTGATGGTTGTGATTCAAAGAGCTGACATGTTGTCGGAGGTAAAAGATGTAGAGCAGAAAGTGCTGCCGCCGTGTGGTGAAAATTTGAACTAACGTTGCGTTGGGTTTATTGTGAGGATTCCTCTTTTTTTCAGATAGATCCACCACAAGTCAGAGACTACGAGCTTGTTAGGTAGTGGAGTATAATTTAACAATTTAATGGTTTTAAACGACTGGCAACGAACGTTTATCCCATCACACAGATACATTAGCGTAATAAGCCATTCTGTTCCGTTATCTTCGGTTTTTACGATAAGCGTCGTTGTCATGTGCGGGAATAGAAGTCTTTTATTTTTGTTCGCTTACCAGCTTCAGGAAAGGAGTCTGCTATTTTTCATTGTAGTTTGTAATGCGAGTGAGAAGAGCCAAAGACGTGGAATGGACGATGCCGGCAATGTAAATCAATGCGTGGTGCGAGCTTTAACCAAAGGGATACATGTTCAGGAGGAAGATGTTGCGTAGTGTGTCAAATTGGCGAAAGACAACGTCATTGTGGTCAGTGAAATGCATAGCCAATAAGGTAGAGTGGACACTTGGGCAGTCAGCATTACGCGAAACAGTGAGCTTCAGTATACAGTGAGCTACAGTGTAAAGTGAGCTGCAATGAGCTAAAATGAGCTGCTCGCTCCAAACTCTACCGTCAACTCAACATCCCGCGGTGGTTTGGGCCAGCGAACTTTGGTGGTTCCAATCCAAACGATGACCCAGCGATTATATTTTCAAGTATTGTGGTGGCGTGTGGTCATGACCACGGGGTGGCTATTCACTAACCCAATGTCGGCTAGCCTCAGGTGAGCTAGCTACAGATGGCCTAGCCACTCGAGAGCTAGCCGATCGTAGGCTGCCCACTAGTGAGCTAGCCACTGGTGAGCTAACCGACAGTGAGCGATCCACAGATGAGCTATCCATTGGCTCCCAACTCGGTCTAATATCCAGCCGAGTCCTGTTGCAACAACTGAACGCGAGTCACCACCACCCCAATCAATGTGTCTGTTTTACTGTGTGTCTGCGTGTGTGTCTGCGAGGAACGGATGTGCGTCTGGGGTGCCTCTGGAGAGTGCCGCGCGGTACCGCGGAGGTACTGAGTACTGGGCGCGGTGGACGCTTGTGGTTCTAGTTTGGTTATGTGTGTGGTAAGCAGGTATATCGATAATAAATGAACAGTGGACTGACGATGTGTTTGGCTGTCGAAAGCCGGAGCAATGGGTTTGTAGAAAAATATGGAAGTCTGTACTGTTTCTATTACACCTTTTTACGCCCAATTTAGGTGGCAGTGTACACATATCAGTTATAGTGCAGGTGATTTGGACAGCACAGCATTCTCTGTCTATGGCGATCTGTCGAAATCGGTTGCATGTTTACTGAACTGTGCGCACTTCTTCCATATTTGGCCGTAAAAAGGTGTACTTCAAGAGACGTTAGGGCGTACCTAGAAATAATCGAACGCGACTTGTTTCTTTTCGTCATATGACTCAGGAACCGAGTAATTTTAACTTTCCCCTCCCCATTCTCCCTCCACCCCAGCGTAGAACGACTGCGCCACCAACACCGTGGCGCGAGTCGAATAAGGAGTTTTACTCGCGCTATAGATATTTCAAATCCTGTTCCGCAATAGCTTAGCGCCCTTTATTATAATTTAAAATTGTCGAAGCACATTCCAAGTTATTTTGAGCATGTTCTGAACGTCGCTTACCGCTTGTTGGTAGAGCTATACGGCCCAAAGGATGAGCCAGATCGAGGGGCACCCCCCCCCTCCCCGCCTTGACGTATAACGGGTAACGGCGCAGGTGCGATTATATAGACCCTGAGCTATTCCGCGTTACCCTTACAACAGAAATTAGACATAACAATGCTCCATTTTTTCTTTCGAATGGCTGTTGTCCATTATATCTCTAGGTGATGGTGTGCAAAAGACGAAACGATATAAGTGTTAACCGTGTCAACGCCAAAACATCCTTGCTATTGGCTAAAGTTGGTCGATACCTCGTGCCTGTCAGCATTACAAAACGCCCCAATGCGCGGTCAACGGAGCACATCAGAAGTGGACGCCGCCAATTCATCACATGCTTTTGGACCAGGACTTTGTTAGCTCAGGCAGTGAGGACTTGCTTCAATTTACTAATGTTTGGCATTATAGCTGCCAAACAAAGCGGCCATAGGGCTGGCTAGAACGCAACACGATGCTACTGTTGTCATAAGGATTATTTTTGCGCATTGGATCGCACTTCAAACAGCATGGTGCTTTCAGACCGCTACGCCTCGTGCTTTTCAGGATAATAATAAACTTGACACTTGCGACAGCTACGACGATATTTATTTTAGGCGATTAATTGACCTTTCCTCGGGCACTGTGCCTGATCAAACACCATGCCTTGATGATGGTTCCCCCGTGGTGTGAATGGTCGCACCAGTTCGATACAGCGATCGCCGCCCACGGTAACGGGGCTGGTCGGCATTCGCCAATCTTCGCCGCCGCTCTGTCCGGGCTACAGACGACAGACGACGATGGTCTGCGACGGCCAGTTTGGAAGCCGATCACCTGGTTTGGAGTAGCTTCAGAGTCCCGGACCGACCAGCTAAGGACCGACCGCCCGGCAGAGCACAGTGACCTGCCCTTGACGGACCGCTCAGCTTAGGAATAAGAACCTACTGTATCCACTGGATCGACCAAATCTACCTACCCAGGAACCCAGGTGTGGCTTAGCGTCCAAGTCCATGTAATGCAATCCATATTCTTAGATTGAAATTTCATCCTGAGAAAGCGTACGCAGGTGACGGGACACGCTAAGACCATCAATTCATTCTCGGACTAAGAAGACTGAAGAAAAATGCTAGGACGAGGGCTTAGCAGTGAATAGTCTGAGAGAAACTCAACAAGTGCAATCATTTCAAGCAGCGCCATGATTTCAATCCATGTGAGACGGCCCAAGATCGGAGCAGAACATAAAGCTGATAGCCTACAAGATGCCACAGTCAAGTCGTCAGTAATCTCCGCGCCCTTGTCAATACTGATCGCTCTGCTAAAGTTGACAGCGCAGTGCAGTGGCGCCGGTTGTTGCCAATTTCTTTATGCAATGCTTGTACTCGGGATGGCCACTGTCGCTTGTCTTTTAGGAGGCTGGACCACACTCATGCTGGGTCTTGACATGCTGAAAAACGGCAGCAAAATTTTCAACGCACTTAAAGTCGAGCTTCTTCGGTGTGACGTTCTTTCTGATGTGGTTTACAATGATGGTAACGTTTTTCTGTGGACGTCGCCGCACGGGGGTTTTGCTGGAAGAGTCCCTGGAAATATTGCAAGACATCAGCATCTGTCCTTCTTTCGCGGAACAGCGCATTAAGAACGGCCGCCGCATGCTTTGCCTGCTAATTTCCGTTGTCTTGATATTAGCTATTGGCCTGGTCAGCTACATCATGATTGATTCTGAATATTCAAAATTCCTTCCTATCGAAGAACACGCTTCTATTGCCACAATTCTTCCTATTACAATTAGCAGCGTGGTGTTTGCCTCTTTAGTGATGATCGCGATTAAATTCGCGTTATTTTGCAGTCTCTTTGTATGTGGCATAGAGACTGTCAACTCTGAGCTCAAAACCTTGGCCGAAGATGATGGCCCTGTGAGCTGGAGTGCCCTGAGGCGCCTGAGGCTGCTGCAGGCCCGGCTGAGCCGCGGATTCTCCCGGGTCACCCAGCAGCTCCGACCTGAGCTGATCTCCATCATCTTCTACGGCACGCTGGCCCAAGTGATGACCATCTTCCAGCTGATCGGAGCCACCCAGCAGGACCAGAACATCTCCATCTGGGGCGCGAACCTCTTCCTTCTACCGGCTCTGGTCTTCACTCTGCTCCCGAGCTGGTCTTGTCAGAGAGTGCTGGATGCCTCCGAGGGGACCCGCGCCGCCCTGCTGACCGTGGAGCCGCAGGACGCACCCGCAGATCGTCAGCTAGCTGCTCTACTAGCTGCCGCGCGGCGTGACCTGGAGACGTTCGGCGACCTGGGCTTCTTCCGGCTGCGGCTGTCGGCGATCCTGGGCACCACGTCCACCGTGCTCACCTACATCATCATCATGGTGCAGTTCCAGATGTCGGAGAATGGCTGCGGCGACTCGGGGAGTCACCAGGGCAATGCCGCAGCCTCAGCCTGAGGAATCTGAGGGGTGGAGCGTCGCCACAGTTCATAGTTACATCGTCAAGTATGCTCGTAACATAAGGTACAGAATACCCGGACAGCGATACGTCTATTTTAACCTTCGCCCCAGTGGGGGGGGGGGGGCATATGTTACCACTTACCACCCTGTCGCGTTCTTTGCGTGTAAATAAAAAACCGCGGCGCGTAGCGCCGCGCCGCTTGGGGTAGCTTTTGGTACATCAATTTTGGACAATGTGTGAAATTTTTGACCCCAGGTCATGTCAGGTCAGGTCACAAGGTCAAGTTAACCCGCGCGGGGCTGGGGTCTCCAGCCGAACGCGCGGGGCTGGGGGGGGGGGTAAATTTTACCCCCCTGTTATCTCCCGAACTAATGGTCCGATTTGGAAAATTCAAACGCCAATCGAAAGCTCTCATCACGAACTACTAAAAACATGTACTTAATTTAAAGTTTGAGGTCAAGGTCAAGGTCAGGTCAAGGGTACAAATTGCAAGTTTCTACAGTATCGGCCTTGCACCGTAGTTGCCGAAGAATGGAGTCATGGACTGAGACTGATCGCCCAAAACGTGTTCTTAGGCTACCAAGACAATATTCATTGCATACAATATCATTCAGAGGTCAAGGTCAAGGTCAGGTCAGGTCAGGTCAGGTCACCAAAAAACAAAATATAGAAAAGGGCATGTGCGACACATGTTTTATGGGTCATTTTACTCATAGAATTCAATAGGCACACTCAATAAGTGATATGGACCACCTCTGGATGAATTTCAGGTCGAGGTCAGGTCAAGGTCAGGTCAAGTGAGGTCAAATTTTGAAGTTGGTTGTTAAGGCCTAAAAAGGTGTCTATCTGATGCAGTTTTTCACGGCGAATCGAATGGTGCTATTTTTGTTTCCGTACGAGGTCTAGAACTTCCAAAAAAGTCATTTTTCAAAAAAAATTGTGTGTCGTGACGTCAGAAAATTTTGAATAACTCCCACATTTTTGACCCGATTCTTCTAAAATTTGGTATGTAGGTGCACATAGACCACTTCTCTGACATATATTCCGTTTTTTTTCGATAGACTCAAAATTTTGGATTTTATAATGATTTTCCCAAAAAAGTCAGTTTTTTGAAAAAAATTAGGCTAAAATCCAAAATTTTCAAAAAACCGAGATAGCCATTTGATAGACAAAGTAAAATTACGGATAACCTTTTTGTTACGTCTTGATTCCTTTAAAAATGAAGATGTTAGCGGCGTTTGAACTTTTGCCGTTTTTGAGGCGAAAATGGCGAACATGACGTCACTAAAACGTCAATTTCTCAAAAATTTTCCGACGGATTTCGCTCAAATTTTCAGGGAACGTGTCAAATTGATGTAAGAAAAGGTACTGAAAGTTTGGCGGCGCTGCGCGCCGCCGTTTTTGAGATATCGCAAAAATTCGCGAGGGGGGGGGGTAAAATTTACCCCCCCCCCCCAGCCCCGCGCGGGTTAACTGACCAAGCCTAAAAAAATGTTTGCAATCATGTCCAGCCTGCAGTGTTTGTCAGAAAGGTCTCAAACTTGGTGGATTGCATGCTAATATGGGCGCCTACAATTTGTATATCTCGTATTTTTATATCCGTGACCTAAGGTCAGGTCAGTGGCGTGACATTTCCATTACAAGTCAATGGAGAAAAATGAAAATGCCTCTAGATCCGTGTGTACGCATAGGAACAGTCCAAATATTTCAGAATCACAATGATTTAGTCCACTCGTGATGACCAGGGTGTCATTTTTGCTGATAGCCTCTAGAAAGGTCATCCGAGGTCATTTGAGGCTACAGCCTACAAACAGTTTTTTGCCAATAACTCGCGATTGGAAAGAGATAGAACGCTGGGGATGGTCTCATTGTGTTGGTCTTGTTGAGACGCATCGACTGATATGCAACATGACTGTTGTGATACGGGCCCGTACCCCCTCCGTTTGTGATACGGGCCCGTCCACGTGTTCGTCCCGTTTCGCTCGCGGTCAACGGTCGCTTGTCCGCCGCCGCCGCCCCGGGTCAGGCCGCGGGCGGTCGGCAGCGTGGTTGATGTCGGGTGTTTTCGTCTGTTCCGCCGGCCAGTCGGTTTTGGGCGGCGGAACTGGGTGTGTCTCTTGAAGTGGTCAAGTCCCGTTACAATATAGAGTCAATCAAGAGAACTGGAGTGTCACGGCGGAGGTCGGCAGAGCAGCGAGTGCTGAGGATACAACAATGACCTTTTCCGGTCAGGTCATGACCTTGACCTGAGGTCAAATTTTCAAGTTGACCTTTCAAGGTCAAATTATAGTTCATTCGACGCGCCTCAGCAAGGGGAACACGATTCTGGCAATAGAAATGTCGTGGCTTTTTGTAGTCGAAAGTTATTGTCGAAAAACACTTTTCGTAAAAACAGCTATTTTTGGAGTTTTTGCCCTCTGGAGGCTAAACCGTTGACCTGAGGTCAATATTGATAATGACCTTTTCAAAAGAAGAGTGCAAAAGCTATCGATTGCTTTTCCATGCGTTTTTCTAGCTACCATAGTTCCTGAGATAGCGGCATGTTTTCTGAAAAATATAATGACAATTGGCAAATTTTGACCTTTGATGACCTCTGGTGACCCCAATATTGCTCTAAGGTGAAAAATGACGGTAATACTTTCAGACGTACGCATTGAGAGCTATCGACTGCTTTTTACCGCGTCTTAATTCTAGCCCTCTTAGTTTTTGAGTTAGAGGTGGGTGGTAGCATATGCCCCCCCCCCCCCCCACCAGGGCGAAGTTGACTGAGACCACCACTGGGGTGCGGGTTAAGCACGGAAGAGAAATGATGTATTCGTTATTTATTAACTTTTAAGAGATGCAACTGTGCTGGTGCACGTCAGTGGCGCAAGGTGACGATGCTATAAATGTCGTATTGAATAAATGCATTTATCCGATGGACAAATATCCTTGATTATGTAGTTGTTACAACTTTGTGATGCATCTGATAAGCTCGCCAAAGTGCTGCCTTGCACTTGACTTTTTTGTATGTACACTAGTTATGTGTCATCTCCACGGCCTTTGGCTTGTGTTGTGTGGACATATATATTTGTCTGAGCTTTACATATAGATAACCTTACGACCAAGGGTCCGCGCAGTCTACACAACCCCTTGAATCAGTATGTATTGGTGAGCAAATATCACTTTTGAGAACGCTAATCACGTGTTTGAATTGTAGACTATGTTCGGATGTTTCCGGTCGACAAGTCGTGCCTAAATCGGTCTATATCGGTCTCCCACCTATCATGGAACATGTTGTTCGACGATGTAGGTACAGATGTCAAGGTCAGGGTCAAGGTCAACCTAACCTAAGTCATCTAAAATCATTGCTTTTTAGGCAAGCTGAATTTACTTTTCGTGAAGTTTCTTTGGCTGCATTTTGGGTAAAACCTTCTCATTTCATGATCTCATGTAATATGGACACATACACAATCGGTGCACACATCAGTATACACACAGACACACACAGACGACATACAAACACATATCATTGACCTTGACCTAACTTGACCTGAAATGACCTCAGCAGCAAAAACCTTGTCGGATAGTGTGACAAAGAGGTTCTAGCTGGCTTGGCACCACAAAACGGCATCGTCATCGGTATATGATGAGCAGCTCACTTGATATCCAACGGTGACCCAAAACAGCAACATTTTTTAGCTTGACCTGACCTGGAAGGTCAATGTCTGACCTGAGAAGGTAAAACTGGGTACCTATCATTGGATTGGTATCTTCCCAAAGAATCTTTTTGGTCCTTACTGCGAAGCTCTATCTCCAACAGGAACGAAATGGCGCGGGGGGGGGGTTGACAACCACCCACCCCCATCCCATGTGCGTTCCAGGATGGGAAAATGGCATGTGCGGGCGAGGATTAAGTTCTCAAGACTCCTTCATACCAAATAACAACCTCACTATGATTATGGCTCACGATGCATCATCCGCTAAAGCTAAGGATGCCCGTCTTACCCTACCCTTCCCTACATACTAGCACAGGTCGCGCAATGCCCCGAAACTGGCATCGTCTTTCCTAACGGTGACCAGCCACCGCCAAATCAGTTTCATCGGGGTGGCACCGCCACCATTGTCCCTTAGTCCGATTCCTCTGACACCTGACAAGGGGCCCCGACACCTAACGCAGCTGTCGTGACCTGAACGTTTGGCCGGGGCCGGTTCAGACGCGGGCCCCCAGAGGTGACATTTCTATTCTGGGACGAACCGAGGGGCCACGCGACCCTTTCGACTGAGCAAACACTGGTGTAAGCAGCGTGCTATGGATTTCCATAACATTGCGCTCGTGTAGCATGGCGAGGCAAGACGGAACTGCACGGTGCAAAAACAGGTGTCTGCAAGCTGGGGCGCAGCACAGAGCCGCAATGTAAAGCCAAAATGATAAACTGTAGGTGTGAAAACGATGTTATGACATGCAAACTCTTTCATCTTTTATGTTAAGCTTACGATAAGTAAAAGTAGGCAGGCCTATGCCTATTTCACGATATGTCATAGCGCCAAAGTTGAAGCATATGCTTCATCCATTTTTCATATTACCGGACTGGCCTCTTGTTTTGCCGATTTGCGTCGCTAAGGTACGACGACCCCTCTGCGTTCTTTTTTTTTTTGCATTTTATTTCAAACTCGACAAAGTCCAAAGGCTAGAGCTGTCATGTCCTGGATGCAAAAAACTATGTTTCAAGATCACATCGAATATCGATGCGCAAGTAACTATAATCAGCCGAATAGCAAAGCTGCCATGTTATGTAGGCACCTGAGCCCCATCCGTGGAAATTGAGCCAGGGTTCTGCTTATTATTTATCTTCCAGCACGAAGGCTATTCCTAGACCACGATATTGCTCAGTGAGATTATGCAGCGGTTCCCCTTCACGAAAAAGGTATCGTAGTCAGAGCGGAACATTCTGACTGTCAGTAGTAGGTACATACCAATCCCCCTCCCCTTGTAAATAATTTAAATCATTGTCAGATGTAGGTAGATCAATTACTTATTTATTTTATACGAGTGCTTTATCACACAAAAAGTTCGCAAAACATGCATACCGAGCACTGTTGGAAACTTCACAATTGCACCATTCCCTACAAGATGTAAATAGTTACCACCAATCACCAAACATAACAGTAAGACAATAAAAAGAACATCGGTATAGGTACAATTTTGCTGCATACATGACACGGATAAAATAAATAAAATATATTACTGACAAAAAAAAAATTAACGAATTAATAGCAACAATACCTTAATAAATAAGCACAGCGGAATATTCCGAGCCAATCGGAACACGATCTTCAGCACTCCAATTTTGTCCAATATCCTATTCGGAATTAGCCTGAACGAAGCCAGCGCCTTTGAACAAATCGGAAGAATACAATAATGACACTAAAACACAGTATTTAGAACTCGCTTTCGACATAACCCTCGCTCCGATGGGAAAGGGGCGCCATTATTATCCATGTCCAGATTTCGGCTATTTTTTTCAGACAAATCCATGCTTTGGATAGTCTTTGGACAAACCTGGACAGACCTTTTCCGAAACTGGCGCTACTAGGCCACCGTTAGCTCAGCTCCTTTAACGGGGAGAGCAGCGCATGGCTGCACAGTGCACCTAGTGAAACGGCCGTTGACCTCAGGTAGAGTTGGAGCAGATGAACCGTCGTGCGGATTCACATGGAATCTCATTCCAGAATCCATCAGAGCTAGAGGTGGCCTCTGCCTCTCCGCAGCGCATCATGGCAGGGCTGGGCTCGGTGCCTCCGCCCCAGTTCATGAAGCCGCTGGGGTAGTCCGTGCCATCCACCCACTCCCAGGTCCCAGTCTCTGCAGTCAGACCGATCCATACTTTGTCGTTGGGCGCCATGTCAGCCAGGGCGTACAGAGCCGCCGCGTTGTCGGCGGTCATGGTGGCCAGAGTGCCTCCCTGGGTCTCGCAGGCAGCCCGGGCGGTCTCAAAGTCTTCCGCCTTCTCCACTAAGAAGAAACACTGACCGTTGATGGGAGTGGAGCCATCATCACACATGCCGTTGCTCATGTTGCCCCCCATCAGCTTGGCGATGATGGTGTCGAGCTTGACGTCGAGTGCGTCGATCTTGTCACAGATTTCATGTTGACCCGTCTCCAGCGTGTTCAGTTGATTATCGATGTCAGTTAACTCCGACTCCAGCGTCGTCTGCAGGTTCGTGATCTGCGTGGACACGCCGGATATGTTGTTGTTGATGGTCTCCTGGCCAGCCAGGATCATCGTCTTTACTGTGTCGATCAGAGTTGATATGTTATCGATGTCGGTTGACAGGGCGGCGATGGCATCCAGTATCATTTGCTTGGCGGTGGCGAGGTCCGTTGAGAGAGTCGCAATGTCGGTGGTGATTGTGGTTTGTCCCTCGAGCAGCATGGTCTTGGCTGTGTCGATAGCGGTCGCCACCTCAGCGATGTCGGTAATGATTGTACTCTGTCCATCTAAGATCATTGTCTTCGCCGTATCTATGTCATCACCCAGTTCGCTGATGCTCGTGGCAAGTGCTTCCTGTCCAGCAAGGATCATACTCTTAGCGCTTTCAATAAGAGCTAGAAGCTCATCCAAGTCCAGCTGTTCGAGATTCATTGTGATGTTGGTCAGCTGATTTATAATCGTCATTTGACCTGTCTCCAGCCCGGAGAGGTCGCAGGTGCCACTCCCATTGCTGGTACCCACCCCAGCGATTGCCTCCAGGATCTCAGTCTGCCCCGCGGTCAACATGTCCTTGCTGCTGTTGATCGCGTCCAGGATCTCAGACAGCGCTTGGCTGTTGTCGGAGCCAGGTGTGACAGTCAAACAGGTCTTATGAAGGAAAGTCCTGCGTGGGAGGAAGATTCGAGCGACTCGCGAGTCTGCACTTGTGACAGCGGCAGAACTGGGTGGTAGAAAGACCAGTGGCACATCGGCAGCGTCCTCAGTGGCCGACGCTTGGATGTACTCTGGACCAGTCGCGCCCGCCTGCGAACATGTGCAATCGTGGTCAATGACGATGCATGTCTCCTTGGTAACCGAGTACTCTGCGGGGGTCCGGTTGAGATGATGTCGTTGATTAGCCATCAATGCTAATATCGCTGCTTTTGACACGTTCAGTGCATACAATTGTCATGACGGTTTAACCCGCGCCCCGCTGGGCTATTCAGCCATACGCGCCCTGCTGGGGGGGGGGGGGCAGATTCTGCCCCCCCTGTCTAACTTCCGAACCGATGGTCGTAGAAAGACGGGGAAAACGGCAATCGAAAGCTCTCAACAAGGCGGATCTTAAGAGCCCATTTTTTTGCTTAACCCTCGCCCTGGCAGGGGGGGTCGATGCGACCCCCCCCCTAAGGTTTTTCGAAGATAGCGTAAAAACGGCGGCGCGCAGCGCCGCCAAATTTCGCACAGCCTATGGGGCAACCTTTTTACATATGACCTGAAAATTTCAGGTCCGGGTGACCTTGGGTCAGGTCACCAGGTCAGAAAAACCGGTACAAGGTCATGGTCAAATTTCATTTTTCTTTTTGCACCTGTCCAGCTCACAGTTTTCGACTGATTTCCTTCAAACTTTCAGGATGTGCTAAGTTCACCGAGTTGTATAACATATATTCCGGTTTTTTTGAGGTCACTGACCTGAGGTCAGTTAGAGGTCATTACGTCGTAATGTTAAGCCTATGGGAAAATACTAAATTCGGAAAATACTGGAGATATCCGCTTCGTTTGATCTTTTTTGTGCTTTGAAACCACGGTACTTAACAGCAGGTCACTTGGTGCTTCTTTGTTTGGTGTACTTATCCATGGGTCAGGTCAAATGAGGTCAACTGAGGTCAAATGACGTTTTTGCCAATAACTTGGCACATAATGACGCTAGAGCTTAAAAAATGGTATCATTGTGTTCCTGGTGATCAGCCGAATCAAATGATATGCGATATGATGCAATTTGGTTAACTTGAACTTAATTTATTAATTTAAGTTTACTTAAAATTTAAGAAAAACTTTAAGTACACTTAAGCAAGCTAAAAAGTATATCATTCGACGCGCCTTGACGTGCTGAGTTCACTGGTGCTTTTCTTTTTGCTCTATCTTAACCCGCGCCCGGCTGGGGGTCCTGGATTTCCACGCCCTGCTGGGGGGGGGGGTGTTTGAACACCCCCCCTTGTAACTCGGCTCCTGGGCCACGTAGCGATACGCGGAAGGCAGCGTTCGAAAGAGCGGCAAAAATAATGACGAAATCACTTCGGTCAATTTTTTGGTCAGGTCAAAGGTCAGGTCACCAGAGGTCATTGAAGGCAAAATTTCGCCGATTTCCAGGTCGAATGTCGAAAATTTCCAAGAAGCCAACGCATAACTCGAGAACCAATAGAGCTACAGCGCCGCGGAAAAGCGCATTCGATAGCCCTATTAAAGCCCTTTCTGAGTAATTCTCTCAGATTTGACCTAACGTCAACGGTTTTGCCTGCAGGGGGCAAAAACTGCAAAAATAGCCGATTTTTTCGGAAACAGTTTTTCTGCAATAACTTTTGACCCAAGCCTTGAACGAGCTTACTTTTACCGGCATTGTGTTCCTCTCGTCAAGACGCATCGAATGAACTATAAGTTGACCTTGAAAGGTCAACTTGAAAATTTGACCTCAGGTCAAGGTCATGACCTGACCGGAAAGGGTCATGTTGCATATCAGTCGATCCGTATCATCGAGCTGAACACATATAAGGCGTTTTCATCGCTCTAGCATGCCTCTATCAAAAGTTATGTGCGAAAAACTGTTAGATACCATTCGTGACCTAAGATGACCTCAGGGCATAAACAAGGGTCACGGACACCATTTTCATGTTCAGTGTGTCTAAACCACTTGTAATTCGGTGTTTGGGAGTGTTTATAATGTCTTTTGTCCAAAAGAGGCGCATTTCAATTTTCTCCCATTGACTTATAATGGGGAGGTCGCAAAATTGACCTGACCTTAGGTCATCGATATCAAAATTCTGAGATATACATTTTGTACATGCTATTGCTCTTAGCAATCGCTGAAAGTTTCAAAGCGATCGGTCACTCGGTGTAGCTATGACAGACATTGAAACTTTTTATGAGGTGAGGTCACTTCAAGTGACCTGGTGACCTGACCTTGAATGACCTTGGTCTAAAATTTTCACAACATGTGTAGAATTGATGTATGATAAGGTGTACCAAAAACGGCGGCGCTCCGCGCCGCCGTTTTTGAGATATTCGCGAAAAACCACAAGGGGGGGTGTTCAAACACCCCCCCAGCAGGGCGCGGGTTAATTAGATCAAAAGTTATAAGCGAAAAACTTTTGACCTGTTTTTAGCGAAATTTTTACATTTATACCCCCCAAAACCCCCCTAAATATTGACCTAGAGCAACCAAATTTGCACAGGGGCGAGAACTCCGGGGGGCCCACCTACCTACCAAATTTGGTGTTTCTAGGTACCATAGGAGCCAATCGCGAGGGGGGGGGGGGGTCGCATCGACCCCCCCCCTGCCAGGCCGTGTTATGAAAAATGCCCTGCCAGGGCGAGGGTTAAGTAGGTCAGATGTCAGGTCAAGGTCAGGTCAAGGGTACAAGATGCAAGTTTCTACAGTATCGGCCTTGCACCGTAGTTGCCGAAGAATGGACTGAGACTGATTGCCCAAAACGTGTTCTTAGACTACCAAGACAATATTCGTTGCATTCAATGTCATTCAAAGGTCAAGGTCAAGGTCAGGTCAGGTCATGTCAGGTCACCAAAAACAAAATATAGAAAAGGGCATGTGCGACACATGTTTTATGGGTCATTTTACTCATAGAATTTAATAGGCGCACTCAATAAGTGATATGGACCACCTCTGGATGAATTTCAGGTCGAGGTCAGGTCAAGGTCAGGTCAAGTGAGGTCAAATTTTGAAGTTGGTTGTTAAGGCCTAAATAGGTGTCTATCTGATGCAGTTTTTCACGGCGAATCGAATGGTGCTATTTTTGTTTCCGTACGAGGTCTAAAACTTCCAAAAAATCATTTTTTTTCAAAAATTTTGTCCGTCGTGACGTCATAAAATTTTGAATAACTTCCATATTTTTGAACCGATTCTTCTAAAAATTGGGATGTGGGTGCACATAGACCACTTCTTTGACATATATTCCGTTTTTTTCGATACACTCAAAATTTTGCATTTATAAATATTTTCCCCCAAAATCAGTTTTTTGAGAAAAAAATGGGCCAAAATCCAAAATTAAAAAAACGAGATAGCCATTTGATAGACAAAGTAGAATCACGTGTAACCTTTTTTGTTACGTCTTGATTCCTTTAACAATGAAGATGTTAGCGGCGTTTGAAATTTTGCCATTTGTGAGGCGAAAATGGCGAACATGACGTCACTAAAACGTCAATTTCTCAAAAAATTTCCAACGGATTTTGCTCAAATTTTCAGGGAACGTGTCAAATTGATGTATAATAAGGTACTGAAAGTTTGACGTCGCTGGCGTAACGCGTTTAGAAGTTATTGGCGAAAAACGGGAGGGGGGGGGGGCAGATTCTGCCCCCCCCCCCCCAGCGGGGCGCGGGTTAACGGTGATGAACAGGGCGCAGTGAGATTTCTCATGTTAGAGCATGGCAAACATATCCCATCTAATATTCTATAGTTAAGCACGGTACGGCAAGATGTACTGAGGGACTATAAACAGGTGCATATTATCCCTCGAGGAACCTATCGGTTTTCTGCATATGCCTCGGCTGAGAGGCCCGAGTGTGCAGATAAGACCCCGTGGCCTTTTTTCTCCCTAATGAGCTAGAGCTTCGCAGCAAAAAAGAAGCGTTTGCGCCCGGTTATGAGACGAGCGGCAGGTACCCAAGTTTATTAACTATCAACCCGTTATATCTGTGGTCAGACCAAAGGGCCAAGGTGACGTGCGTTTATTTTTTTTTTTGCCAAACAAATTTGCTGAAATTGATAACGAAACTTCAAGTTTGACACCGTCGTATTCATCCATTGCCTATGTATGTATGTATGTATGTATTGATCTAAAATCCATCCACATAACATGGTTTTTCAGGATTCAGCGTCATGCACAATACAGTAAAATGCAAGAAGGCAATAGGCACTGGCAGATAAAATAAGACAACTAATTGCACTAAAACCGGAATAAAACACAGCACCCCAAGATCTCAGGCTTCGCTGGCCGCCACTGCGCGGCGAAACGCGGTCAGCGTGGGCTGCTCCCTGACGGCCGGCGGCAGCCGGTTCCACGCGGTAGCAGCGCGGTAACTAAACGTTCTCTGTGTGGAAGAGAGCCTACACTTCTGCAGCTCCAGGGCGCCAGCTTCTACAGAGCGTGTGACCCGGCCAGACACCTCAGAGCGGGACACAAACATGCGGCGGATGGAGAGAGGGTAAGCTGGTATGTGGAGCGCCTTCCACACCTTCAGTAGGTCCCTCTCCCACACCAGCCGCTCCACTCTGGGCCAGCCCAGGGATGCCAGAGCCGGCCCGACCCTCTCCCGACGCCGCACGCCTGTCACGATCCGAGCACTGAAGTTGATGAGTTTTCGGATCCGAGTGAGTTGATTTTTTGTGGTTCCGCCCCACACCGAAATGCAGTACAGAATGTGAGGGAACACGTGGGTCTCAATGAGTAACTTTAGCGTTTCCTGGTCAAAATGGTGGCGGAACTTGGAGAGGGATATGAGGAGGGCATTGCACCTCCTGACGATGTGACTGATGTTGGCGTCCCAGGCCAAACACGAGTCGACAGTCACCCCCAACAATTTGATGGTTGGTGACGGTTTTAAGACTGACTCAGCTATGCAGATATGAAAGTTTTCGACCTTGCTGAGAGTCTGGCGGGTTCCGATGAGAATGAAGTCGGTCTTTTGAGGGTTCATTTTAAGAGAATTTGAGCTAAACCAGTGTTTCATGACATCCAAGGAGTTTTCGACACGTTGTTTTAGTGATGCTAAATTTTGAGGGTCAGGACGCGAGTGATCGAGCAGCTGGGCATCGTCAGCATATGCGATCATCCGACAGTCCGGTAGATGGCAGTGCAGGTCGTTCGTTAGCAGGCTGAAGAGGATCGGCCCGGCTATGGATCCCTGCGGAACCCCGCAGGGGACCGGCAGGACTGTTCTGCCGCCCCTGACCAGCTGCCCCCGGCCGCCAAGATAACTACCAAACCAGGTCGGGTCGATCCCGTACCACTCCAGCTTGCGCAGGAGGACGCCGTGGTCGACGCTGTCGAAGGCCTTGCTGAGGTCAGCTGCCGTGACTGAGGAGACCTCTCCCCGCTCTGAGTTCTGGCTGATCCATTCGACAGCGTCGAGCACGGCGTCCTCCGTGCTGTGACATGATCGGTAGGCGTACTGGTTGTGAAATAAAATGTTGTGGTCCGATAGGTACCGCGACAGTTGGTCACACACAACCTTTTCAACAACCTTTTCAAGCCTAATAACGAATGTGGTTCAAGTTATAAACCCATTAATCCTCGCCGGCCGGGGGGGGGGGGGGGTGCAGCCCCACACATATTTTTTACGATAGCTTGGAACACGCCGGGGATACAGAGCTTTAACTTGAAAAATGTCATCTTTGATCCAAACCGGATCTTGTGACATCAACAGTATTTTCAGGTCAGGTCAGGACACTGACCTATGGAGTTATAAGTGGACCTCTGCACGGTCCTCCAGGCTCCAACCTCAGGTAGGTCGGTGAGAAAACATGGATATTGTTATTTCTGCGCCGGAAATGATCTCAACCTAGCTCAAGCACATGTGTAATCAGTGGCGCGGGAACTTCTTCCAGACTGGGGGAGGAGGGGGGCTGAACCATAATAGAGATCAACCTAGGGTACCCCCAAATCTAGTTTTCTCGCCGGTTTTAGGCCACTTATTTTTCAGACCATGGCCTTTTCAACAAAAAGAGAGAAAATATTTGCAAAAAGTGAGGTATTCCGTGTCAGCTGAGTGAAGAATCAAGAAACTACCGTTTTGGCAACCTGAAATAAAGGTTTTAATCTGCCACGAGTTGCCGGGACAGTGAAAGAGGTGGATCTTTCACTTACATACACTTTCTTCCGTTATACCTATTGTGACCCACGACCCCTAATTTGGGGAGGACAAGCTGCCCAACGGTTCCTGGCCTCATGAAAAGTTGTGGGGCACCGCCCCCATGGCCGCAGAGTTGTGGGGCAAGCTTCTCCCAATGCCCTCTCCCCCGGTTCCCGCGCCTATGTATGAATCTATGAAATTGCGTTGGTAGATTTCCGATTTCGATTTCTCCAGCTAGGGGGGGGGGGTGCTCAAATACATTACGAGCTCCCCCCCCCCCCAGCCGAAAAGCTGGAGGGGCTCAGCCCCCGCTAGCCACCCCCCCCCCCGGTTCCCGCGCCACTGCATGTAATCTTGATTTCACGCACTACTTGCATGTCCAGTGCTACACTTTTGAATCTTTGGCTTTGTGTGACGCCATTTATGACGTCATTAGGGTCATAGGAGTTTTTCGTCAATAACTCCCGACGAAATCGAACTAGCGAGTTGTAAAAGCCACCAATGGACTCGAGAACGCCTGCCGAATCAAATAATATGCTATATGACCTTCTTCGACGAGCTTCGTGGCCTAAAGGGCTCTGACCTGACCTTTACCCGAGGTCAACACACCTTCAGTTGATCTCAGCCGAACAAGAAGTAAACCATGCGGCGTGTCTGAGCAACAGAAACACGATGGCTTCATTTCTCGGCTCTGCGACCATTTTTTGGTCGCAAAACAGCGCTTTTGATAGCTATTACAAAGCTCTTTCGATATGTTCTCAGATTAGACCACAGGTCAACGGTTTGGTCTACAGGGGGCGACAAGCTGCCGTTTTCTTTACGCACGCATGACAAACTGGGGCGTGGCGAAGCCGAAAAGCGCCCCATCCCACCTTCAACAAGGCCAAGTCTAACAAATACTAAAATCTTTCAATCCCCCTTCAATCCCGTCTCTGACATCGCCCGAACCTGTGGCAGAGTGGAGGCAGCGGCGACAGCCAGCCAGATTGACAGACCCACCGCCGGAGCGGTCAGAAGCACCGCCGACCGCATGCTGGCAGCAAGTGAGACTGCTCGTGGGCCGCCACCGCGCCGCCCGCAGACCTCTCTCGGGTAACCCCCGGACGAAAGAAGGGGCACAGCGGTGACCTGACCTGTTTATCTCTCGCTCTGAATGTCGAGGGGCCGGTAACGGTGTTCGTCGCCCACATACTCTTGACTGTTCAGCGTTGCAGCGGGGCCTTTTTGTCGCTGCTTTGCTTGGGTATCATGACGGATCGGCTCTTGCATCCCATGTATAATAAAATCTTTGGGCGATCGTCCTGTAAGAGGTGAGCAAAACGGCGCCAGGATAACCTGAACGCACGCTGACCAGGAACGTTCGATCTGTCTGGTCCAAGATCAGTCCACAGAAGCTACATACACATGTTGATGTCTGATGTCCCGGACCGTATGCTTGCCTGCATCAGGGAGAAGGTGGGATGCATATGTAAGAAAAGCGCGCCTCTCATGTTTGTTATTTTCATGAAATTGACGCTGGAAAGGTGTGACATTATTTTTGGGACACCCTGTACATTGACATTCATTTAGGCCAGGTCAGGTCAGGTCAGGTCAACCAGTAGGGGTCCTGCCGGGTATTCGTAGTAGGTGTCAAGTGTCAACCGCCTCTGACAGCTTCGCAACATGTTACGAAGGCACCAGCCACCAAAACTACATCGTAAACGTTCATCTGGTTGCTAAATTGGAATTCAGCTAAAAAAAACTGGCCTAGAAACATGTAAAACTCAAAAAGTGAACCGAGGTCACCAAAGGTCAATGACCTGACCTGGCCTTCAGGTGACCTTGACACTCACCCGAATGCATGGGGGCAACATCATATCTCACATGTTTGCCAACGCTTGAAACCACGAAAAGACTGCAAACGCGCTGCTAATGCGAGCCGACATACACCGAATCGCGATTCCGGCTAAACATGGTCTCGAAAAGTGGTTTACATGTCAAAGGTCATTGGGGTCAGGGTCATGAAATTTTCAAATTTCAGGTTAGGTGTAAAATTGATTAACGCGAGGGTACTGAAAGTATGGTCGCGATCGGCCGCTTTTTACGCGCGTTATTTGCGAAAAACCGAGTGGGGTCCGTTCGACCCCCCCCCCCCCCCCTATACGTGCGAGGGTTAACGCCCCTCCCCCAGGTTACCTTCAAATTTCCCGCGTCCGGCTCCCCTCGTCTCGTGCCTCCCCCCCCCCCCCCCACTCCACCGCCTATAAATGCCGCGGCCTTTTGTATTGAAGTTTTTTCTCTACCATATACTAGAATAGTAGAAGCAGCTTCACATATGGTAGCACTAACCCTTTTCATTCCTGACGCAGAAGTTTCTAACTTTACATATTCATTGCTTAGCTTTGGTCACTATTTTGAAAAGCAAGTGTGGAAGAATCGTCGAATTATGTGGCTTGTAATAACTTTGCGCAGTTTTCGGTACTCCTTTTGAACAGGAAAATCACAATGGGAATCCATGCATTGTGTGAGGTTTTCATTCGTGGAGGAAATTTCAAAGCAAGTCACTAATTACTACGGCATTAATCACTACTTAAATACCTGTTAGTCTACTAGTCAAAGTAGTCACAGTAGTGACTACTAGTCAAAGTAGTGACACGACGTGACCACCTGTTTGATAAGATTTCGCTGACCGCTGGGGATTTGAAGTTCTACTCTGACTGTAGCATGGGCCTGGGCCCTGGGGTTTCGCTAACCCGTGGTAATTGTGAAAGGGTACCGAAAGCAATATACATATAACAATATTTAAGATGCATGGAATACAAAATTCCACATAATTGTACCAAATTTGGATGTTTCAGTTTATTTAACATTTTCCATTCATTTTACAGGAGTGAGGAGTCCAAGATAACACATTGAGGCGGGGCCTGCTCTGTCTGGATAACACCCATCATGCCTGTTGGATGGGACATTCTCCTCAGGCACCTGAGTCACCACAGCTACCTGAGCTGTGCCCCTGGGCCGGGCGCCCTTCCGACCCTGGGACCACTGGGGCGCCTGCTCCTGCGGAACCTGACAGTGCTCTGGAGGAGGGATGTGGAGCTCGGACTGAATGTACCCGTGGTGCCCGCAGTGCTGTCGAGCAGACGGATGGGTGATCCTGCACAGTCACTGACAGGTGGGTTTGGGGAGTATTGAAAGGGAGTATTTAGGGAGTATGGATTGAAACTAGGCCAGGCACTGGCAGTTGTGCCATGTCCTAGGTCAAGAAAGTGGAATGTTTAGGTTTAGGTTTAGGTTTTACTAGTGGGCTTGGGTAGACCGGGTCTATTCAGGGCCCACATCCGGATAAGGTCAGAAATGACTCAGTGAGGATTCCTTGTGGCCCAGTGGTGGTCCAACCGGTTTTTAAAACTGTTCGTAGTCATTGCCGATATAACTTCCTCTGGCAGAGCATTCCAGGGGGACACCACACGTTGAGAAAAGAACATCATCCTTGCATGGTGGGTCACTCGTTTCTTGGTCAGCTTGAGGCAGTGTCCTCTGGTTCTCCCCTCCTGGCTCTGCTGGAAGAAGTGCTCCGGCTTCAGCTTCGTCTTCCCCGTCAATATCTTGTAGGTCTCGATAAGGTCTCCTCTCCGTAGGCGCTGTTCTACACTTGTCATACCAAGATTGATAAGTCTCTGCTTGTATGGTACGTTCTTCATCCCCTTCACCATCTTTGTCGCCCTTCTCTGAACTTTCTCCAACGCTTTGAAGTTTTGCGCCATGTACGGTCCAACCGCTTGGGCACAGTACTCGATGTGGGGTCGGACAAAAGCGTTGTAGAGTGGCTTGAAGTTTCTCCTGCTTATTGTGCGGAAGGTCGCCTTGAGCTGCTTCAGGGCTGACATGCCTCTGCTGGCTGCCATCTTGCAGTGTAGTGTCGGCTTCAATGTATTTTCCACAATCACTCCCAGGTCTCTCTCTTTGCAGGTCTCTTCCAGCGACTCCGAGGTTCCGTCCTGTGTCATATGGTACACTCTTCGAGGATTTCCTGTGCCGCAATGCATCACTTTACATTTGGATATGTTGAACTTCATCAGCCATGTCTGTGACCAGTGCGAGAGTGTGTCCATGTCTTGTTGGAGTGCCTGTGTGTCGTTGGTGCTGGTGACTGCCCCGTACATTTTCATATCATCAGCGAACATCTTCACTCTGCTATGTAGTAGTTCGGGAATCTCATTGACAAAAAGCAGAAACATGGCCGGTCCCAAAACCGAGCCCTGTGGGACACCGCTTGAGACGTGGGCCCAACTTGAGTGGCTACTACCAACCTTCACCTGCTGCTGCCGTGCATGTAGAAAGTCTATCAGCCACTTCAATACTCTACCCTTCAGACCATAGGCACTCAGCTTGCGATACAGTCTCTTATGCGGTACGGTGTCGAATGCCTTCTTGTAATCTAGGTTGTATCTGTAATGTAAAGCAACAACCATGCACATTTTCACCTGTTTTGGTGATAATTTAACTTTGTAACTGTTGTCTGTTGATGCTGTCTGTTGATGTTTTTTTTTTGCACTCTGAGCCATAACGTAGGTATTGTGTTATTAGTTGTCATTATCACACTATTTTCTATTGATGTAATTTATAGCATTTCTTTTCCAGTGTAATTTATCCTCCTAATTGTCATGTTTTATTGTCATGTTGTTGTCCTGAGTCATGTATTAGAGATACTAATTTCTAGAATTGTCCAGCAAGTGAGTTTTGTCCAGCAGTGATTTCAGTCATGAGTTATCACCTCAAGCTCTATGCCACAAATGACTACCTCATAGAATGTCATTGCTACTATCATTTTCACTGTTATCTGTGTTATGAGTTAGAGTTCTCAGCTGCATACTCTGCTGATCATCTCAATGGCTTCCCTCCACTCCACAGACTCACTCGCTGCCCTCCATGCAGCTCAGGGCTCTCTTCACCTCACACTGCCCTTTGGAGTCACCTTAGAGCGACCTGGCGCCGGACCGCTGACCCCGCCCGAGCAGCTGGAGGCCACGCCCCCTCCGGCCGACGCCCCGCCCACCGCTGGTGGTCAGTTGTCTCTCGTGCTGGCCGTGCCTCCGCCTGACGGTGCGGATTGGCACCAAACGCTACAGCGGCGCCGGCGTATATGGTGGCGGGATCTGGCGGACGATCCGGGTAACTACAGCCTCGCCCAGAGCTCACCAGATGACGCGCAGGTGTTGTTCGATGGGCGCCTGCCTGTGGAGCGATTGAGGAGCCACGGACCGCAGGCAATAGAGGGCGCTGGAGGGACACAAGAGGTGAGGAAGCAACCGTGAGAGATGTAGGTGCACTGAGGTAGCACACTAGGTGTTAAAAACGGACGTGACATCTTGGTACCTATCCCCCAAATAGGGCATGTAAAAACTCTAATAAGCGCCAGTTATGATTTTGTATAGTTTATCTACAATATCTTCATGTTATATATGTTTATGATAACGTATAGATAGGTCTTAAAGGTTGACTACATTCAGTCACTCCAAAAGTTAATCGTGGATTGCATCCAGCTGCGCGATGTTCCCATAAACCGTTCCGGGTGTCTGTCCATGTCTAGCCCACGGCCTGAACTGACCTCCCCCCGACAGGCACACGTGTTCAGCTGTGAGCTGTGCCTCCAGTCGGCCCTGTACTCCGTCTGCGGAGACGCACTGGACGCTGGCGCGCTCCGCCTCCAGGAGCGGTTGGCGCCATACCGGCGCGCGGTTCCTTCGCGCCACGACTGGCCCGAGGAGCTGCGCGCGCTGGCGCTGCATATCAGCAACCAGGTATGGGACAGGGAATGTTGATGTTAGGCTGGAAAGGGGCGTGCCAGGGGTCCATGTGGATGGGGAGGGGTCGGGGAAGGGTAACGAGTAGAGCTCCGCTAGCTAAACTGTTCATCTAAGCATCCAATTCCAGGATTTTTCCCAGCTGTCAAACAGTGCTATGAAGTGTGAATTTTGACAGATCACTGCTACTTGCCTCCCTATGGCGTCGCTATTGTTACCATAGCGTTACCCTGTCGGCTCGGTTTTCCTCAGCTGCGGTCGTCGGGTGTTTCCGTGTTTCCGCTACCGGAGGAGATGCCGGCGGAAGGAGAGGAGGACCAGTCAAACTCTGAGGAGGCCCAGAGGGACGGAGAGAGGACTAACGCGTCCAGCACAGGTCAGTTGCTGGAGGATTGGATGGGTTTAGCTCAGGTCAGTGTGCGAGGGGTCGGATCTGTCCAGCACAGGTCAGTGGCTGGAGGATTGGACGGGCTTAGCACAGGAACGGACGAAAAATGTTATATTTCTCATCTATTGCTCAGGCCAATGTGTCAGCGGACTGATCAGCTGTCCAGCGCAGGTCATTGGATCTGGAACAGACGCGTACACACTGGGTCAAGGGCAGATGGCTTCAGCATTAGGTTAGGGACAAAACTGTCCAACACCGTTCAGCTCAGCTGTATTCAGCTGTCCAGCCTGGGGCGGTGTTGGACTGTTGGGTGTTGTTTGACGAAAATATGAGCCGTGTAGAATTACTCTTGATCTAATAGTTGTTGTTCCATCCTTAAACTAATGCTTCGTTGTGACTGCCACTTTCAATATTTGTATAATTGTATATGACATACTGATATTCCATGCTGGACGTTCGTAAGAGCTGCTCAGATTTGTTGATGTGCTGTAAAATTGTGGTGCATTCAATGACGATCAATTATGATATCTCTGTCTTCTGATAACGTGTCTGCGTATCTCCGCAGTGGAGCCCTGACTTATGGCTCCGGTGTTTCTCTGACCGTGTCTGTGTATCTCCGCAGTGGAGGAGCCGTGGCTGGCGGCGCCTCTCCGCTCTTCTGACGGCGCCGGTGTTCCTCTGACCGTTCTCCTCTCCGAGAGAACCCTCCAAGACGGCGTGTGCCGGCTCCGCTCCCGGGACACGTCACTCAGTCATCAGGTACACGTCAGTCAGATCACTGACGGTGGCTGATGTGACGTCAGTGTGCAGCTGTGTTGACGTCATGTGATGTTGATAGTGCAGTGTAGCTCTCTGACGTTTGCGGGATTAAAGGTGACTCATCGAATCATTGTAGGTATATTTTGCATTCACATCACATGTTTGTTAAAGAAGTGATCAACATCGTGACACCAAGCGTTGCGTTACTGTGTCTGCTAGGGTCTGCCAGTGCCAAGTACGATCATCTGTGATGCCAGTGATTGGAACTTGTTTCGTCGTATACTTTGGCTGTTGGAAGTTTTCGATGTGCCTTTTTGCGTGGCTCATACGATTTATCGAGTCCTGTTCCACGGGTCAGTTCGAGGCCAGTGGAATTTTCCGCCTCCCCAGTTGTATTTCAACGCTGAGGAGCTTGTAGACGAATTTGTAATGGTTTTGAACAGATTTGTTGGAATCATTGCAAGTGATAAAGAGCCAGGCTAATATTTATCCAATACCCAATGTGAAATTAGGTATTTATTGGGAAAACATGTTTTTTTCAGTTTTTGCAATAAAAACGTAGCTGATTCCGGCTTCTTTGAATGCACAATGTCGTATATATTTGCGCCAAACGGATACAAAACACAAAACAGCTTTTTCTTCTACAACGGGTGCATACAGGCGTTGTCACTCAGGGCTAGTTAACTGGCACATAAAATAACTCGGGAAAAGAGTAATCATAGCCCGTCCACAGGCTGTCTGTCACCACCAAAGTTGAAGAGGCCGCAGTTTCCGCCGTAATAGTTCGGGTCGTCTTTAAATCCGAGACTGAAGATGTACGGAGATACCTCAGTCCAGAGGCCAGTTTTACCAACAGAAAAATAGCCGCCTGCTGGAATTTTCTGCCTAAAAACCGGTTCACATACGGAGCGTAAACGCGATGGGCACGTAAGTAGAAAGGGCTTAACCGTTTACGCTCCGTATGTGATGCGGTCTTCAGGCAAAAAATTCCGGCAGGCGGTTATTTTTCTGTTGGTAAAACTGGCCTCAGGTCCATGGAGCAGTGCTGCTGTTTCCGAGATAACCTGGTGTGGCCAAATACGCCTCCCCACATCATGGCGAATTTGGCTGTGACCTCCATCCGGGCGAGGGACATATAGGTATTAGATAATGAGCTGCGTTCTGCATCGGTAGGTGCGCATTTTCTTATGCAGTAAAAGAGCGTCATTTGCCTATGGCTAACGTACTACCAACGCACTGACGTAGTACCAGCAGTCAACAGCACATCGCCAACCATGACTTTCAAGTAGGTATCACTACTTTTCCGTTTGCACGTCGAGCATGACTTGTCAGTTTTGTTGATAAGGGGGCGCGTCACCTGTTTTATTCGCACGGCTCATGGACTACTTTGGGCGCATTTTCGTTCGCCTGTCCTCCGCTGTGATTATGATTTCCGTCGGAGTGATATCCGAAAATATAAATGTGGCGCACCAGAGACGAGATGCATACTTCAGCGTCGGGATTAGAATCATCGACCCGACGTTTTAGAACTCTGGTTCTCTCGTAGAGGCTCTCTCAAAGGCAGGTGAGAATTTCGGACTTACTGTTCGGGGATATTTGAAATGACCGTAAAGGGAGCCTTCATCGCTGTGCTGAATGTCTATGGTCCATAGGTACAGCTTTGTTTATGCTTACATTTGGGTTACAATACAATTGATCGCTATAATTATCAACCAGGCATATAGTATTTCTTACTGACCAATGGAGACAATGGAGTTAAAAACGGCACCAAACGGATACATGTCATTTACAACCGTATCCCACAGGTATCCAGCAACGTCACAGCAGTCAGGAGTGACGTCACCGCCATCATAATGACGTGGACTCTGCGCCTGACGCTGGTGGCCGCCGCCGTCGCCGTCATCACTGCAACCTGCCCCTCCTCCGAATGGAAACAGTTCCGAGACACGTGCTACTGGGGGTCCTCCTTCATCAGTCGCTTTGTTGACGTTGCACGTGCCTGCACCTTGCAGCACCCCGATGCAACAATGGTCTCCATCCATGACGCCGAACAGAACACATTCCTTGGCGAGGAGGTGCTGGGAATTGACAACTCGGGTCGCCATATTGGCTGGATAGGTTTGACCAGATCTGACACCACCGCTCCCTGGGCCTGGTTGGACGGAACTCCGTACGATTTCAGCCTCTGGTATCGGGATGACCCGGGGTATTATGATGGGACGTGCGCCGTGCTCAACTACAGCGACTGGGGGGTGTGGGCAGGATATAACTGCAGCTCGAATTTTGTGTTGGAGTACTTCATATGCCAGGTACCTGCCACTTAGGACAGATTGCAATGCTGAATGCTATACTGAAACGGTTTACCCTATTTGGACATTCGAGCTGTGAATGTGGTTTTTGGCGATGTTGTTCATTTTGAATTAGAATGTGTATGCGTATTCTGTTTTTATCTTGTGCGAACAGTGAAAATACAAATACCTTTTTCATTTTTAGATGCGTTATATTCTGGTGGAAAATATCAGCGTGAAAGCCTGATTCAGGCGGCAGGGAAATAATGACACGAATGTTACGGACACGGATAATTGTCCAGGGTAATGGACATTGGACAACCATGTAGCACATCTGGGGTTGACGGCCCCTCCCCCTCTTGGTTCCTGAGCGAGGTCACGCGATGCAGGGTATAAACAGCTTTCGTTAAGTCGCCAACAAATCATAAAACAAAATATTGCAATTATATTTCATCAGTCAGAATAAAGGTCAGACCGACACTTGTGGTCAAATGTCAAGTCATCCAGATGTCGACATTTTCTGACTAACAGGCTCATAACTCGAAGACTGATAAAGCTAGAAACTTGTCAGTCTTTCGCTAATGTGTGTCCTTAGTTTTGAATGGACGTCAACAGTCATTGTCTGGACTGCAAAGGATCTGGATAACAAGACGTCAGAATTAACGTTTTGTGGAAGACGTTTCACACCATGCTTGCACGAAGCGATAGAAGGCATGCATCGGCATGTAATACTTGTATCGGTATTGTTTTTAGAGGCCTGGTGAGTTGAATTGACCTGGTAACCTGACCTTATCCCGCGCGGGGCTGGGGGGGTAATTTTTACCCCCCCCCTCGCGAATTTTTGCGATATCTCAAAAACGGCGGCGCGCAGCGCCGCCAAACTTTCAGCACCTTTTCTTACATCAATTTGACACGTTCCCTGAAAATTTGAGCGAAATCCGTCGGAAATTTTTTGAGAAATTGACGTTTTAGTGACGTCATGTTCGCCATTTTCGCCTCAAAAACGGCAAAAGTTCAAACGCCGCTAACATCTTCATTTTTAACCCGCGCCCGGCTGGGGGTCCTGGATTTCCACGCCCTGCTGGGGGGGGGGGTTTGAACACCCCCCCTTGTAACTCGGCTCCTGGGCCACGTAGCGATACGCGGAAGGCGGCGTTCGAAAGAGCGTAAAAAATAATGACGAAATCACTTCGGTCAATTTTTTGGTCAGGTCAAAGGTCAGGTCACCAGAGGTCATTGAAGGCAAAATTTCGCCGATTTCCAGATCGAATGTCGAAAATTTCCAAGAAGCCAACGCATAACTCGGGAACCAATAGAGCTACAGCGCCGCGGAAAAGCGCATTCGATAGCCCTATTAACGCCCTTTCTGAGTAATTCTCTCAGATTTGACCTAACGTCAACGGTTTTGCCTGCAGGGGGCAAAAACTGCAAAAATAGCCGATTTTTTCGGAAACAGTTTTTCTGCAATAAGTTTTGACCCAAGCCCTGTACGAGCTTACTTTTACCGGCATCGTGTTCCTCTCGTCAAGACGCATCGAGTGAACTATAACTTGACCTTGAAAGGTCAACTTGAAAATTTGACCTCAGGTCAAGGTCATGACCTGACCGGAAAGGGTCATGTTGCATATCAGTCGATCCGTATCGTCGAGCTGAACACATCTAAGGCGTTTTCATCGCTCTAGCATGCCTCTATCAAAAGTTATTTGCGAAAAACTGTTAGATACCATTCGTGACCTAAGATGACCTCAGGGCATAAACAAGGGTCACGGACACCATTTGTATGTTCATTGTGTCTAAACTACTTGTAATTCGGTGTTTGGGAGTGTTTATAATGTCTTTCGTCCAAAAAAGGCGCATTTCAATTTTCTCCCATTGACTTATAATGGGGAGGTCGCAAAATCGACCTGACCTTAGGTCATCGATATCAAAATTCTGAGATATACGTTTTGTACATGCTATTGCTCTTAGCAATCGCTGAAAGTTTCAAAGCGATCGGTCACTCGGTGTAGCTATGACAGACATTGAAACTTTTTATGAGGTGAGGTCACTTCAAGTTACCTAGTGACCTGACCTTGAATGACCTTGGTCTGAAATTTTCACAACATGTGTAGAATTGATGTATGATAAGGTGTACCAAAAACGGCGGCGCTTCGCGCTGCCGTTTTTGAGATATTCGCGAAAAACCACAAGGGGGGGGTGTTCAAACACCCCCCCCCCCCCAGCAGGGCGCGGGTTAAAGGAATCAAGACGTAACAAAAAAGGTTATACGTAATTTTACTTTGTCTATCAAATGGCTATCTCGGTTTTTTGAAAATTTTGGATTTTGGCCTAAATTTTTTTTCTTTCAAAAAACTGATGTTTTTGGGAAAATCATTATAAAATCCAAAATTTTGAGTCTATCGAAAAAACCGGAATATATGTCAGAGAAGTGGTCTATGTGCACCTACATACCAAATTTTAGAAGAAAGAATCGGTTCAAAAATGTGGGAGTTATTCAAAATTTTATGACGTCACGACACACAAATTTTTTGAAAAATGACTTTTTTGGAAGTTCTAGACCTCGTACGGAAACAAAAAAAGCACCATTCGATTTGCCGTGAAAAACTGCATCAGATAGACACCTTTTTAGGCCTTAACAACCAACTTCAAAATTTGACCTCACTTGACCTGACCTTGACCTGACCTCGACCTGAAATTCATCCAGAGGTGGTCCATATCACTTATTGAGTGTGCCTATTGAACTCTATGAGTAAAATGACCCATAAAACATGTGTCGCACATGCCCTTTTCTATATTTTGTTTTTTGGTGACCTGACCTGACCTGACCTGACCTTGACCTTGACCTCTGAATGATATTGTATGCAACGAATATTGTCTTGGTAGCCTAAAAACACGTTTTGGGCGATCAGTCTCAGTCCATGACTCCATTCTTCGGCAACTACGGTGCAAGGCCGATACTGTAGAAACTTGCAATTTGTACCCTTGACCTGACCTTGACCTTGACCTCAAACTTTAAATTAAGTACATGTTTTTAGTAGTTCGTGATGAGAGCTTTCGATTGGCGTTTGAATTTTCCAAATCGGACCATTAGTTCGGGAGATAACAGGGGGGGGGGGTAAAATTTACCCCCCCAGCCCCGCGCGTTCGGCTGGAGACCCCAGCCCCGCGCGGTTTATGTGACATGGGTCAAAAGCTTTTACACGCGATGCCAAATTAACATATGATAAGCTGTATCAAGTGTTGCCGCGCTGGGCACCGCGATTTTCTTACGCAAAAAAAACTGGCGAGTGCCGAAAACACCCCCGCCCCTTCGAGGCCCAAGGTTAACCTCCCATTTTTCGCCAATAACATATACCTAACCTAAGTGTTAACGGCAGCATACCTACCTCGACGCTCGAGCCTTTTATACCTTATCATACATCAATTTGGTGTGTCACCTGAAAATTTAAACGAAATTCGTCCATTTTTTAAATGCCTTTTTAGTGACGTCATATCACTCAGCTTTTGCTTTAACCCGCGCCCCAGTGGCGGTCTCAGCCAACTTCGCCCTAGTGGGGGGGGGGGGGGGGCATATATGTTACCAGTTATCACCCACCTCTAACTCAAAAACTAAGAGGGCTAGAAAGACGCGATAAAAAGCAGTCGATAGATCTCAATGCGTACGTTTGAAAGTATTTCGGTCATTTTTCATCTTGGAGCAATATTGGGGTCACTGGAGGTCATCAAAGGTCAAAATTTGCCAAATGTCATTATATTTTTCAGAAAACATGCATTTATCTCAGGAACTATGGTAGCTAGAAAAACGCATGGAAAAGGAATCGATAGCTTCTGAACTCTTCTTTTGATAAGGTCATGATCAAAATTGACCTCAGGTCAACAGTTTAGCCTCCAGAGGGCAAAAACCCCAAAAAATAGCTGTTTCGCAAAGTGTTTTTCGACAATAACTTTTGACTAGAAAAAGCCACGACATTTCTATTGCCAGAATCGTTTTCCTCTTGCCGAGACGCGTCGAATGAACTATAATTTGACCTTGAAAGGTCAACTTGAAAATTTGACCTCAGGTCAAGGTCATGACCTGACCGGAAAAGGTCATGTTACATATCATTCGATGCGTCTCAACAAGATAAACACAATGAGGCCATCCCTAGCGTCCTATCTCCTTCCAATCGAGAGTTATTGGCAAAAATCTGTTTGTAGCCTCAAATGACCTCAGATGACCTTTCTAGAGGCTATCAACAAAAAAGACACATTGGTCGTCACGGGTGGTCCAAATCATTGTGATTCTGAAATATTTGGACTGTTACTATGCGTACACACGGATCTAGAGGCATTTTCATTTGTCTCCATTGACTTATAATGGTAAGGTCACACCACTGACCTGGCCTGAGGTCACGGATATAAAAAAAATCCGAGATATACAAATTGTAGGCGCCCATAACATCATGCAATCCACCAAGTTTAAAACCTTTCTGACAAACACTGCAGGCTGGACATGATTGCAAACTTTTTTAGGCCTGGTCAGTTAACTTGACCTGGTGACCTGACCTGACATGACCTGGGGTCAAAAAAAAATTCACACATTGTCCAAAATTGATGTACAAAAAGCTACGCAAAGCGGCGCGGCGCTACGCGCGGTTTTTTATTTATACGCAAAAAACGCGACAGGGTGGTAACATACCCCCCACTAGAGATGTCAATCGGATACCAACTTTTTGGTATACCGATACCAAACTGCTACCAACTTGGTATTTGGTATTTCAATCGTAATGTGTTTGGTATTTTGTTGGTATCATGAACCCTCACTAATGTATAAGAGGCTAAGAAATCGGTAAAAAGTTGGTATTTCCCTCATTTTCCCAAGTTGGTTTGGTTTCGGTATTTCCCCACGGTTTTGGTTGGTATTTGGTTTGGTATCGGTATTCCGATTTTCCGTAATTGACACCACTACCCCCCACACTGGGACGAAGGTTAAAAACTGCCAATTTCAGACGCGTCCTAACATCTTCAGCTTCAAAAGAATCAAGACGTACCTATGAAAATGTTGCAAGATCCTGTAGTTTCTCTTTTAACTAGCGATTTTGGCTCTTGATAATTTTCCATTTGCATCCTTTTTTCTTTCAAAAAGTATTTTAATCGCTATAAAGTCAAAATTTCAATAAAAAAGAACTTTGCCTATGTTCAGTACCTATCAGTCAACCCTCGCCGGCCGAGGGGGGTGGGGGGGGGGGGGTGGAGGGCGGGTGCCGCCCCTCCATAGGGTTGTAAGTACAAGTAAGACACACTGAACATGTAATGATGTAACTAGTGTCCGTGACCAATGTTTATGCCCCTGAGGTCTTATCAGGTCACGAAATGGTATCTATAGTTCGTTTTTTCTAAGTTCGACCCTCACTGTAAACATCTCTTTGAACACAGCACGAGAATTGGTAGCTGAATTACTGAGAAAACTCGTTGGCGCACAATGATTTCGCAGACGATCAATTGTATCAAAATTATTTCTACCTGGCTCCTTTTTACCAGACTCGCAGCTCGGTATTTGCAGCCCCACAAGGATCGATGACTTGTCAGGAAGTATAAGTGAACTAATTAATAAATCGCACGGCGTTTAACGTAACAGTATATCATCGGTGTTAGGAACTTATTTTGAAAATATTAATTCATATCTCCAATGCAAAGTGCGCTAACCAGTTTTCTCAGTAATTCAGCGAGCAATTCTCGTGCATTACTAACGTAACGTCGCCTTTAGCCAGGACAGTTGGACACAGGCAGTTTTACCGACTAGATATGGCGGACTAGGCATCAGACGCACGCAAGACCTTGCACTTCCAAGCTACGTAACATCCCTTCACCATTGTATGCAGCTGCTGATGTCGATGCTGCCCGGATCGCTACGCGCCAGACTGTCGGCGGAACAAGAAGTTACCTTGACGGACTGGAGGATGGCGGCTGAGCCAGCGGAACCTCCAACAGGTGACGCTGCACGAAGTCAGCGTGCATGGGACAGCGTACTAGCCGACAAAGTGCGAAGCAGCCTACTGGCCACCGCTACCCAGGTAGAGCAAGCCTGTCTTTTCGCAGCAGGGACGGTGGAGAGCGGAGCATGGTTGCACGCCTTGCCCTCAGCCAGCCTGGGCACGCTGCTGGACCCTCCCACCCTTAGAGTCGCCGTTGCTTTGCGCGTCGGAGCTGAAGTCTGCCAGCCACATAGGTGTCGTTGTGGCTCCCTGGCCGACAGTTTGGGACACCATGCGCTGACCTGCCGTCTGAGCGCGGGACGTCATCCCCGCCATACCGCGCTCAATGACGTGATTAAGCGTGCCCTGCAGACTGTCGGCTTGCCATCTCTTATTGAGCCCACCAGCATCGATCGTGGTGATGGGAAACGGCCGGACGGCTTGACGCTTTTCCCATTTACTGAGGGAAAATCGCTCGTGTGGGATGCCACTTGCGTCAACACCTACGCGGCTTCCCATCTGCCGGCCACCGCCGCTGCTGCCGGCGCTGCAGCCAGGGACGCTGAGGAGAGAAAGATGCGCAAGTACTCGGGACTGGCTGATCGGTTTCAAATTCAGCCTGTGGCAATTGAAACTAGTGGCGTCTACGGCCCGGCAACAAGCCGCTTCATAAGCCTTTTAGGTGGCCGTTTAGTCAGCGTGACCGGCGACGCGCGTGAATCGTCCTGGCTGCGACAAAGACTAGCGCTGGCTGTAGTCCGTGGCAATGCAGCGAGTGTCCTCCATTCGCCATTTAGCTCTGGTCCCCTGAAGCAGGCAGGCAACAGGCGAAACGCACCTCACTGATCCGGCAGAGCGCCACCAGCTCCACGTTGACCCTGAGTGGGCTACCACACCGGATAACACCGCTAGCCGGTCAGCACCCCTCTCAGAGTCACAGGTCGGCGAGAACATAGAGTTATGCTACACCACCACCAGTCCACACCAGTCCAACAGTCACTCTCCACCACCTCCATCAGATGACATCCCTAGTATATCCGCTCGTTTGGCACGTTATCGTGAACTGTTCAGTCGAATGAAACAAAAATTCACGGAGCAAAGACTCGAGAACATGACTAGCCGCGACGTTATGGCCGATCCGGAGCTAGCCTACTACTTAAAGGGACCCTCCCACCTTAACATTAGATTTGAGTTGAGATAGCCAAATTGGTGGCCATGGCCTGAAAATACCGGTTTGGGCACTCACAACATCGAAAAATGCTTTAATTCGGAGATATCGAATTTCAAACTTGCAGTTTTCGGATTCTAAGGGGCTAATGCATTGGTATGCCCCCTTAGAATTTGTGACGTCAGCGGAGATCTAACGATTTTAAATCTTTTACTAAAACGTTTGGTAGCACGCGGTGGTATATGCTGCTTTGCGCGCAACAAATGCCGCACTTTCAAATAAAGTCGCTAGGAACAGCGGAGATCCCAAAAAGTAAACAAAAGTAAAAGTCTAATATCTTGAAAACCGGTGAATATTTTTCGATGAAATTTGGTAGATATTCGTTTTTGCTCTTTCTGAACCGAGCGACATCACTTTCATGTCAATTCATTAACTTTTTTGAAGGTGGGAGGGTCCCTTTAACGCGAAAAGCAAAGGATCGAGCCGTGGACGCAGCAAGTCCAGAGGTTCCAAGAAGGTCGCTAACACCGTGTTGAAGAAACTCCGCGTTGTGAACAAGAAGTCGTGCTAAATGTTTCATCTCTCGTAACAATCATACGCCAGTTTTGGAATTTTGTTGTGCTTTTCACCTGCATAGCCTGGATTACCAAATAAAATAATGGATTCTCGTGCTGTTTCCAAAAAGATGTTTACAGTGAGGGTCGAACTAAAAAAAAACGAACTATAACAGTTTTTCGCAAATAACTTTTGATAGAGGCATGCATGCTAGAGCAATGAAAACGCCTTAGATGTGTTCAGCTCGACGATACGGATCTCCTAATAAGTGATATGCAGCATGATCATTTTCGGTCAGGTCATGACCTTGACCTGAGTTCAACTTTTCAAGTTGACCTTTCAAGGTAACGTTATAGGCCATTCTATGCGTCTTGGGCTCTTGATATGAGGAACACGATGCCGGTAAAAGTAACCCTGTGGAAGGCTTGAGTGATAAGTTATTGCAGAAAAAAAAAACTTTCCGAAAAAATTGGCTATTTTGGCAGTATTTACCCATGCAGGCAAAACCGTTGACGTTAGGTCAAATCGGAGAGAATTGCTCAGAAAGGGCGTTAATAGGGCTATCCCTCGCCGGCCGAGGGAGGGGGGGGGGGGTGCCGCTCCCCACAAAGTTTTTTTTTCGCGATAGCTACAAGTACGCTGGCGATAGAGAGCTGAAACTTGGCATACCTGACCTTTGATTCAAGCCGGATCTTTTGAAACCAGTCAACAACCGCATTTCCGGGTCAGGTCAGGTCACTGTTAGACTCCCCGTGACGAGCTGCATCGAATTACTACCCATTTTATGCAAAAATATCAACTTTGAAATTTGACCTTATTTGACCTGACCTTGACATGACCTTCACCAAAACGTGACCTAGGCTGGCCCCAAAGGCTGCCTAACCCACATAATCGCATTTGTCATGTAAAATGGACCATTAAACATGCATCGCACGACACTTTCATATTGTGACCCCCGGTGACCTGACCTCGCTGTGACCTGACCTGGTATCAGTGACCTCAGATAGCAAAGTATGTCTTTGACGAACAATGTACCTACCATCGATGGTTTTCAATAAATTACCAATTTACTCGATTTCACAACACATTTCTTGAAATGCCAGTTAACGGTGAAAATCCGACCTTTGACCTGACCTGTGACGTCATCGGTTTGACCTAGGTCAATGAAATTTGGACACAAGGTAGTTCCTCGGTGGGGCTATCGAACGCCGTTTGAATTTTGAAAATCGGCCGGTAAATTACCGAGATCTTAGGGGGGGGGGCCGAAACGGCCCCTCCCCCTACGGGAGGTAGGGTCCGCCGATAGCCCTACGGGGCGCGGGTTAAGTGCAAACTGGTAATGCATTTTTGATCGTGGTCAATTTGCTTACACCAGTTATTACCACACCCCTCTGGCTAATGTATTTGAATAGGACAGGCATACAATAAGATGAAAAATATCAGCGCTCGTGCGATCTTTTCACTCGGGACGTTCGGTCTCTCGTTAAAGGGACTGTCCCACCTTCAAAAAATTGCTTTGATATACTGTTCTTGTGCTGCAAGACATAGATTATGGGCCCCTTTACACGAAATTGGCAAACATTCGGCCCATAGTTGGCTAATTGTTTAAAAATTCCAATTTAAACCTTTTGGATCGATTACGTCATATGATTGTTTTTTTTATCGGGCAAAGTTTTTTTCCTAGCTGCCAAATCGGTGGCACAAAGTTTTGTTACGCTTCTGCCGCGAATAGTACAAACATTGCGCATGAAATCAAAACTCAGGAAATTGGTATTTTAATGGAAAGGATTGAAATGAAAATTGGAAAAATTGAAGCTTGAACTTTGTCAAGAAGAAGGTCGCAAACTGCAAAGAAACAAGGCGTTATTTATCATTTTTAAAAGATTATAGAATGCTCCCTAATAACCAAAAGCAAGATTTGATATTTGATTATTGATGCTGCCCCTGCCCACAATGTCTTGGGCACATGGAAGTGAGCTCAACTTCAATAATCAGACCTAAGAATCACAATGGATATAGCCATGAGCCAGACTGCAAAGTATGGCAATTTTGTCAGTGCTGACTCCTTCGTCTGGTGCGGATTTAATGTGGTGCGGTGCGGATTTGGTTTAGTGTGGTGCAGATATAGCTAAGTGCGAATTTGGCTTGCTGTGGTGCAGATGTGTAGCATTGTGGGGATTTGAGGTCAGTGCAGATTTTGACTGGCCATTTTGGGGTTTGGTGCATTTTTTGTTTACTCTCAGCCCCCTTTGGTGTGATTTTTCTGGCTCTGTTTGAATTGTTTGTGTCAATTTTGAACTTGGGCCATTGCTCCTTGGCGACTTGCGAGCCATACTCTGCAGTACTGGCCTGGGCCCATGAGGGAAGTAATATAATATAGTCTGTTCAAGATTCAATATAATAAGTCTGCAAAACACATTCCAGCAATTGTAATTGAAGCAGAATGAATTGTAGTGACCTGCATTTGTATTTTTGTTGTGTCTGTGAAAGAATAATAAATATACCTAAATGGAAAAATCGTGGCCTTTCAGCACACTTGGCAGAGTTGTGTGATTCTGATTTAGTGGCTCATGTGGAACGCAACGAGCTGCGGAACAAGCTTGAATAGCATTTTGCCTCAGGGCTATCTGCCAGAAACATTTCATCTGCATAAATTTGCCTACAGGCAAGTCTGACAAATTTGTCGATTAACTGGGGACCTTGTAAGCCTGCATATTAAATTCTAGCCCACCAGCTCAGCCCTATTCTCAGTTTCAGCATTCAGCATGATAACAGTAATTCTGATTGTCACCACTGAGACCCCAATGGAGTCCTCTGAAATTTTGCCTTTTTATTTAATTATTTGTAAGAGTTTCAGCTACATTTAGACCAAACGTTTCACTCTCAAAGATCTGCGACCTACCCCACTCGTCCAGTAGGATGCCTGGCGCGCAGACAGTCCAGCAGTGTGCTGCCAGCCGGCACGCAGGGCAGCAGCAGGCAGCGGCAGCAACGGCAACTAGTGAACAAGTCTTGGACTGCAGCCACGCCCACGACATGATCTAGGCTAGCATCTATTCAATTTGTCCATGTACAAGTCCCACAGCTCCTGCCCGAGGTCGCGCAAGCCAGGGAACTGACCACATCCAGCCCAGGCGTGGTTCACTGACTCAAGACATTTCAACTGACCAGTCAGATTTCATGTTTTGCAACTTTTATCCAAGTTATTTGTAATTGTAATATTCTTAACTGAATTTTAGGCATGACTTCATTTTTCAAGAGCTACACAGAACACACCTTCCCTGTACAGCGCGTCTATTGTCCTAACATCAGTCACATAGTTGCAAGAAGCGACTTGAATGCGGAACCTGCCTGTTTAGAAGCCCTGCTGTCTCTTGGGTGACACTGCACACTGCACAGAGGTAAGGATGGGGTGTGATTTTGCTGCTGTTCGCCAGGTGCAATATGTGTGTCAATGGTCACAAAGTACTCTTAAGGTTTAAAAAATGCACAGAATGGCCTAACAAAGCACGTTACCTAGCTTTTGACAAGCAGCGCAGCGACTGTGGTACAAAGGCCCAGTCCCATGCTCATGTTAGTAGCTGGATCTGCTCCCAGGAAACAAAGGTAAAACACTATTGGCAGCTTTAAGATGAAATCTGCAGGAAAACTAAGCCATCTATAAAATCTAACATAAGCTTAAAAGCGCAACAGAGCATTTCTGATTCTACGTGCAGCACTTCCGCTTTTATCCGCCATCAGCAACTCAGTTCAAAGAATGATACATTACATCACTAAAATTTATTTCAAAACACCTCTGCATGGTGTTTACACAAACAACAGTTCTTTACTAGACATGGTCGACCTCAGGGCACCCACACTTCAGCAAACTGGGTATTATCAATGTTTAACGGCTCAGGTTAGTCGTCTTGGATGTTCAGAAATAAAAAGGTGAACATTCATTGTCTCTTCCTTAGTTGTCACCATCAATAGATTGTGGACTCCTCAGAGCATGTCTTGATTATGGAGTTGAAACAGCAGTGAGCAAATCATTTATCATTTTGATACTATGATTAATTTCAGTGAGTTGCACACTTGAACTTGACACCTGCCGTTGATAAGTTCATGGCTCTTGCATTCTTCAGTCACATTTAGGACGGCCTCTTAACTATTTAAATACAAAAATAAAAATACTACAAGAATTAGAAGACTATTAGAATTAGTTAGGCATATCAATTTAATTCTCCACCTTGTGGCGCCGGAACGAATGGGCGCGCTGTTCCAAGAGGCGTTGTTATTTTTCAAGGTTTCAATAAAAAACAAGTCGACAGATACAGAAACTTCGGAAAAGGCGGAAACGTCACAGGTTTTAAGTGCCAATACCAATACATTGTGGCACTTATTTGCACAGATGTCAAAATCAAACACAAATTTATTTGCGATGAAGTAATTGCTGGAGAAACGGTTTTTACGGCTCTGATTTTCAAAGAACGCCCATCAAGATGGCTATCTCAACTCAATTCTAATGTTAAGGTGGGACAGTCCCTTTAACCCTCGCCGGACCTATTGGTTTTCTACATACGCGCCGGCCGAGGGGGGGGGGGGCGGGTACGACCCCCCTCGCCGTTTCGCCCCTGGTGGAGCTAGCGCGTCGCGGAAAAAACGAGCGTGTGCGCCGTTACGAGACGCAGAGATTGGTACCCGATTTTAAGGTCCTAGGTCAACCGGTGACCTCTGAGGTCAGGTCAAGTGCCCCAAGGTACGGTTCAGTTTTTGGTGAATAACTTCGCAAAAAATGGCCGCAGAGCCGCGATTTTGGCAGCATCGTGTTCGCCTCGCTCAGGCGCGTCGAATGATATACTTTTTGTTCGGGTCAGGTCAACTTGGGGTGTTGACCTCAGGTCAAGGTCAGGTCAGCACCCTAAGGTCACGAAGTTGGTCGAAAGGGGTCATGTCGCATATCATTCGATTCGGCAGGTCTTCCTGAGTCCATTGGTGGCTTTCCCGACTCGCTAGCTCAATTTGATCAAGAGTTATTGACGAAAAACTAGTATGACCTTGATGACGTCATAAATGACGTCACGCAAGGTCAACATTGCAAAAGTGACGCATCTAACCTTGCAAGGAGTGCATCAAATCACGATTCTGTGTGCTTGAGATAGTTGGAGATCGTTCCCGGCGCCAGAATAACAGTTTTCATTTTTCCCCATTGACTTATAATGGTGAGGTCACGAAAATGACCTGACCTCATATGACCTTTAGGAAAAATCCGAGATATACAAGTTGTGAGACTCATAATGGATGCTAGGTCCTGCAAGTTTCATTTCCCTGTGACATCTCCTCTGGCAGTGAGGGCGTTGCGAAGTTGCGACATCTGAAGACCGTGCAGAGGTTCACTTATGACGTCATAGGTCAGTGACCTGACCTGACCCAAAAATGCGGTTGGTGTCAAAAGATGCGGCTTGGATCAAAGGTCAGGTATGCCAAGTTTCAGCTCTCTATCGCCAGCGTGTTCGGAGCTATCGCGAAAAAAACCTATGGGGGGGCGGCACCCGCCCCCCCCCCCCTCGGCCGGCGAGGGTTAAACGATTACCACACTCGTGCTGATAATTCTTTTTATCGTCCCGGCAGACCCATGCATAATATATGTATCTTCCACTCGGAGCCATGAAGAATCATCTATATCTTCCACTCAGAGCCATGCAGAATCCTATACATCTTACGTGAGCTTGTTCAACAAAGGAATTGTTTTTTTTTTTTAATGAGTCGAAATGAGCACGCGAGCCCTTGCTGTTGAATATACATCGAGTACTTATTTCATAGTTTTGTGTCAACGTCACAATGAAATATTGTGTCCAATACTGTCCTATCTCCTGATTAGTTAGGTATGCATTTCATGACACATAGCTAAGCGCAAGGGTGGGTGCATTGAGAGATGTGTATTTTTGTCGACATACAATTTCAGTCATTATCTTATCCCGATGATAAACACAGACACTTTGACACATTGGCAGCTAAGATGGCTAATAAGTGTCGACTTTCTGTGAAACTACACAGGTGACGTTTTTCACGTGGCTGCCACTTGACACGCGTAGTACTCGGACTTTCCGGAACAATCAAGGCCTGCCCATAGGCCCGAAATGCCATCGTAATAGTTCATCAGCGCACAGTCGCCGCCCACGTAGTCGGCGTCGTCCATGTACCAGAGACTGAAGTCGTACGGGCTCCCGTCGACCCAAGTCCACGGGGCTGAGCTGTTGGCTCTGGACAGACCGATCCAGCTAGTTCTATGAGCCAGCACCTCTTGAGCTAACAATGCATTCTCCTCGGCGTCATGAATGGTGATCATTGTTGCGCCATTGTGTAGTCTGGTACATTCATGCACGGCGTCCTTATATAGGCTCTCGGCGCTGGAGACCCAGTAGCATTTGTCCCCGTGTGCTTTGAAACGAAAGGGGCAGCCGCCGGCGACGACGGTGATGGCGGCGGCCACCAGCGTCAGGCGCATCGTCCACGTCATCATGATGACGGTGACGTCACTTATGACGGTAATGACGTGCTTCTCGGCTTGGCAGCTGTGGGGTGAAATAAAGCAAGGTAAAAGTCAGTGCCGTTCTTGGCAGTGTATTGTTGAGGTTTGAGATAAGACAAGATATCCATATTTAAAATGATGGCGTTGTTGCATATGATATTTTTAACCCGCGCACCGACGGGGGTCTGCGCCAACTTCGCACCGCCGGGGGGGGGGGGGCGGATGACCGCCCCCCCCCCCCTGAGATCTCGAGAACGAAGCAAGATAGCGACAAGCGGTAAACGGCATCGGATACGCACGGCCAAGATCTACAATTTTTACAAAGGTCATTTTCAGGTCAGGTCAAAGATGACGTCACAGGGGTCGAAAAAGTCAAAATGGCGGCGCTAGATATGGAGAGAGTTTTTCTCGAATAACTTTCGAATTGGTCAAGATAGGAACAAACTAAGGGCATCATCGTGATCCTCTCGTCAATCCACATCGAATGATATATATGTTGACCTCGAAAGGTCAAGGTCAAAGGTTGACCTCAGGTCACGTGACCTCGAGGTCATCATGTATATCATTCGATGCGTCTTGACGAGCTGAACACAATGAGACCATCCACGCGTCTGTATCTTGTTCCTGTACGGAGTTATTGGCCAAAAACCTTTGGTGACCTTTGATGACGTCACATGACCTCACAGCTGCCCAACAGCAAAACAGACCTCAAGGTAGTGAAGGTTGATCGTATATGAAGTCATGTATGGTATATGGGGCCATTCCGACCCGTTTTAGTGGTAAAAACAGGGAGTTGATTTTTCCCCCATTGACTTATAATGGGGAGGTCGCGAAATTGACCTGACCTTAGGTCACCGATATCAAAATTCCGAGATAGACAAATTGTAGCTACTAATGACCTAACAATATCCTGCGACTTTCAAAGGCCTCCGACATCTACTGTAGCTCTGGCACGGTGACAAAGTTGCAAAAAAGTGACTTGAGGTTGGGTCATTCAAAGTGACCTGGTGACCTGACCTTAAAAGGTAGGAGGTTCAAACTTGCACACCATGTGTAAAATTGATGAGGTTATAGTCATACAAAATTTCGCGGCGCTACGCGCCGCGGTTTTCCCGCTATTCGCGAAAAACCTCAGGGGGGGGGGCGGATATCCGCCCCCCCGTCGGTGCGAGGGTTAATTTATTCCTAGTTGCTGTCGAAAAAATGAAGGAAGATGTCAAAAATGGGATGTCATTCTGTCCCAGTTCATCACTATGTAGTGTCGTTGGCAGTTATCAAATTCCGTAAAATTCAATATAGCGAGTGGTCATGCTGTGCTTCAATTCATAATGCTACCATTTCATGACTTCTTACAGATGCATCACAAGCCTTGCGTTTGGTACACTCGGGCCGCTATACTGAAAGGTTAACCCTCGCCCATGTAGGGGGGGTTGGTGCAACCCCCCCCCTGAGGTTTTTCGGAAATAGTGCAAAAACGGCGGCGCGCAGCGCCGCCAAACTTTGGGTACCTTATGGGGCAAACATTGCGCATCTTTTGATAAAAAAAAATTTGACCGGGTCATGTCAGGTCACGGAGTTATGACGTCACAAAGGGAACAGCCTCCGGCCGGATTTTCACAAACTGAGTACCAACGCCCGAGGTTTCCTGCCGGTGGTACGGAGATCGGTTGATGGATCGTGATGAAACTTCCCATGCATGTTGGGGCAAGTATTGGCTATCATATGGTATAAGAAACTTGACCGGGTCAGGTCAGGTCACGGAGCTATGACGTCACAAGAGGAACAGCGTCCGGTACTATTTTTGAAAAGCGCCCGAACCACTATTTTGCTAATTCTTGTCACCTCAATGGGAATATGCAGCAATATTAGCTTCTATAGGGAGCAAATGGACCTCCCAAATCCAAAAATACAATCAGATTTCAAAAATTTAAATTTTGATTTTTCGAATTTCTGCCGCCGACTGTGACCTTGCCGACTTCCGGCGCTTCCAACGCGCCATTTTTAGAGCTAGGGAAACGAAATACATACCAAACGATAGAGAATTGATCAAGAAACACGATAGTGAAGGTTTCAAGTCGATATCTCCCACCGTTTTGCCGCAATCGCCGCCGAAAGTTGAAAAAAGTCTATTTTTCCGAAAATTTGACCTTTGACCGGTCAAAAGTAGGTCAAATGTTGACCTAGGACCAAAAAATATACCACCAATCGCGAGATCTCGGCGAGAGCAATCCGTTGGTCGTTTCCGCTAAGCTCTACGACGCTTCGTTTTCAAACGCCAAGGGGGGGTCGCACCAACCCCCCCCCTGCATGGGCGAAGGTGGCAGATCGCCGTTTACGGGCGAGGGTTAATTCGCCTGTATACTTACCAAGAAAACAAAAGCGGATATGTTACATTAAATGCGCTGGCGTTAGACACTAGAAGTTCTGAGCCTTGCGTGAGTCGGCACGTGTAGACAGTGCAAATAACTTTTCATAGAGTGCGGAGGGAAAAATACATATCCAACATCGATGGTCGCAAATGTTAACCCGCGCCCTGCTGGGGGGGGGGTGTTTGAACACCCCCCCTTGTGGTTTTTCGCGAATATCTCAAAAACAGCGGCGCGGAGCGCCGCCGTTTTTGGTACACCTTATCATACATCAATTCTACACATGTTGTAAAAATTTTAGACCAAGGTCATTCAAGGTCAGGTCACCAGGTCACTTGAAGTGACCTCACCTCATAAAAACTTTCAATGTCTGTCATAGCTACACCGAGTGACCGATCGCTTTGAAACTTTCAGCGATTGCTAAGAGCAATAGCATGTACAAAATGTATATCTCAGAATTTTGATATCGATGACCTAAGGTCAGGTCAATTTTGCGACCTCCCCATTATAAGTCAATGGGAGAAAATTGAAATGCGCCTCTTTTGGATGAAAGACATTATAAACACTCCCAAACACCGAATTACAAGTGGTTTAGACACACTGAACTTGAAAATGGTGTCCGTGACCCTTGTTTATGCCCTGAGGTCATCTTAGGTCACGAATGGTATCTATCAGTTTTTCGCAAATAACTTTTGATAGAGGCATGCTAGAGCGATGAAAACGCCTTAGATGTGTTCAGCTCGACGATACGGATCGACTGATATGCAACATGACCCTTTCCGGTCAGGTCATGACCTTGACCTGAGGTCAAATTTTCAAGTTGACCTTTCAAGGTCAAGTTATAGTTCATTCGATGCGTCTTGACGAGAGGAACACGATGCCGGTAAAAGTAAGCTCGTACAAGGCTTGGGTCAAAAGTTATTGCAGAAAAACTGTTTTCGAAAAAATCGGCTATTTTTGCAGTTTTTGCCCCCTGCAGGCAAAACCGTTGACGTTAGGTCAAATCTGAGAGAATTACTCAGAAAGGGCGTTAATAGGGCTATCGAATGCGCTTTTCCGCGGCGCTGTAGCTCTATTGGTTCCCGAGTTATGCGTTGGCTTCTTGGAAATTTTCGACATTCGACCTGGAAATCGGCGAAATTTTGCCTTCAATGACCTCTGGTGACCTGACCTTTGACCTGACCAAAAAATTGACCGAAGTGATTTCGTCATTATTTTTGACGCTCTTTCGAACGCCGCCTTCCGCGTATCGCTACGTGGCCCAGGAGCCGAGTTACAAGGGGGGGTGTTCAAACACCCCCCCCCAGCAGGGCGTGGAAATCCAGGACCCCCAGCAGGGCGCGGGTTAAGCCCCCAGATTGTATGTGTGATGGATTATTGAAAACACATGAGTTACCAAACAAGCCCGGCATGTGAGAACAGCAGGTATAAGAAAACAACTGACTACATCTGTAAGTACTGATCTAACTACAACATGATGTTTCACCTGTCACAAGCTATTAGTTGACTGTAACACGCTAGGTTTTTCCGCAAATCACACAATTGGTTTTAGGGAGCTAAGGGTCACAGGGATAGGCTGTCACTCAACATGCGTGATGCGGCGCAGCCGCAGTTCCTTTATGGAAAATGGAACGTCACTTTTTACTCAATCTCAGCTTGGTGAAAAATATGCCATGTCATCCCATACAAGTTCGAGATTCTCACCTGCTATTATTATCCGTAAATCGGTGTAGTTGCGTGTTGTTGCGTGTCGAACTGAACTACTTTCCACGACTGAGGCGCACGGCGCTTATAACGGCGTTTTAATGGTCTCTGCTATCTGCTCATGGCGTCGAGCGTTTTGTTATCGCCATTGGAGCCGATGGAGATGGGAACAAGACAGCCGTTAAAGTATACAAGAGGCGGAATGTGAACTGACAGGCGATGTTCTAGTTATTATCACTGAGCTGCCATCTTATTCTTGACGTGTAAACTAGCAAGCAGGCTTCCATTCTTAACGCCACATCATGGCCTCTAGATGAACTCAGGGTAAAGAAAAACGAGAGTAGGTTATAAAACCTGGAGACCCTAGCACTCCATGCATCCATAAATGAAACCGACGCAAAACCCTACTTTCTATAGAAAAATAATTGTTTTTTTAGAGTTACACTGATGCAGGGGCGGATCCAGAAAATCTCCAAGGGAGGGGCCATTAGAAACCAGGAGGCCCCCCCCATAATCCCACCTGTTGGAGGCCCCATCTTCCCACTTGTTGGGCCCCCCCCCCCAAAAAAAAAACTGCGTCTATTGAGCTTATCTAGCTGTTCAGGCAACATCTCAACATCTGTGCAGGCTTGGAGGCCCTCTGTGCAGGTTAGGAGGCCCTGTAAAAGTGGTCATCTCTGTGAGCATAAGAGACCTCCAAGTTATGAAAAGCTTTACCAATCTTCTAACAAAGAAGTCTTCTCAGCTAGTCTTCTAAGAAATAACTAAGTGGGTAGGTTTAAAAAAAAAACTCATCGGATTTCGGCCACTTTATTTTCAGGAGGCCCCCTTTTCAGCTTTTTAACTTTTTAACTTTTTATTTTATTTTTGAAAAAAATCGGCCAAGGGGGGGGCCATGGCCCCCATGGCCCCCCCCCCTTGTATCCGCGCCTGCACTGATGATGTACTAATTTTCGTGCCATAATGACTAGACCTGAAGTTACTGGAACTTCAAATTCTAAGAATGTGTCAAAAAATGTCCAATTAACCCGTGCCCCGTAGGGCTACCGGCGGAACCTACCCATTAGGGGGGGGGGGGTGTTTCGGCCCCCCAAAGATCTCGGAAATTTACCAGCCGATTTTCAAAATTCAAACGGCGTTTGATAGCCCCATCCGGGAACTACCTTGTGACCAAATTTCATTGACCTAGGTCAAACCGATGACGTCACAGGTCAGGTCAAAGGTCAGATTTTCACCGTTCACAGGCATTTCAAGAAATGTGTTGTGAAATCGAGTAAATTGGTAATTTGTTGAAAACCATCGATGGTACATTGTTCGTCAAACACATACTTTGGTATCGGAGGTCACTGATACCAGGTCAGGTCACAGCGAGGTCAGGTCACCGGGGTCACAATAGGAAAATGTCGTGTGATGCATGTTTTATGGTCCATTTTACATGACAAATGCGATTATGTGGGTTAGGCAGCCTTTGGGGCCAGCCTAGGTCACGGTTTGGTGAAGGTCAGGTCAAGTTCAGGTCAAATTAGGTCAAAGTTTAAAGTTGATATTTGTGCATAAAATGGGTATCGATTCGATGCAGCTTGTCACGGGGAGTCTAATGGTGGTCTTTGTTTTGCTCTACGAGGTCTAGAATTGCCAAAAATTGAGTTTGAAAATTTGACGTCATCATTTTTGAACCGTTTTTTCGCTATAACTTGGCCAAAAAACGAGGTATCGATCTCAAATTTGGTATGTAGATAGAAGACGATAGGTACCCAGTAAACATGACGACGTCGGCCCGACGTCGGGCCGAGGCTCGGCCCGACGTCGGCCCAACGTCGGTTCAACCTCGGCCCGACATCGGCTGGACGTCGGATATGCCCGCATGTTCCGACGTCCAGCCGAAGTCCAGCCGACGTCGAGCCGACGTCGGGCCGAGATCGTTTGCCGAGGTTGACGAGATCGTTTGTCGTTGGACCGACGGGGCCGACGTCGGCATGTTTATTGGGACAACGCTCCAAAAATATCAACCGGCGGCGGGAGTCGAACCCCCCAGTCGCCGACGTCGGCATGTTTACTGGGACAACACGCCAAAAGCATCAGCCGGCGATGGGATTCGAACCCTGTGTCTTTCGAACGCGAGGTTAGTGCGCTAACCACTACACCACGCAGCCAGTTAACAAATTCGGTTTGTTTTGTTGGGTTATGCCCTTTCGGTCTGACTAGACCATTTCAGAGCCGGAAGGATCATAGGATGGAGAGTGGAGACATTGGTCTTCTTGGCGAGCACCCTGCGTCCAGTTCATATAGAGTCCCTGGTCCCATTGCTGTTACGTGACACTTATTGGAAAGGGCGACCCCACAATGGATTCATATAGCCACTCTTACACACCTGCACCAACGTTTCTCAAAGTGTCCCTTTGATAAGTGGCACTTTGGCAAAGTGACACTTGCCGACTGGCCTTTCTATATGAACTGGGCCCGGCCCTGGTGAGTTGCCGGGGCTGAGCCTGACCAAAGGATAGGCTGAGCAGCCCCCAAGCACTCACCGCACCCGGCTACGGGCGAGCTCGGCCTACGGGCAATCCCAAATAGGATAAAGATTTCCCATCCAGTCCGGATCAGGGGGTTGCGGCGTGGAGGAAGATTTGAGTTTCCTGAGGATATTTTGAATACAGAAGCTCTTTATGAAACATGAAACATGTATTTTATATTATTTTAACGGTCAAAACAGCGGTCGATGTCGGTGCGACGTCGCCCCGACGTCGGCCCGACGTCGGCTGGACCTCAGCAATTGATCTCGGTCCGACGTCGGCCCGACCTCGGCTGGACCTCGGCTGGACGTCGGAACATGCGGGCATATCCGACATCCAGCCGACGTCGTGCCGAGGTTGGACCGACGTCGGGCCGACGTCGACATGCCGATGCCGAGTTGCCGACATCACCCCGACGTCGGCCGACGTCGGGCCGACGTCGGCATGTTTACTGGGTACTATCACATATATTCCGGTTTTTTCGAAACTCAAAAAACTTTTTGGATTTTTCGGCTAATATATCCAAAAAAATGCTTTTTTGATTTTTGGGGATCAAAACTGAAAAATTTCAAAAATCCGAGACAGCAGTTTTGTAGCCCTGTCAATTCTACATCCTTTATGTTTGATTATTTTTCTGTATCTTCAAAGCTGTAGGCTTGACAGGTCTTCTTGCGAAGGTCTTTTTTCGGTCGAAAATGACAGAACATGACGTCATTCTGACGTCATTTGTGGCCAACCTATCGTAGCCTCTGGAAAATTTTTGGTCACAATGTGTCAAATTGATGCGCAGAGGGGTCCTGAAAGTTTGGTGGCGATATCTCCAGCCGTTTACGAGATATCGACCGAAAAGGACAGGGGGGGGGGGGGGCCGTTTCGCCCCCCCCTACGGGGCGCGGGAAAATTAAAAGCTTGCCAAATTTGGCGATGCTGCGTATCACGGTTCACTAAGGTTCCCTAATTTTGGCGATGCCATTATTTTTTTACGCCACCTACAAAAGATCCAGGACTACCTAATTCCTTTCATTATAAATTCACCCTGACCAGCTTCTGTGGCCTGGTGACGTAACCACTGGAACATCAAAATTTTAAGAAAATGTGCTTTAAGCATGGTCTATAGGATATGATTGCTTTTGTAATGAAATTATGAGTCAAAGCGTTTTACCCTATCTGTGAAAAGGTTCAATAGCCCTCGCGATTCGCCTGATCTATCGGTTTTCTACATATATTCGTTCCGGCCGATAGGGGTAAGAGCTCTGTTTGTCTTGCGTCATTTTGTCTCAAAATAAGTTTGATAGAAGTTCCACGTTGCAGAGCCAGCTTCTCCATCCCAAGAACGGTTAAACCGATCGCGCTCAAGCTTGGTAAATGGTAACTACGCCAGTATAGACCCGCTAGGTGGATGGTCCTCAAATGCCAGCTAGGATCTTATTTTGCCCTTTCATGTCCACACGTTCGTCGCCCAATATGACCTAATGTTATTCAGTGTCCCAGAATGCCTTCGTTTATTCAATCTGCAGGTACTAAATTCATGCATTCAACATGAACTCAACATGTAATACAACATGGATTCAAATTCACCTGCAGCCGAATTTGCGCACCAGGATGAGGTGCGGTCCGTTGATAAGCGGCCATCACCTGTTGGTTCACATCCTCTCTAGTAGAAGACTGATCAGTGGCTGTTTTGTTCCCACCCCCAACCCTCCCCCTCCACCGAGCCCTCCTAAGGAGATAAGCCAGGCCTCGGACGAGCGACTGGCATCACAGCCGCGCACATCAGTCAACTGACTGGCAGTGTTTTATTATTCAGCGAGAAACGAACCAAAGATACGCAAAAATAATTCACTGCTAGTGTTTGGTGAGTATTAGACTTGAATATAATAAATTGATTTTTGAGGTTATGTTGTTTAGTGCTCTGGCGAGGAACATCTTGTTATAATAAAGTATAATATTTGTTATGACCTTTTCCTCGAATTAAGAAATGTAAAAAAGTCGAAATGTAAAAAATTCGGGGATCATTTTACACTACGAGTCTGCTCATCCTACATCAACCAAACATGGGGTTGCCAGAAACCAACTAAGTCGAGCTATCATGAACTCATCCAATTCTGTGAAAGAGGGACGTAGCATCGACAAAATCCGTAGTTACTGATGGAGAATGGTTATCCTAGAAAGCTCTTAGACAGGCTTCTAAGGGAGATTCGGAACAAACGAGTGCCAGCTAGTCGACGGGACGGTAACAGGCAGGCACACTATGATGGCTTTTTATGCTTACCATATGTAGAAGAGGAACTTCTGTGTAAAATTAAAAGTAAAGTAAGGAATTCCGGACTTAACGTAAAGATTGCGTGGAAAAACCAGAACAAACTCAGAGACAAACTAGTACGTTCAACGCTAGTGAAGCCGACATGTCCGGGTGGTCAAAGGTGCCATTCGTGCAAGTCTGGCTTTACGGGTGACTGCACACAGACAAATGTTGTGTACGAACTGTCGTGTGAGATCACGGACGTATAAGTAAACTAGACCCGCAACCACCTCCATTCAGGTGAAGCCGACAAGGCGCCATTTTACGTTGCCAAAAACCCCTGCTCTGAAAGGTCATCGAACCATTACACTTGGAATTGCGTCTAAACGGATGATCGGATCGAGATGCTGGTGGTACCGTTCGATGGGTAATGCCTTGAGGCAGGGGATGATGCATGTCACAGGTCATTCGGTGTCACGTGGCGCGTGCCACGTGCCGACAAAGTCGGGAAGGGCAAAAACCTTTAAGCGACGCTCCAAATTAAACGGTGGGGGGCACAGGTGCCAAATTCACAGGTCACATGTCCCGGTGTTTGATCATTAACATATGGCATGCTTGGCAGCAGGGGGTGCGGAATGCACGCGCCAGGGGCGAAAAACATGTTTTGAGGATGCATCCTCCGATTCCGGAAAACCTTGTCCTAGGCACACCACAATTGGCACACTGACACTACTGGACGAGCGCTTTAAGGCGCTGTGCAAATAGATGTGCTGGGGTACACGGTGCACGTGCTGTGCACGTGCAAACCTTTTGATGTTGCACTCTGTGACACATATACGGGCAGAGCGGGTAGCGCTAGCAAGCTCAAAGTGCCAAATTTACACAGGCCACCCAGAATGCATTCCAGCATAGTTATTGAGCATATCTATCTCCTGGTGGACCCCAAAGGTGCGCTCTGCACGTGCAAAAAATTATCCGCGCCGGGCGGTGGGGATGCTTGGACACCCCATGTAGGTTTATGTAAATATCTCGAAAACGGCGTTGTGGAGCGCCGCCGTTTTTAGCACACCCTTTCATGAATCTTTTTGGGGAATATTTGTTTCTGGTCCCTAAAAAGCTGTTTCTGGCATCTAATTGCTGATCAGCCCCAAAATGCTTATTAGACCCTAATATCTGAATCTGGCACCTAATTGCTTCCACACAGCCTTAAGTTGCCAGATCGTCTAGTTGAACTCCGTTTTTGCTGTTTGCTGATTCAGCACCAAAACCAAAACATCCAGCACCTATTTTATTCCACGTTTGCCTACCTAATTCGCGTAATCTTCCTGATTTTATGTATCCTAACAACATGAACGTTGCATTCGGTGATGTCAAGTGCCATTTTCGCCAGTGGAGATAATGATTAATGCCATTTCTAGCCAAAAGAGAATCACTAGCCAGCTATGGTGCAGCATAGCAAGACGCTCCTATACCAGCCCGCTATGTAGAGACTAGAGATTACTGCACCCTCAGCCATTTTAACGTGAAAAGTTTGGATCCGTCACTTCCAGCCAGGCTCTCAAGTCTCAGGTCATAAACTGGAGTAAAGCAAAATGTCAACTCTGAACAGACATGCCACGCAACCGGCCCTCTTTTCAATATTATTAGCTTTCTGCAATCATCGTCTGACTCCATCTCGATCAAACGCAGCATCCGGTTTCTACAGGGGCGTTTGACTGACCGGCCACACAATAACCAAAAACAAAATCAAAGCTTCATGCACACATATGACATAAGTAAGAAACGGATGAAAAAGGGACAACCACGGCACAACTCTGCGCGGCAAACAACGGACAATGTCCCACGCAAGATCCCGCGTTTCTTCAGCGGCCTTGAACGGAATGAAAACATTACATTTCTTTTTTGGAGCTATTTGATGACGTCAAAAAATACAATACCCGTTTTAATGGTCAAAATCGAGACAATTACTCACAAAAATGTTTCCCTTCAAGCATTACAAATAAATACTTTTAAATATTTAAATGACATTGTTTTTTTTTCAAACAAATCAATATTATTTGCTTACTTAAACGTCATATACAATGCTGAGATCACTACGGGGCTGTCTTAGAGTGTAGCTGCACTGGCAACCTTTAGGCTAGACCAAGGGCTAGACTCCAGGGGTCATTATACCAGAACAACATGATTCTACCAGCCAGTAGTTCATTTTTCTACTAGATTGGTGCTACGCTCAGCATTTAGGTGCCAGATTCAGAAAAAGAGTAAGGCGTACCGATGAATAGGTGCCAGAAACAGCTAATTAAGGTCATTTTCCATTATTGATGCTGGTATCCACCAAATAGGTGCTGAGGACCAATTTTGGGGCGAGTCAGCTTTTAGGTGCCAGAAATAGCTTTTCTGGGACGCAATTAAATGGCGTCCAATCTTTTTCACACATGCTGCATAACTTTCAGACCCAGGTCACTCAAGGCTAGGTCACCAGGTTACGTCCAAGTGGCCTTACCTTAGGAAAAGTTATAATGCCTGTCATAGGCATTGTTACAGAGGTTCTTTTATCACACATGTCGCGTGCACATATGTTTTGTGATGATTATCGTATTGAGGTCGGGGAAGACGAGAGAACGAGGGTGAAGAAAATATATAGAAAAATGAGAACGAGGCCATTAAGTTGTTTTAAGAAAGTTAAGCGAAGTTAAGATAAATAAAGCATTAAGTTACAAAGCTAAGCGTAACACAACGCGAGGAAATAACCATTAAGACTATCCGAACATTTGGTGCCAGTGAACACGGATGAAGCAATGCCGGGAAAAAGACAGAGAAGTAAGAAGACCGGAGGTGAAGAAATGAACAATACCAGCAACACTTCTGTAAACCCTGAGGAATCAATGATGGAAGCCAGTGTGCCTCATAGTTTGTATAGGCGAAAGCAAAAGTTAGTGACGCAGATACGTAACGACGAGTGTGAATTACATGCTATGCTCATAGAGGGAAACGCATCAATCTCAGTCATACAAGCACTGATTGCCAAGCTGGGAGAGCTAACGACACAGTTGTTGGACATAGTAGAAACTATGCAAGATGAAGATAACTCAGAAGACGGCTCATCTGTGCGATCAGGACCTCTGTGGAAGAATTATGAAGCTCTAGAGAATGACATCGCTGATTCGGTCTCGCTAGCAAATAAATACATTCGCCAAAAGATATCAGAGAACACAGATCGTTCAGATTCGCACAGCTCCAGTGGTTCAGTGAAAGAAGTTGAGAAAGTAGAAGCGTGCACGATTCCTGGTTTGAAAAAGCCTGAGCTGCCAGTCTTCAGTGGGGATCAGATGCAGTTTAGTGACTGGTCGGAGATGTTTAATGCATTCGTCGACAGCGAGAAAATACCGGCTAAGTTCAAGATGATTTACATGAAAAACTATCTCGCGGGAGAGCCTCTGAGAATTGTAGAAAGGTACAGACCCACAGAAACGGGATATGCAAAGGCGAAAGAAGAGTTAGACAAGAAATACGGTGGAAAAATGTTCAAAATCCGAAACGAGCTTGATTCAATAAGACGCACGCGGCCGATTCAAGTGGATGAAACCAAGCGGCTAGAAGAATTCTCTGACAGAGTGACAAGTTTAGTGACAAACTTAAAGGAAAGTGGATGCGTGTCAGATCTCACAAACACGTCTGCATACTACTTACTTGTTGTAGAGAAGCTCCATCATTTCTACGTGAAGAACTACAACAGATGGCTAAGCACTGAGCACAGAGAAGACAACTTCGAGTCATTCGCCGAGTGGCTGACAGATGAAGCGCTATTCGAGAAAAGAGCAAAGCAAATGACACAAACCACGAGCAGCATGCCAAACACTCGACATCAGCAAAGGAAGACATTCCGAGTGAAGACCCAGAATCAACATCAGCCAGCAGTGCGGCAGTCCTTCAGTCCGCCGTCAGATACAAACTGCATGGTTTGTCAAGCTGATCACGCCTTGGAGAGCTGTGCTGTTTTTCAGAGCTGGACAGTGGGCAAAAGATACGAGTTCTGTAAGCAGACAAGAATCTGTTTTAGATGTCTCGCCGGACAACATCGTGGAATAAGATGCCACCGGTTTCCTGGATGTCAGTTAGAGGGGTGTGGAGGAAGCCACCACACCTTACTGCATGCCAGTCTGCGACAAGATAAGCAACTGGAACAGAGAGGACGGCTGAAAGAGCAGCACCGACAGACGGAGAACACAAGTCAGAACCGTCAGACTACGAGCCATCTACCACAGCAAGGTCAACTAGAACAGAGCGGACAGTTGAGCTGGTCACAATACCGCCAAGAAGGAGCTCACAGCAGTGGATGTCAGCCATCGCGCAACACGCCAAACACCACCAGCAGTAGCAGTAGCGGGAACACACAAAGCTCCGGAATAAGCTACAATACGGCAGCCTCCAGATCACCACCAGGAAAAGGAGCGACCGCATTCCAGACAGTTCCAGTGCGCGTGCACCACAACGGCCGTTCGGTTACCCTCAACGCGCTACTGGACCCATGTTCTGACGCATCATTCATCAGTAAAGCAGCTGCATCCGAGATCGAATTCAATGGAACGAGCCAAAAGTTTGAGCTGGGAACGGTGACCGGCACACAAGACGTCACTATGAAAGCAGGTTCTGTGAAGTTATCCAGCCTGCACAGCAGTTATGAAGCCGCTCTGAACGTGTTCGTCATACCCAGTTTAGACGGAGCATCTGTGGGCATAAACTGGAACGACGCTAAGAAGAAGTGGGCGCATCTGCGACACATCCAATTCCCGGAGATGTCAAGAAGTCGTGGGGTCGATCTGCTGATAGGAATCAGCGCCAATACGATGCCCCTCTTCGTGCCACTGGATACTGTTCTTGGCACGACCGGAGAGCCAGTGGCAGTGCTCACACCGCTCGGTTGGACAGCGTTCGGCTGTATCGAAAGAGCAGCTGAAAACACCAGTGAAGATGTGTCATGCCTGAAAAAACATGTCAAACTTTGCAAAAACCCTGCGAACACATGTGAAGAAAAGAGTGTTTGAAGATGAGGTCCAGATCATGCAGTCAATGACTGACTTGGAACTGATGCAGGTGAAGTCAAGCGAAGAGCATCTTCTCTCACGTGAAGAACAGACTGCAGTTGAGAAGGTTAAGAAGTCTCTGAAGTACACGGGTAGTCGGTACGAAGCAGCAGTGCCATGGCGCAATGAAGAACCGTCACTCGAGAACAACTACGGCATGGCGATGAGTCGACTCGTGAATACAGAACGATCTCTTTTAAGGCGGTACGACGAAGATCTTCCAAAGAAGTACAATGATGTAATTGAACAGTACGTCCACAAAGGATATCTAACAGCAATCACAGACGAGGAGCACGGACAACTCGAAAGTAAAGTGTGGTATCTACCACACTTCCCAGTCGTTAGAAACGACAGATCGACGACGAAGGTCAGAGTCGTTTACGACGCAGCTGCCAAGTGTGGAGACATCAGCCTGAACTCACAACTGCTCCCCGGTCCATCTCTCTACAGTGACCTGACGGAGACACTCGTCGGATTTCGTCGACATCCAGTCGCCTTGATCGGAGACGTATCTGAAATGTTTCTCCAGGTGGAGCTGGCGCCGGAAGACAGACGATATCACAGAATACTCTGGAGAAACATGAGAACAGATGAAAACCCAACAATATATGAAGCAAATCGCTGGATATTCGGAAACGCTGCCGCTCCTTTTGTTGCTCAGTACGTGTTAAGGGAGCACGCTCTAAGACGGGCGGACGAATATCCACTTGGAGCTGAGGCCCTCACCAGCATGTTCTACATGGATGACTGCATTGCCTCCTATGAATCCAGCACAGTAGCCGCGGAGGCAAGAAGACAAGTAGCTAGGGTACTGCAAGAAGCTGGAATGAAGATAAGAAAGTGGATGTCAAACCGTGAAGAGGTGATGAGCACCATTCCTGAAGAAGACCGTGCGAATGAAGCTGAACATATCATTGAAGAAAGGAGTTCAGCCTCCACCAAAACGCTGGGCGTTGTCTGGTCGACAAAAGAAGACCGCTTGTCCGTCGATTCTTCAAGACAACGCTCGACTGAGATTCTCACCAAGAGAAGCTGCTTGAAGGAGATGGCAGCAGTCTTCGACCCTCTCTGCTTGTTCTCACCATTTGTAGTACGATCGAAGATGCTGTTCCAAGACACATGGGCCGCAGGCGTGGACTGGGATGATCCACTAACAGAAGACCTAGAAGGCAAGTGGAAAGAGTGGCTCTCTGAGCTCGGTGACCTCGGCAGTCTTTCAGTCCCAAGATGCCTGCATCCATATGAAGGAACACCAAAGCAAGAAATACACGTCTTTTGCGACGCATCAGAACAGGCTTACGCAGCAGCAATTTACGTAGTGTCTGAGTATGGTGGCGAGCGCTCCTCACATCTAGTTCTTTCACGTGCTAGAGTCACACCACGGGCAAAGCAGCACACCATTCCACGCTTGGAACTGATGGGGGCACTTCTCGGAGTACGTCTTGTGAAGAAAGTTTGTGAAGTCCTCAAGATACCAGTTGATGACGTTCACTTCTGGTCCGACTCCATGGACGTCTTGTGTTGGCTCCGAAATGAAGTTCGCCGCTTCCAAGCATTCGTGGCCCATCGTATCTCTGAGATCAGAGAGATGACCAAGCCTGACCAGTGGCAACACGTACCTGGTGTCGAAAACCCAGCCGACCTGCCAACGAGAGGTCTGACGATAGAGCAGCTGCGCGTCAATGAACTTTGGTGGCATGGGCCGGCCTACCTGTTGAAAGGAAAAGATCAGTGGCCTCTGAAGAAAGAGTTCAACAAAGAAGAGCATGATCAAACGGAGTTCAAGAAACAAGCACCTCAGAAAACAGTGCTGGCAACTTCTGTTCCAGACATGCCAGACGAATTCCGTCTTCGACCAGAGAACTTCTCTACATGGCGCAGACTAGTGCGTGTAACCGCTTGGGTGTGGCGATTCATCCAGGCGGTGAGGTGTAGAGTAGAACCAGCAAGTGAAGAACATGAAGTCCAAGAAGCTCAGAGAGTAGAGCTAGACCCAGACGAACTGCTGAGAGCCGAGAAGTTCTGGATACGTCAAGTACAAGAGGAGGCGTACGGTTCTGAAATCAAAGAACTACGAAGAGAGAGCGAAGTAACAGGGGGAATCTCAAGCAAGAAGTCACGTAAGCAGAGCTCGATCAAACAACTTACCCCTTTCCTGGATGAAGATGGAATTTTGCGAGTCGGAGGCCGGCTTCAGAAGTCTGAGTTGGCGTTTGATTCAAAGCATCCGGCTATCTTACCAAGGAGACATCACATCAGCAAGCTGATCATTCGACAGCACCATGAGGACGCAGACCATGCAATGGGGACGGAGCACACTCTGTCCGAAGTCAGACGTCACATCTGGATACCAGGAGCCCGTCAACTCATCAAGTCAGTGGTGAGAAACTGCATCGTCTGTCAAAAGGGCCGCAAGAAACCGGAAGCACAGCTGATGGCTCCTAAGATCGGCAGTCAAGTTTGTCCATCGTTTCGAGCGTTTGACAAATGCGCAGTAGACTATGCAGGTCCATTCGAAACCAGACAAGGAAGAGGCAAGACACGACAGAAACGATACTTGTGCCTGTTCAGCTGTCTACAAACAAGAGTTGTTCATCTCGAGATGGCCTATGGGCTAGACACGGACAGCTTCATCAGAGCTCTCATGAGATTTGTATCCAGAAGAGGCAAACCGTCTGAGATCACATCCGATAACGGCAGGAACTTTGTCGGAGCCACGAAGGAACTGAAGTGCTTGGTAAGAAGCATTGACTCAAGCAAAGTGCAGGAAGAGCTGTCAAAGCATTGTATCAGGTGGCAATTCACCCCACCAGGAGCTCCCCACTTCAACGGCGCGTGCGAGGCAATGATCAAGTGCGCCAAGCGGGCTCTGAAAAGAACACTCGAGAGGGCCGATCTTACCGATGAGGAGCTTCAAACTGCCTTCTGCCGAGACGAGGCACTGCTGAACACCAGACCAATCACAGTCGTCTCAGCTGACGCCAACGATGAGAAGCCACTGACGCCAGCAGACTTCATCTTGGGGACGGCTAGCATCGAGACCTCACCGGCATCACAGGATGACGCTACAACTCTTCGGCAGCGCTGGAAACGGCTCCAGCAACTATCCATAGAGTTTTGGAAGCGTTGGCTTCGAGAATATGTACCAGCTCTCCAGGCGAAGTCAAAGTGGTTGAAGCCTCAGACCGACTTGAAATCAGGCGATTTGGTCCTGGTGATCGACGCAAATACCCCGAGGAGTCAGTGGCCACTGGGGCGAATCGAGGAAGTGTTACCGGGGAAAGATGGCCACGTGCGTGTGGCTACAGTGAAACTGCACAATAAGGTCGTGACGAGACCAGTCGTGAAGCTGATTCACATCGATGTGCTCCAGTGAAGTAGTAGCCAGTAGTCAAAGTAGTGGAAATGTGAAAGTGATACCTCTATGTAGAATTGGTTGAATTCGTGTCAATTCAAAGTCGAGGGGGGTGTTACAGAGGTTCTTTTATCACACATGTCGCGTGCACATATGTTTTGTGATGATTATCGTATTGAGGTCGGGGAAGACGAGAGAACGAGGGTGAAGAAAATATATAGAAAAATGAGAACGAGGCCATTAAGTTGTTTTAAAAGTTAAGCGAAGTTAAGATAAATAAAGCATTAAGTTACAAAGCTAAGCGTAACACAACGCGAGGAAATAACCATTAAGACTATCCGAACAGGCATTATATATAATGCCTGTCCGTAATGCCTGTATATAATGCCTGTCATGTTACGACGCCATCAGTGGTGGTTGACACCTACTATGGATAAGCTACTTTACTATGGATAATTGATACTTCACTATGGATAAGATACTTTACGTATACCTATATGGTGCTCTTAGTAATCGCCGCCAACGTTTTAGACCGATTGTTCAGTCTGTGTAGCTATGACAGGCATTATAACTTTTCCTAAGGTAAGGCCACTTGGACGTAACCTGGTGACCTAGCCTTGAGTGACCTGGGTCTGAAAGTTATGCAGCATGTGTGAAAAAGATTCATGAAAGGGTGTGCTAAAAACGGCGGCGCTCCACAACGCCGTTTTCGAGATATTTACATAAACCTACATGGGGTGTCCAAGCATCCCCACCGCCCGGCGCGGATAATTTTTTGCACGTGCAGAGCGCACCTTTGGGGTCCACCAGGTGATAGATATGCTCAATAACTATGCTGGAATGCATTCTGGGTGGCCTGTGTAAATTTGGCACTTTGAGCTTGCTAGCGCTACCCGCTCTGCCCGTATATGTGACACAGAGTGCAACATCAAAAGGTTTGCACGTGCACAGCACGTGCACCGTGTACCCCAGCACATCTATTTGCACAGCGCCTTAAAGCGCTCGTCCAGTAGTGTCAGTGTGCCAAATTTGGTGTGCCTAGGACAAGGTTTTCCGGAATCGGAGGATGCATCCTCAAAACATGTTTTTCGCCCCTGGCGCGTGCATTCCGCACCCCCTGCTGCCGAGCATGCCACATGTTAATGATCAAACACCGGGACATGTGACCTGTGAATTTGGCACCTGTGCCCCCCACCGTTTAATTTGGAGCGTCGCTTAAAGGTTTTTGCCCTTCCCGACTTTGTCGGCACGTGGCACGCGCCACGTGACACCGAATGACCTGCGACATGCATCATCCCCTGCCTCAAGGCATTACCCATCGAACGGTACCACCAGCATCTCGATCCGATCATCCGTTTAGACGCAATTCCAATTGTAATGGTTCGATGACCTTTCAGAGCACGGGTTTTTGGCAACGTAAAATGGCGCCTTGTCGGCTTCACTATCTTCCATAGGAGGTCCACTGGGATCGTCAGTCCAGTTTATTTATACGTCCGTGTGTGAGATCTGTCATGAAAATGTCCATTACCGGGGTTACATGAGCGATCCGTTCCAAATACGCACTACGCTAATGCGCATCAGCTCCCCACAAACGGATCTACGGCACCGGTTACATGAGACTAATTCGTTTTATCTACGTCAAACGGATCTTGTTTGGCTCACCCGGGCTGACTCCTCGACGGCCGGTAATTCGCATCACAAACGGAATAGGATTAGCGTACAGTCATGGCGCAGTTGCGGCATTTACCGGGACGACTGAGCTAAATTTTAAATACTAATATCATTTGATAGGCTCAAAAAATTAAAATTAACATGAAATCAAAAAATGAAAACAAAGTTTTCTTGTTTTAAGTCAGTGGGCACTGATTCGCCATGCAGCGACAGCAGGGTGGTCAGAAAAAATTATCTATCAAAATATTTCATTCATTTTATTTCACATGCAAAGACTAAACCAAAATACCAACATTTTTTTTGCTATTTACTACGAGGCAGCCAATAAAAAAAAAAATGCTTAGTATTTTGCATTTTGACGCTTCCAGTCAGCAAAGAATAGTTCTTGTGAAATACGGCCCGAATCGTGTGCCTCAGACGTTTCGGTTACATGAGCTATCCGTTCCAAATACGCACTACGCTAATTCGCATCAGCTCCCCAAGAACGCATTCAGTGCACCGACTACATGAGCAAATTCGTATCAGTGACGTCAAACGGATCTAGTTTGGCTCTCGGCCCGATGCGCATTACAAACGGAATAGCATACAAATGTGGCGCACTTCCGTAGCAATAGAGGTGACTAAATTAAAAATTTATTATCTTATGTCTTTTTTGCATTTCATCTGCTCAAAACATTCTCAATTAACTTAACAAAAAAAAGTTGAACATAAAGTTGTCTTGCTTTGACTCATTGGGCAATTGCCTCTCTTGATTCGTCTGTAGTGCTGTCAGAAAAATGTTTCAACTGAAATTATGTGGATATTTACTATTTGGTTTTCACTATATTTATCGTTGAAAACTTGACAAAATACCGACATATTTTTTTAAATATTATTTCAAAAGAAGAAAATGAAAAAATACCTATTATTTTGCATTTTAATGTTTCTTTTTGCGAAGAAATAGTTCCTGTAATACGTATCTTGGTCCTATTCGCTTCTAAGCCTGTTTCCCAGCGGATTTTGTTCGGACCGCCGATTCGTATTAGCAGGTGGATACATGAGTCGGTAGTACGCTCCTGATTCGCATTAGCGGTGAATCCGATCGTGATACGTATTTGCTTTGCTCATGTAACCGCGGATCGGATCACCGATTCGTACTAGCAGGTGGCTACATGAGTCGGTAATGCGTTCCTAATTCGAATTAGCGGCTAAATACGTATTTACTGTGCTCATGTAACCCCGATACATGACAGCAAGTACATAGGAGAGACGAAGCGTCCTGTGCGTTTGCGTTTCAATGAGCACCTCAGAGATCCCCAAAATCAAACCCAAGACACTCCGATGGGTGATCATTTCAGGGTACACCACCACTCAGAGGATAGAGGCAGCGCGTCTAAAACTTCGTATTCTATATCGTTCAAGGGATCATCCAGACAGGAAGATAACAGAGTCTCCATTAATACAGAAGAAACGACCCCAACTGAACTATAATCAGTCTTCTTGGCCTATTCTCTAGGTCCCCCTGGCGCCGAACTACACTTATCACTCTGCTTCTTATCAATGTATCATATTCTATACAGTGTGGTCCACACGATTCAGTTTTACGAATACAGCGAATACAGCGAATAGCAACGAATAGTAACGAATAGCAACGATTAGCAACGAATAGCAACGAATAACTACGAATTTTACGATAGCGAATTTACTGATTACTGATGTGCAACACTCGTTGTTAATTTGAGATACGAACTCGATCACATGTACAGTCTGTCTTGAAAGTACCGCAGCATGGGCTGCGGCGGCCCGGCGAACTAAAGGTCGGGAGCTCGGTGGTTTGAGAGCCTCAGAGCACGTGACGGCAGTGAGCCAGGAGAGAGTGACCGGGCAGGTCGCGTGGGGTGCCGCTCTCCCTTACTCTTTCCACCCCGCTGCGGCGCCTGTCGCCCGGGGGCACGGGCCGTCTGCGAGCACGAGTGGAGAACTTGACCGGCCCGGCCGATCCCTCGGTGGCCGGATCACCCTTGGAACCGTTTTATTCTCGACGAAAAGACAGACGAAGCCAATCTAAAGGCTGAGCGCGACTACTTGCATTGCTATCAGAACATGACATATATTGAACAAATGAACAATAATTTACGATCATGGAACGGAGCAGAATAAATGTAATAAAACTGAAATAACAATGTGAATAACAACACAGAACAATGTCAACGCAGTAGTTTGTCGAAAATCTCAGATTCACTATGGGTTTAAATCTGATGATCGATTAATCCAGTAACTTAGGATAAAGTAATTTGTTTCGTATTTATTTATGCGAGATAAAAAGTAAAAAAAAAAACTCCCATTCTCACCACCCTTGTTGAGATTGAAACACAATAGTATTTAAACGAAAGCCAATGGAAGTAAGATGGAATGGTAACTAAACCTTTTGCTCATGGAAGCCAAAGCAAATCCTACACTTGGGTGTTTTTGTCTTTCTTTAGTTATGTGCCAAAGATTACTATTCCATCTTATTAGAAGTATAATCATTATCATGCAAAAAAAACACTAGAAGGCAAATGGCTGCTACATAAAAAAACATCACAAAATAACTAACACATTATACCTACTCCTTACTTCCTATACATAAAAGTTATAGGCAAATATTTTCATTTTACGATCGACTGGCCAAGCACTTGTTCGTAGCGCCTACTTCCAGTTAGAGGATTGATAATCGTAGGTATACCAAACACGGAGTATGCGTATTTGTGCGGAAGGTCACTGAGATTATGGGTATGAACAGCTAGCGGCATATTAATATTTCAGTTCCTGAGTGCTCACTGTTCACTGTTCAGCTCAAGATGAGAGTTGAGATCATACAAGGCTGTATGGTGTGAATTTTATTCGTTTAATTTTATTAATATATTTATATATTTAATTTTATTCTATCAAAACTCCTCTCTCTCTCTCTCTCTCTCTCTCTCTCTCTCTCTCTCTCTCTCTCTCTCTCTCTCTCCTCTCTCCCTCTCCCTCTCCCTCTCCCTCTCCCTCTCCCTCTCTCTCTCTCTCTCTCTCTCTCTCTCTCTCTCTCTCTCTCTCTCTCTCTCTCTCTCTCTCTCTCTCTCTCTCTCCATAAGATGCTGAAAATTTTAGCGGACTCCAACAAATGTTGCAGAGTCCAAAATAGCTACCAAAGCAGTCCGGAAGAGTTACGTCAATCCCTGTGCCTGCAAGTGATACGTTTATGCTTATGGCAGTGCACTGGTCCGGAGTCAGAGTCGGAGTCGGAGCCGATCACCAGCCGAAGTCAGATTTGGAGTTGCAGTCGTAACAGCGCCGTCGCGACTCAGAACCCTCATCTTCTTTATATTTTCGGCTTCAAAGTAGCTGGCTAGATTTACTGCTTCACAAAGCAGGCTCTCTGCACACTGCTGCGTGGGGGGGGGGGGGGGGCTGCAACGTCCCTCCACACATACCTGACATTGCATCTTTTTTAAACACTTTGATGGCGGAAAGAATCAGACCCAGATCTTTTAAGGTCGGGTCACTTAGGTTACCTACATTATAGTGTCCTAGCCTCAGGAAAAGTTATGATGCTCGCCGGCACTAAAGAATGCTCGAGAGGTCACCGGTTGACCTGAGATCTTAACCTTCACACTTACAGGAGGAGGTTCCTCACGGCTTTTTCACGAATAACTCGCGTAAAATACGACCGACCGACCGACCACGACAAAACTTTCAATATCCTCGAATTTATCAATGTTATATCTTTCCTGAAAATGACCCTGAACCCAATGGCCTTTGACCCGTAACTTCCTTCTCGACACCATGTCAGGCCAAAATGCCGACTCCGCGCATGTCAGCGCATATCATCTACGCGTTTCCAGGCATTTTGTGATTTAAACATCAGGTCCCAGCAGGTGAAATGATCAGGGCCGACCTGATCATTTCACTTATCCGATCAGGAGCCGAACGGCTGTAAGGCGGGTTCCTACGGACCATTTCCATCAGTAGACGCTATAAAGCAGCCAATACTGTCAATGTGTGTCTCGTAACCACGCACACAACTTTCTGGAAGCCCTAGCTTAATCTGAGCGAAACGACGGAGGCCGCATCCGCTGTCCTCTGGCCGGATTACAAGTGTAACACGTAAATGTCTGGCGAGGCTCGAAAGGGAAGCTTCACTTTCCATTTATCAAAACTTTCATGTCAGGAAGAGAATTACTACGCTTAGCTGGTGTCTCTGTATATCGTATTCATAAAACAGCGCCTTGTCTGCCGCACTGGCAGCACCGAGAGCCCGCTCACTCGCGCCCACCCCTCTCCTCCCTCCCTCCCTCCCCTCCCTTCCCCCAAGGGTCAGGCGATCCAGTGGCCCTCAAACCTGACCGCCCTCCGCTGCGCCGGCCCACCAGCGCCACCCTGCCATGCTGCGGTACTTTCAAGACAGACTGTACACGATACGAATAACCTGAACCGATGTGCAATACTCGTATGTTACGTTTATATTTTTGTATGTCACTCGCGGCCGCCTCTAAGCTAAGTGTTGTGCATTAATGTTGGAGGTACGTAGGTAATAACTAATAGGTATAGGTATCTATAACGTACTACAATGTATTACATACTGTCTGATGCGTATAATGTGTATATCTCGTTTCATTCGGACATCTGCCTGTCTCTAATTGTACAACGGTGTATGTACAGTCACCAGCACTTACTACCCATCACCCCCGGACGGCGGGGGAGCAAGCTACCACCGCCCTTGCGAGACTAGCGCCGCCATGCGCCAAGAAGTGGAAACACCACGTGACTGAGGCCACGTGAGGGCAGGGTCACGTGATGGAGGGGCGGAGCATAGTAGCTTTTGCGCCCGGCACTAACTGAAATGCGGCGCTGTGATTGGGCGCTTTAGCATGAATGAAGCCCCGGCGCCAGAATCAGCCGTTCGCCTTATATGGAAGGTAAGCCTGTGCGTTTCACTGTTCTGTGTTGGTTTGAGAGCCACAGCACCATACGAATTGTGAGCCCCTGTTCCGGAGGATCCCGGATAATACTCTGGTGTTACTCTCGAAAGTAAAACAGCAGAAATAGCGTGTGCCTCCATGCGCGAGGAACTAAAAAAAATTGTGCTGAAATAGAGTGTTTTGGATGTCTAGAAAGAGGAAATACAGAAACTAGAGAAATGTGAAAACAGTTTGTGAATATAAAGTTAAGTTTAATTAAGCTATTAAGAAACAAGAACAAAACGCGAGAACACTATCATCAACATCTGGAGCCGTATTGACCCGGATTCGCCGGTGATTAAGAAATCTTTGAACGCCTTGTGCAAATTTAAAGAGTAAAGTAATGTGAAGTAACGTAGGTAATTGGTGTCTTGAATTGGCTTTGAGTAATGTAAGTATCTGTTAAGCATTAATTAAGTGTACTCTTTGACAAGATGGCAGGGAAGAAGAAAAGGAGAGCTGACAATACAGAAGCTGCCGATCAAGATAACTCGGAAAGTTCAGATAAATCAGATTCAACGATGCCTCTGAAAAGGGACATTAGCAAGACTATGCGTGAATTTCACCGAACACAAAGACGACTCACTTCACTTGTAGAGAGCGGTGAGATCACAACTGGAAACTCAACCGATGCCATCGAATCACTAGAGGATTTGATCGAGCATATGCATGGACTGACGGAATCACTTTGTGAAGAAGTAAGTGATCAAGGCGAAAAGGAAGAACTTTGGCAGGAACTGGAGCAGGTTGAGAAAGAATCGCGAGAAACCATTCGGTTGACCAATAAAGCCATTCGCGAGAAGATTAACCGGCAGCCTGCAAACGCACCAAGTTCAACTGATGCGAGCACGTGCGGAACCCAAGCAAACAAAGGAGTGAGAAGAACACAGATGGACTGGACCACCCATGGTCTAAGAAGTCCTCAACTGCCGGTGTTCTCTGGAGAGGGCTATGAAAATTGGAAGATAACATTCGACGCATTTGTGGGAGACGAGGACATCCCGGAAAAATTCAAGATGATACAGCTCAAAGCCTGTCTCGGCGGTGACCCGCTGAAGCTCGTCAGCCGATACAATCCCACGGCAGCCGGGTATACAAAGGCCAGAAGCGAGCTGGAGCGCAAATACGGCGGAACGGGAAGACGGATCAGACGTCAACTTGAAGAGATCCGAGCGATGAAGCCGGTACGAGCCGGAAACTGCAAAGACTTGGATGATCTTGCTGACTGCGTCCAGAACCTAGTGACCAATTTGGAAGACAGTGGATGTGTGGCGGATCTGACCGAAATGTCAGCATACTACATTTTGGTCAAGGAGAAGCTGCCGGCATCATATTTGAAAACCTACAAGCGGTGGCAACAGGATGGGAACAGGACGTACAGTTTGATTCTGTTCGCTGACTGGCTGGCAGATGAAGCTGTATGTGAGCGGGAGGCGCAGGAGATAAGCTTGGCCGGTCAGCAGAGACCTGAAGGCAGAAGCAAGGCGGAGACCGTACCGAAGAAGCCGAGAAGAGTTTTCAGCACGGAAACCGTCGGACAGCCTGAACGAAGAGCAACGTGTCTGTACTGCAACGAGCCGCACAGTCTGGATAACTGCCCGCACTTCACCCGGTGGACTGTCAGCAGTCGCTACCACTACTGCAAAACTAACAGGATATGTTTCCGCTGCCTGTCTGGCCATCATCTGGGGCGTAACTGCCGGCAGTTCAATGGCTGCTCGGTGAATTCATGTGAAGGCACGCACCACACACTGCTGCACGCTACAGCCAAGCCCGCGACTACTGGCCGTGAGGGAGCCATGGGAGGCCGGTCGGTACCTCACGAAGCTGAAGTAGCTGGTGCAGAATACGTCCCATCCACCCAGACACAGAGAAGTTCCAAGCAGTCGTTTCGCACAAAGAAGTCATCTGGAGACGCTCAATCGAACCCCTATCGAGTGGCGTTTCAGACGGTGCCAGTGAAGCTCTCTGCGAATGGGAGATCAGTCATTGTGAGTGCACTTCTGGACCCGTGTTCTGATGCCAGCTACCTGACGGAGGCCGCTGCGAATGAGCTACAGCTGCAGGGAGAAGATGAAGATGTGGACCTGGAGACGGTGAACGGAAGCTCACAAGTGAGGATGAAGAAAACTCAGGTTCAACTCAGCTCAGTGGATGAAGGCTACAAGGCCAAGCTCAGCGCATTCGTCATCAAAGATCTGTCCAGCGCATCAACAAAAATCGACTGGAACCTGATGAAAGATCGCTGGGATCATATGAAGAAGATCCCGTTCCCGACCGTATCCAGGAAAGGCGGCATTGATATGCTTATCGGCCTGACGGGCGACACCATGTCCCTGTTTCTACCTGAGGAAACCATCCAGGGGCCTCCCGGTGATCCAGTGGCGGTGAAAACCCCACTGGGCTGGACCGCCTTCGGGCCGGTCAGTGGAGCCGAAATGGAAAGCATCAAGACCCTGAGAACCCATATCCGAAGCAAGCTGAAAGTGGAAAATGTGGGACCGATTCCCTTCTTCCATATCATGATAAAGAGAGTACACGTTCAAGCTTTGTTACATAGAAATAGCCGTCACTTTCCCCCACGTGTCGGCACCGTCCACCGACCCGGCGGGTCGGCGGACCGGTCCTTCATTGTGCAACCACCTTGCATATAACGCAGACGCACTGGCGAATCAGAATCAGAACCACAGTTGCAATACAAGTCTCGGCCCGCTCAGTCTTCTCTCCTTCCGCGCCTCCGCGACAATTACCCCGTTTACATGAGTCAGCGAAAATGACGTTTAGAACGGATATTTCCGTTTAGCGAAAAGTGCGCAAGTTTCGACTCATGTAAACTGGTTTGGGCGCGCAAAAATGACGATTACGCGGAACGGAAATATCCGATGAATTAATGGGAAATATCCGTTTAGGACGTCAGGCCTAAACGGATTTTTTGCGCATCTAGCAGAAAATGACATGAATATGCATGTTTTATAGATGAAATTTTTTAGTTTACACATCAAAATACATGTTTATGTTGAATGGTAGGTCTAATGACAATGAAATCCACTTTTTGCCCCTGATTTCGCGCCATTGTGGCAGATTCATGAAGTACCTACATAAGTGTTGAGAGGAACGTCCTATGCTTCAAAACGGAAGCATTCTAGTTGAGGGGTAATTTCCTTATTTCTTAGATTCAACAATCAGGGTTCAATTCCAGGGCAACCAACATAGCCTTCCCAGCCAGTCGCTCCCTATAGCCACTTGGAACAGCATGGTAGTGCCATTTAGTGCTTAGTACACTGGATATGATGCTTGATTTATTTTGCTTTAGTACATGCTCCCAAAAATGTTCTCTACCTAGGTACTGCAAACTTCCTAGCAGTGATTCAGATAACTTATGCTTCAGCGAACAGCCACCAGACGGCAGGGCACGCAGGCTGGTTGAGACAGGAACTTGGCTGCATGCCAAAATATACACAAGACACACAGCCAAATTTACTCAGTGACATTGCCATCTGCCCCCCCCCCCCCCCACCAATATTTAAATGTTCTTAGATAATTGTTCCAAAGAAGTAGATTCTTCAGTGGTGGGAAGGCCTCTGAAAGTTTGGTTAATCTCGGGTGGTGGAAGCAGGTAGGTACCTGGCAAGTTTTGTGGAATTTGTAGAATCATACCTAACCTTACCTACCAACCTAACTTTCAACCTACCATCCTTCAAACACACCTACATGCCTACAACCTATCATACCAAACTACTTCCTACCAATCTACAAGGTCAACCAACCTACCAAACCACATAGGTACCACTCGGACTTCATCTTCACATCTTACCTGGTGTGATTGAGAGTGGATTATTCTATGCATTTTGAAAATTGCACTGATAGTGTCTCAAAGTTTGGTGGTGAGTAGATGTAACTTCTGATATGAATAAAACACATGGAACTGATGGATCCTGTGTTGCACTCGACAGTCAAGCAATGCAATGCACAGCACAGGTCACATCTACTACACAATTCACCTAGTACTGATCTGACCCCTGTCTTTGAAGAACTGAGCAGCTAAAAGCAAAACATGAAAATAAAGTGCTGGAATATTCAAGTGCTTCAAATGTGTTAACCAAAATGTATGCACAATCCCGCACCACCCACTTTCATACCAATGTTTTCTGAAGTGTGGCACCATCCTGCACATCCTTTCATGCATTTTCATTTTGTCAACTTACTGGAGGTCAATCATGATGATCTATGACTATTATGAGCTGTCTTAGCCTTTTTCTGAAACCAAAAAGACTTTCAATATAGATGTGCGCTTCAATGTTGTCCAAGACCTCAATTGTTTTCTTGCTTTCTGACAGTTAATCACGCTTCTTTTACAGCACACAAGTAAAATAATGGCTTGTGCCATGATTATTTCTAATTCTACATACAAAACTTAAAAGAATCAAGTAAATTAAGCCTAAAACAAGCACAAATAATGCTTGATAGGAGCTGCGCCAGACATGTAAAAATGCGCAAAATATCCGTATTTTTCGGATGTGCGTGAAGTTGGCGTCGGATTCGGATTCGTATTCAGCGTCGAGTACCGAATCACTTGAAAACGTCATATCTGGTCAATTCGGGGACGGGGAGCACGAATATGACATTAATTTTGCCCTAGCAGGTATCCCTTATCCCTTAATCGTCCCTTAAACGACGGGGCGCGCCAAAAGTGCCTCAGGGGCTCTTCCGATCACGAAAATAATGGTCCCAGGCGATTCCCCGGGTCGATATCTAGCCGCACCACCACTAACTTCACACGTGCCTCATATCCCTTATCCCTTAATCGTCCCTTAAATGACGGGGCGCGCCAAAAGTGCCTCAGGGGTTCTTCCGATCGCGAAAATAATGGTCCCAGGCAATTCCCCGGGTCGATATCTAGCCGCACCACCACTAACTTCACACGTGCCTCACATCCCTCATCCCTTAATCGTCCCTTAAACGACGGGGCGCGCCAAAAGTGCCTCAGGGGTTCTTCCGATCGCGAAAATAATGGTCCCAGGCGATTCCCCGGGTCGATATCTAGCCGCACCACCACTAACTTCACACGTGCCTCATATCCCTTATCCCTTAATCGTCCCTTAAATGACGGGGCGCGCCAAAAGTGCCTCAGGGGTTCTTCTGATCGCGAAAATAATGGTCCCAGGCGATTCCCCGGGTCGATATCTAGCCGCACCACCACTAACTTCACACGTGCCTCATATCCCTTATCCCTTAATCGTCCCTTAAATGACGGGGCGCGCCAAAAGTGCCTCAGGGGTTCTTCTGATCGCGAAAATAATGGTCCTGGTCCCAGGCGATTCCCCGGGTCGATATCTAGCCGCACCACCACTAACTTCACACGTGCCTCATATCCCTTATCCCTTAATCGTCCCTTAAATGACGGGGCGCGCCAAAAGTGCCTCAGGGGTTCTTCTGATCGCGAAAATAATGGTCCCAGGCGATTCCCCGGGTCGATATCTAGCCGCACCACCACTAACTTCACACGTGCCTCATATCCCTTATCCCTTAATCGTCCCTTAAATGACGGGGCGCGCCAAAAGTGCCTCAGGGGTTCTTCTGATCGCGAAAATAATGGTCCCAGGCGATTCCCCGGGTCGATATCTAGCCGCACCACCACTAACTTCACACGTGCCTCATATCCCTTATCCCTTAATCGTCCCTTAAATGACGGGGCGCGCCAAAAGTAAATGACGGGGCGCGCCAAAAGTGCCTCAGGGGTTCTTCCGATCGCGAAAATAATGGTCCCAGGCGATTCCCCGGGTCGATATCTAGCCGCACCACCACTAACTTCACACGTGCCTCACATCCCTCATCCCTTAATCGTCCCTTAAACGACGGGGCGCGCCAAAAGTGCCTCAGGGGTTCTTCTGATCGCGAAAAGAATGGTCCCAGGCGATTCCCCGGGTCGATATCTAGCCGCACCACCACTAACTTCACACGTGCCTCATATCCCTTATCCCTTAATCGTCCCTTAAATGACGGGGCGCGCCAAAAGTGCCTCAGGGGTTCTTCCGATCGCGAAAAGAATGGTCCCAGGCGATTCCCCGGGTCGATATCTAGCCGCACCACCACTAACTTCACACGTGCCTCATATCCCTTATCCCTTAATCGTCCCTTAAATGACGGGGCGCGCCAAAAGTGCCTCAAGGGTTCTTCCGATCGCGAAAAGAATGGTCCCAGGCGATTCCCCGGGTCGATATCTAGCCGCACCACCACTAACTTCACACGTGCCTCATATCCCTTATCCCTTAATCGTCCCTTAAATGACGGGGCGCGCCAAAAGTGCCTCAGGGGTTCTTCCGATCGCGAAAAGAATGGTCCCAGGCGATTCCCCGGGTCGATATCTAGCCGCACCACCACTAACTTCACACGTGCCTCATATCCCTTATCCCTTAATCGTCCCTTAAATGACGGGGCGCGCCAAAAGTGCCTCAGGGGTTCTTCCGATCGCGAAAAGAATGGTCCCAGGCGATTCCCCGGGTCGATATCTAGCCGCACCACCACTAACTTCACACGTGCCTCATATCCCTTATCCCTTAATCGTCCCTTAAATGACGGGGCGCGCCAAAAGTGCCTCAGGGGCTCTTCCGATCGCGAAAATAATGGTCCCAGGCGATTCCCCGGGTCGATATCTAGCCGCACCACCACTAACTTCACACGTGCCTCATATCCCTTATCCCTTAATCGTCCCTTAAATGACAGGGCGCGCCAAAAGTGCCTCAGGGGTTCTTCCGATCGCGAAAAGAATGGTCCCAGGCGATTCCCCGGGTCGATATCTAGCCGCACCACCACTAACTTCACACGTGCCTCATATCCCTTATCCCTTAATCGTCCCTTAAATGACGGGGCGCGCCAAAAGTGCCTCAGGGGCTCTTCCGATCGCGAAAATAATGGTCCCAGGCGATTCCCCGGGTCGATATCTAGCCGCACCACCACTAACTTCACACGTGCCTCATATCCCTTATCCCTTAATCGTCCCTTAAATGACGGGGCGCGCCAAAAGTGCCTCAGGGGCTCTTCCGATCGCGAAAATAATGGTCCCAGGCGATTCCCCGGGTCGATATCTTGCCGCACCACCACTAACTTCACACGTGCCTCATATCCCTTATCCCTTAATCGTCCTTATCCCTTAATCACGTGTGAAGTTAGTGGTGGTGCGGCTAGATATCGACCCGGGGAATCGCCTGGGACCATTATTTTCGCGATCAGAAGAACCCCTGAGACACTTTTGGCGCGCCCCGTCGTTTAAGGGACGATTAAGGGATGAGGGATGTGAGGCACGTGTGAAGTTAGTGGTGGTGCGGCTAGATATCGACCCGGGGAATTGCCTGGGACCATTATTTTCGCGATCGGAAGAACCCCTGAGGCACTTTTGGCGCGCCCCGTCATTTAAGGGACGATTAAGGGATAAGGGATATGAGGCACGTGTGAAGTTAGTGGTGGTGCGGCAAGATATCGACCCGGGGAATCGCCTGGGACCATTATTTTCGCGATCGGAAGAGCCCCTGAGGCACTTTTGGCGCGCCCCGTCATTTAAGGGACGATTAAGGGATAAGGGATATGAGGCACGTGTGAAGTTAGTGGTGGTGCGGCTAGATATCGACCCGGGGAATCGCCTGGGACCATTCTTTTCGCGATCGGAAGAACCCCTGAGGCACTTTTGGCGCGCCCCGTCGTTTAAGGGACGATTAAGGGATGAGGGATGTGAGGCACGTGTGAAGTTAGTGGTGGTGCGGCTAGATATCGACCCGGGGAATTGCCTGGGACCATTATTTTCGCGATCGGAAGAACCCCTGAGGCACTTTTGGCGCGCCCCGTCATTTAAGGGACGATTAAGGGATAAGGGATATGAGGCACGTGTGAAGTTAGTGGTGGTGCGGCAAGATATCGACCCGGGGAATCGCCTGGGACCATTATTTTCGCGATCGGAAGAGCCCCTGAGGCACTTTTGGCGCGCCCCGTCATTTAAGGGACGATTAAGGGATAAGGGATATGAGGCACGTGTGAAGTTAGTGGTGGTGCGGCTAGATATCGACCCGGGGAATCGCCTGGGACCATTCTTTTCGCGATCGGAAGAACCCCTGAGGCACTTTTGGCGCGCCCCGTCGTTTAAGGGACGATTAAGGGATGAGGGATATGAGGCACGTGTGAAGTTAGTGGTGGTGCGGCTAGATATCGACCCGGGGAATCGCCTGGGACCATTCTTTTCGCGATCAGAAGAACCCCTGAGGCACTTTTGGCGCGCCCCGTCGTTTAAGGGACGATTAAGGGATGAGGGATGTGAGGCACGTGTGAAGTTAGTGGTGGTGCGGCTAGATATCGACCCGGGGAATCGCCTGGGACCATTCTTTTCGCGATCGGAAGAACCCCTGAGGCACTTTTGGCGCGCCCCGTCATTTACTTTTGGCGCGCCCCGTCATTTAAGGGACGATTAAGGGATAAGGGATATGAGGCACGTGTGAAGTTAGTGGTGGTGCGGCTAGATATCGACCCGGGGAATCGCCTGGGACCATTATTTTCGCGATCAGAAGAACCCCTGAGGCACTTTTGGCGCGCCCCGTCATTTAAGGGACGATTAAGGGATAAGGGATATGAGGCACGTGTGAAGTTAGTGGTGGTGCGGCTAGATATCGACCCGGGGAATCGCCTGGGACCATTCTTTTCGCGATCGGAAGAACCCCTGAGGCACTTTTGGCGCGCCCCGTCGTTTAAGGGACGATTAAGGGATGAGGGATATGAGGCACGTGTGAAGTTAGTGGTGGTGCGGCTAGATATCGACCCGGGGAATCGCCTGGGACCATTATTTTCGCGATCAGAAGAACCCCTGAGGCACTTTTGGCGCGCCCCGTCGTTTAAGGGACGATTAAGGGATGAGGGATGTGAGGCACGTGTGAAGTTAGTGGTGGTGCGGCTAGATATCGACCCGGGGAATCGCCTGGGACCATTCTTTTCGCGATCGGAAGAACCCCTGAGGCACTTTTGGCGCGCCCCGTCATTTACTTTTGGCGCGCCCCGTCATTTAAGGGACGATTAAGGGATAAGGGATATGAGGCACGTGTGAAGTTAGTGGTGGTGCGGCTAGATATCGACCCGGGGAATCGCCTGGGACCATTATTTTCGCGATCAGAAGAACCCCTGAGGCACTTTTGGCGCGCCCCGTCATTTAAGGGACGATTAAGGGATAAGGGATATGAGGCACGTGTGAAGTTAGTGGTGGTGCGGCTAGATATCGACCCGGGGAATCGCCTGGGACCATTCTTTTCGCGATCGGAAGAACCCCTGAGGCACTTTTGGCGCGCCCCGTCGTTTAAGGGACGATTAAGGGATGAGGGATATGAGGCACGTGTGAAATTAGTGGTGGTGCGGCTAGATATCGACCCGGGGAATCGCCTGGGACCATTATTTTCGCGATCAGAAGAACCCCTGAGGCACTTTTGGCGCGCCCCGTCGTTTAAGGGACGATTAAGGGATGAGGGATGTGAGGCACGTGTGAAGTTAGTGGTGGTGCGGCTAGATATCGACCCGGGGAATTGCCTGGGACCATTATTTTCGCGATCGGAAGAACCCCTGAGGCACTTTTGGCGCGCCCCGTCATTTAAGGGACGATTAAGGGATAAGGGATATGAGGCACGTGTGAAGTTAGTGGTGGTGCGGCTAGATATCGACCCGGGGAATCGCCTGGGACCATTATTTTCGTGATCGGAAGAGCCCCTGAGGCACTTTTGGCGCGCCCCGTCGTTTAAGGGACGATTAAGGGATGAGGGATGTGAGGCACGTGTGAAGTTAGTGGTGGTGCGGCTAGATATCGACCCGGGGAATCGCCTGGGACCATTCTTTTCGCGATCGGAAGAACCCCTGAGGCACTTTTGGCGCGCCCCGTCATTTACTTTTGGCGCGCCCCTTCATTTAAGGGACGATTAAGGGATAAGGGATATGAGGCACGTGTGAAGTTAGTGGTGGTGCGGCTAGATATCGACCCGGGGAATCGCCTGGGACCATTATTTTCGCGATCAGAAGAACCCCTGAGGCACTTTTGGCGCGCCCCGTCATTTAAGGGACGATTAAGGGATAAGGGATATGAGGCACGTGTGAAGTTAGTGGTGGTGCGGCTAGATATCGACCCGGGGAATCGCCTGGGACCATTCTTTTCGCGATCGGAAGAACCCCTGAGGCACTTTTGGCGCGCCCCGTCGTTTAAGGGACGATTAAGGGATGAGGGATATGAGGCACGTGTGAAGTTAGTGGTGGTGCGGCTAGATATCGACCCGGGGAATCGCCTGGGACCATTATTTTCGCGATCAGAAGAACCCCTGAGGCACTTTTGGCGCGCCCCGTCGTTTAAGGGACGATTAAGGGATGAGGGATGTGAGGCACGTGTGAAGTTAGTGGTGGTGCGGCTAGATATCGACCCGGGGAATCGCCTGGGACCATTCTTTTCGCGATCGGAAGAACCCCTGAGGCACTTTTGGCGCGCCCCGTCATTTACTTTTGGCGCGCCCCGTCATTTAAGGGACGATTAAGGGATGAGGGATATGAGGCACGTGTGAAGTTAGTGGTGGTGCGGCTAGATATCGACCCGGGGAATCGCCTGGGACCATTATTTTCGCGATCAGAAGAACCCCTGAGGCACTTTTGGCGCGCCCCGTCATTTAAGGGACGATTAAGGGATAAGGGATATGAGGCACGTGTGAAGTTAGTGGTGGTGCGGCTAGATATCGACCCGGGGAATCGCCTGGGACCATTCTTTTCGCGATCAGAAGAACCCCTGAGGCACTTTTGGCGCGCCCCGTCATTTAAGGGACGATTAAGGGATAAGGGATATGAGGCACGTGTGAAGTTAGTGGTGGTGCGGCTAGATATCGACCCGGGGAATCGCCTGGGACCATTCTTTTCGCGATCGGAAGAACCCCTGAGGCACTTTTGGCGCGCCCCGTCGTTTAAGGGACGATTAAGGGATGAGGGATATGAGGCACGTGTGAAGTTAGTGGTGGTGCGGCTAGATATCGACCCGGGGAATCGCCTGGGACCATTATTTTCGCGATCAGAAGAACCCCTGAGGCACTTTTGGCGCGCCCCGTCGTTTAAGGGACGATTAAGGGATGAGGGATGTGAGGCACGTGTGAAGTTAGTGGTGGTGCGGCTAGATATCGACCCGGGGAATCGCCTGGGACCATTCTTTTCGCGATCGGAAGAACCCCTGAGGCACTTTTGGCGCGCCCCGTCATTTACTTTTGGCGCGCCCCGTCATTTAAGGGACGATTAAGGGATAAGGGATATGAGGCACGTGTGAAGTTAGTGGTGGTGCGGCTAGATATCGACCCGGGGAATCGCCTGGGACCATTATTTTCGCGATCAGAAGAACCCCTGAGGCACTTTTGGCGCGCCCCGTCATTTAAGGGACGATTAAGGGATAAGGGATATGAGGCACGTGTGAAGTTAGTGGTGGTGCGGCTAGATATCGACCCGGGGAATCGCCTGGGACCATTCTTTTTGCGATCGGAAGAACCCCTGAGGCACTTTTGGCGCGCCCCGTCGTTTAAGGGACGATTAAGGGATGAGGGATATGAGGCACGTGTGAAGTTAGTGGTGGTGCGGCTAGATATCGACCCGGGGAATCGCCTGGGACCATTATTTTCGCGATCAGAAGAACCCCTGAGGCACTTTTGGCGCGCCCCGTCGTTTAAGGGACGATTAAGGGATGAGGGATGTGAGGCACGTGTGAAGTTAGTGGTGGTGCGGCTAGATATCGACCCGGGGAATTGCCTGGGACCATTATTTTCGCGATCGGAAGAACCCCTGAGGCACTTTTGGCGCGCCCCGTCATTTAAGGGACGATTAAGGGATAAGGGATATGAGGCACGTGTGAAGTTAGTGGTGGTGCGGCTAGATATCGACCCGGGGAATCGCCTGGGACCATTATTTTCGTGATCGGAAGAGCCCCTGAGGCACTTTTGGCGCGCCCCGTCGTTTAAGGGACGATTAAGGGATGAGGGATGTGAGGCACGTGTGAAGTTAGTGGTGGTGCGGCTAGATATCGACCCGGGGAATCGCCTGGGACCATTCTTTTCGCGATCGGAAGAACCCCTGAGGCACTTTTGGCGCGCCCCGTCATTTACTTTTGGCGCGCCCCGTCATTTAAGGGACGATTAAGGGATAAGGGATATGAGGCACGTGTGAAGTTAGTGGTGGTGCGGCTAGATATCGACCCGGGGAATCGCCTGGGACCATTATTTTCGCGATCAGAAGAACCCCTGAGGCACTTTTGGCGCGCCCCGTCATTTAAGGGACGATTAAGGGATAAGGGATATGAGGCACGTGTGAAGTTAGTGGTGGTGCGGCTAGATATCGACCCGGGGAATCGCCTGGGACCATTCTTTTCGCGATCGGAAGAACCCCTGAGGCACTTTTGGCGCGCCCCGTCGTTTAAGGGACGATTAAGGGATGAGGGATATGAGGCACGTGTGAAGTTAGTGGTGGTGCGGCTAGATATCGACCCGGGGAATCGCCTGGGACCATTATTTTCGCGATCAGAAGAACCCCTGAGGCACTTTTGGCGCGCCCCGTCGTTTAAGGGACGATTAAGGGATGAGGGATGTGAGGCACGTGTGAAGTTAGTGGTGGTGCGGCTAGATATCGACCCGGGGAATCGCCTGGGACCATTCTTTTCGCGATCGGAAGAACCCCTGAGGCACTTTTGGCGCGCCCCGTCATTTACTTTTGGCGCGCCCCGTCATTTAAGGGACGATTAAGGGATAAGGGATATGAGGCACGTGTGAAGTTAGTGGTGGTGCGGCTAGATATCGACCCGGGGAATCGCCTGGGACCATTATTTTCGCGATCAGAAGAACCCCTGAGGCACTTTTGGCGCGCCCCGTCATTTAAGGGACGATTAAGGGATAAGGGATATGAGGCACGTGTGAAGTTAGTGGTGGTGCGGCTAGATATCGACCCGGGGAATCGCCTGGGACCATTCTTTTCGCGATCGGAAGAACCCCTGAGGCACTTTTGGCGCGCCCCGTCGTTTAAGGGACGATTAAGGGATGAGGGATATGAGGCACGTGTGAAGTTAGTGGTGGTGCGGCTAGATATCGACCCGGGGAATCGCCTGGGACCATTATTTTCGCGATCAGAAGAACCCCTGAGGCACTTTTGGCGCGCCCCGTCGTTTAAGGGACGATTAAGGGATGAGGGATGTGAGGCACGTGTGAAGTTAGTGGTGGTGCGGCTAGATATCGACCCGGGGAATTGCCTGGGACCATTATTTTCGCGATCGGAAGAACCCCTGAGGCACTTTTGGCGCGCCCCGTCATTTAAGGGACGATTAAGGGATAAGGGATATGAGGCACGTGTGAAGTTAGTGGTGGTGCGGCTAGATATCGACCCGGGGAATCGCCTGGGACCATTCTTTTCGCGATCGGAAGAACCCCTGAGGCACTTTTGGCGCGCCCCGTCGTTTAAGGGACGATTAAGGGATGAGGGATATGAGGCACGTGTGAAGTTAGTGGTGGTGCGGCTAGATATCGACCCGGGGAATCGCCTGGGACCATTCTTTTCGCGATCAGAAGAACCCCTGAGGCACTTTTGGCGCGCCCCGTCGTTTAAGGGACGATTAAGGGATGAGGGATGTGAGGCACGTGTGAAGTTAGTGGTGGTGCGGCTAGATATCGACCCGGGGAATCGCCTGGGACCATTCTTTTCGCGATCGGAAGAACCCCTGAGGCACTTTTGGCGCGCCCCGTCATTTACTTTTGGCGCGCCCCGTCATTTAAGGGACGATTAAGGGATAAGGGATATGAGGCACGTGTGAAGTTAGTGGTGGTGCGGCTAGATATCGACCCGGGGAATCGCCTGGGACCATTATTTTCGCGATCAGAAGAACCCCTGAGGCACTTTTGGCGCGCCCCGTCATTTAAGGGACGATTAAGGGATAAGGGATATGAGGCACGTGTGAAGTTAGTGGTGGTGCGGCTAGATATCGACCCGGGGAATCGCCTGGGACCATTCTTTTCGCGATCGGAAGAACCCCTGAGGCACTTTTGGCGCGCCCCGTCGTTTAAGGGACGATTAAGGGATGAGGGATATGAGGCACGTGTGAAGTTAGTGGTGGTGCGGCTAGATATCGACCCGGGGAATCGCCTGGGACCATTATTTTCGCGATCAGAAGAACCCCTGAAGCACTTTTGGCGCGCCCCGTCGTTTAAGGGACGATTAAGGGATGAGGGATGTGAGGCACGTGTGAAGTTAGTGGTGGTGCGGCTAGATATCGACCCGGGGAATCGCCTGGGACCATTCTTTTCGCGATCGGAAGAACCCCTGAGGCACTTTTGGCGCGCCCCGTCATTTACTTTTGGCGCGCCCCGTCATTTAAGGGACGATTAAGGGATAAGGGATATGAGGCACGTGTGAAGTTAGTGGTGGTGCGGCTAGATATCGACCCGGGGAATCGCCTGGGACCATTATTTTCGCGATCAGAAGAACCCCTGAGGCACTTTTGGCGCGCCCCGTCATTTAAGGGACGATTAAGGGATAAGGGATATGAGGCACGTGTGAAGTTAGTGGTGGTGCGGCTAGATATCGACCCGGGGAATCGCCTGGGACCATTATTTTCGCGATCAGAAGAACCCCTGAGGCACTTTTGGCGCGCCCCGTCATTTAAGGGACGATTAAGGGATAAGGGATATGAGGCACGTGTGAAGTTAGTGGTGGTGCGGCTAGATATCGACCCGGGGAATCGCCTGGGACCATTCTTTTCGCGATCGGAAGAACCCCTGAGGCACTTTTGGCGCGCCCCGTCGTTTAAGGGACGATTAAGGGATGAGGGATATGAGGCACGTGTGAAGTTAGTGGTGGTGCGGCTAGATATCGACCCGGGGAATCGCCTGGGACCATTATTTTCGCGATCAGAAGAACCCCTGAGGCACTTTTGGCGCGCCCCGTCGTTTAAGGGACGATTAAGGGATGAGGGATGTGAGGCACGTGTGAAGTTAGTGGTGGTGCGGCTAGATATCGACCCGGGGAATCGCCTGGGACCATTCTTTTCGCGATCGGAAGAACCCCTGAGGCACTTTTGGCGCGCCCCGTCATTTACTTTTGGCGCGCCCCGTCATTTAAGGGACGATTAAGGGATAAGGGATATGAGGCACGTGTGAAGTTAGTGGTGGTGCGGCTAGATATCGACCCGGGGAATCGCCTGGGACCATTATTTTCGCGATCAGAAGAACCCCTGAGGCACTTTTGGCGCGCCCCGTCATTTAAGGGACGATTAAGGGATAAGGGATATGAGGCACGTGTGAAGTTAGTGGTGGTGCGGCTAGATATCGACCCGGGGAATCGCCTGGGACCATTCTTTTCGCGATCGGAAGAACCCCTGAGGCACTTTTGGCGCGCCCCGTCGTTTAAGGGACGATTAAGGGATGAGGGATATGAGGCACGTGTGAAGTTAGTGGTGGTGCGGCTAGATATCGACCCGGGGAATCGCCTGGGACCATTATTTTCGCGATCAGAAGAACCCCTGAGGCACTTTTGGCGCGCCCCGTCGTTTAAGGGACGATTAAGGGATGAGGGATGTGAGGCACGTGTGAAGTTAGTGGTGGTGCGGTTAGATATCGACCCGGGGAATTGCCTGGGACCATTATTTTCGCGATCGGAAGAACCCCTGAGGCACTTTTGGCGCGCCCCGTCATTTAAGGGACGATTAAGGGATAAGGGATATGAGGCACGTGTGAAGTTAGTGGTGGTGCGGCTAGATATCGACCCGGGGAATCGCCTGGGACCATTCTTTTCGCGATCGGAAGAACCCCTGAGGCACTTTTGGCGCGCCCCGTCGTTTAAGGGACGATTAAGGGATGAGGGATATGAGGCACGTGTGAAGTTAGTGGTGGTGCGGCTAGATATCGACCCGGGGAATCGCCTGGGACCATTCTTTTTGCGATCAGAAGAACCCCTGAGGCACTTTTGGCGCGCCCCGTCGTTTAAGGGACGATTAAGGGATGAGGGATGTGAGGCACGTGTGAAGTTAGTGGTGGTGCGGCTAGATATCGACCCGGGGAATCGCCTGGGACCATTCTTTTCGCGATCGGAAGAACCCCTGTAGTTGCCCTCTAGCTATAGCAGCAGTCTAGCGCCGGCAGTCACGCTATAGCAGCGGTTTAGCGTTCGATCGTCGCAACATCTATATTAGTTAAGCGCCGATAGTCACGCTATAGCAGCAGTTTGGCGTTCGATCGTCGCGACATCTATATTGACCGAGTGTGATTACGCGTGGGTATTTACAAGTACTCGAATGTGGCAGGTACTTTAAATACTCGAATACCATTCTGATGAATATTTCCACGGTTTTCTTTGAATGCTATGAACAATATTTTGTACAACGTTTTCCGAAACAAATAATTCTGCGTTTTGTGTTTCACGTTTTCGAATCTAAGAACCTAAAACATTGTGACGTGTCAGCATTTTCGGTATGATAGTGGTGGGCACTGTCGTGTTCCTGCCACGCCCGTTTTGTGCGGCCGACATTCTTGTTCAGGATTGTTTCTGAGGATGGTTTGATTTCCCTGGCGCTAATGAGTGAGTTTAGGAAGTGAAATCTTGCATAACTCTATGTGGATTGAATCAGATAAATGCCCGTTGTTGATGGTGATATGAAACTAGCAGATTTACCGTGATCTCTGTCTGATATCAGCACTTGAACTCTGCGCTGGATTTGTATTTGTTTGCCGCATTTCATGTATGTAGAGCTAAAGGTCCGCGATAAGGCCTAGAAACTAGAAAGTATTTTGAGAATGTTATTTTGTTTAAGGCTGTGAATAGCCAAGCCAAAGGTGTTTCAGGTTTGTCCGTGTTTGAGTACCAAACTGATAACTTTGTTTCTGCAGGAATAATATGAAGAGACTGTTTCGACCGTGTGTCAGAGGGAATCAGCCCCCCCAGTTAGTCCGGCATGAGGTGCACACAGTCAGTAAGTTTAACCGAGTGAACTGGTCGTTTTCAGTCTTATGATAGTATGTGCCTAGTATGTGCTACTTGCAGTCGAAATGTGTCAAGGACGAACGAGTATGGGTCATGTCAAGGTCTAATCGTCAGATCGAGTGTGGCTCAGTTGTTGTGTTAGGGAAGAGCTCACTGCTGCTATATGTGACGATTGTTCTGACGTGTTGCAGAAACGGATCTATAGACAAGATGAATACAAGGTCCTGTGTTTGACTACACCTGTTTTGGGACGGAGACATGCCGGAACTAACAGTTTTGACTGTCTGCTACAAGACTGCTCATCCGACTGCAACTGGAGTGCATCTACCACGAGACTGCTCACCCGACTGCAGTGAGTGCATCTACCACGAGACTGCTCATCCGACTGCAGTGAGTGCACCTGCCACGAGACTACTCAATGAAACGCAGTGAGTGCCATCTAAGAACTGAGAATGCATAAACTGAAGTCCAGTGAGTTGAAGGCTGAGCTGGAGAGGCGGGGTCTTAACACTAAGGGGACTAAAGCTGAACTATGTGAGAGACTAGAAGCTGCAGTTGGGGATGAACTTGTTGATGCTGGTGCTGACCCTGATGCTCGTGATGTGAGAGGTGTACAGCAATCTGATGGTGCTCATGTCGTAGTGGCAGCCAATGTAAACTCAAACATGACTGATAAGGATTCAGGTGTTAAAACCGATGGTTGTCCTGCTGCTGTTGATAGTGGTAGATCTGTCACTGATGTTGATGGTCAGAGTATAGGAGTTGAATTAGGTGTGAGAAGTGATGTTCTTTCGCACGAACAGGTTGTGCATCCCCAGGATAGTGCATCCAATGTATCCAGAGCATCCCGTTCCTCTACCTCCTCGGTCAGGTCTAGGATAGCTAAAGAAGCAGCAAACAGAGCTGAGTTGGAGGTCAAGCTCAAGCGTATGACAGAAAAGCAAAAGCTGAGCAGGGAGTTAGCCAGATTGCAGGAAGAAAAGGAGCTGCTTGAGATAAATGAAGCCCTTGATGTGTCCAAAGCTCGAGAAGTTGCCTTGTCTGAACAAGTGAAAATGATTGAACGCTCTCAACAGGTGCAAGCAGAGGCGAACATCACTCAACCTCAGTCCGGAGTGCACTGTCAGCAACAACAGCAGGTACTGACGACCCAGCCTCCACATGGAGTACTACAGCCGCAGATGCAAGAGCGAAGACAGTTCGTGGAAGCTCAAGGAGCTCCGACTTCGGTGAGCGCTAGAGGACCAGTTCTCGGTCAGGTCGCCAGTCAGGAACCACTCACTTCAGTAGGACAGTCTTTGGTGTTCCAGCACAGGTTTTCAGACGCTATCCCGGATCAGTATGCTGCATGTTCACAGGCATCACAATTAGCAGGTCAACATGTCGTTCAACATGGTGCTATTCCACACTTCCCACCGATAGATGAACAGAGCATCCATCAAACTACCTCGCGTCCAGTGAATCACCAGGTCGGCGAACGAGTCGTCCGCTCGGCCGGCGCACACACAGTTTCACACTCGTCAGGGGAGAGCGCTCAGCGTGCTCTCGCCGGGTTCATGCGTCTTCCATCAGTGGAGATAGCGAGATTTGAAGGTGACGTCACTGAATATCCCCAGTTCATCCGAGCATTTGACTTGAAGATCGCGTCCAAGTTAGACGACCCTGATGAGAAGTTGTACTACTTAGAACAGTACATGGTTCCTGGTACAAAGCCGCACCACATCGTGTCTGCTTGTATGTATCTTCAGGAGGGCTACGACGAAGCCCGACGGTTGCTAGATAGTAGATACGGACGGCCTAGTACTGTATCAGCGGCGTTCATTGCTCGTCTAGAAAATCACAGTCAGATTCGAGCGGATGATGTACAAGGACTTGATTCTTTTGGTATCTTGCTCACCAAGTGCAGGAACGCTCTGAGTAGTTGCGGCACACACGAGACTCTTCGCGACCCCAGGACACTGAGAACAATCGTGGGGAAGCTCCCTGGGCTACTGATCAACAAATGGAGACACAAAGTTGATGACATCGAAGAGATTGGAGGTCGAGAAGCGAACTTTGACGATTTGGTCGCGTTTGTAACAAAGGAAGCGAGAGTTGCGTCTAACCCCACATACGGTAGGGACATGTTTGGCGGGAACCCCATGAGTAGGACACCGGTGACACGAACGAGTCCACGGATGAGCTCTGGTCGAGCAGTGGTAACGGCGACTCATGTCACGCCGCGTCCCGAGGAGAGCCACTGCGTATTTTGTAACCGACGAGGTCATGATGTGTGTGAGTGTGAGAGTCTCTCCGCAGTCACGAGTCAACAGAAGCAAAACTTCGTCCGGGAGAAGGCTCTGTGCTGGAGCTGTCTGAAGCAAGGACATCGAAGTCGCGACTGCAGGCGAAGAGCGTCGTGCAGGACATGTGGAAGGCGACATCCAACCTCACTACACTGGGAACGATCTGAACAGTACGTGCGGCAATATCAGCAACAGAGTGGACAGCACCCGGATCGAGACGACACTCAGCATCAAAGGGAGGAACAACAGCCACGAGAAGGACAACAGGGCCGTCAGCATGACCAATCACATGTTGTCCAACATCAGCATGGACGTGGACATGAGCTGAATCACACCCAGCAGCAGCAACGAGAGGGGCCTACCGACGCCGCCAGAGTAACAACATGTCAAACAGCGGGTGAGTCTGAGGCTAGCAAGCCAGTTCTCCCTGTTGTGCCTGTTGTTGTTCGTGTTGGTACGAGTACGTGTCAAACATACGCTTTTCTCGATAGCGGCTCGACACATTCCTTCATCTCCTCAGCGTTGATCAAAGAGCTCAACATTGACAACATGCCACGCAAACAGCTTTCACTGACGACAGTCGACAGAAGCACGAAGGTGGAAACACATGTAGTAGAGGGAGTAACGGTTTCGGACCTACGTGGGCGGCACGCGCTCCGGCTGCCTCCGCTGTTCGAATTGGAGCGTATCCCGGTGGACCCAGAGGAGTTCCCCAGCCACCAGCTCGATGTCAGTAGGTGGGAACATCTCACAGGAGTAGAATTCGAGCAGGCAGACGCCACATGCGTTGGACTTCTCCTCGGCGCCAACGCGTTTCTCAGCATGGAGCCGCTGCAAGTGATACCCAGTCGCAACGGAAGCCCGTATGCTGTGCGCACGAGGTTCGGCTGGATCCTGAGTGGGGTGACGTCTTCCTCAGCCACAGACAGCGGAACAAAGGTCTACAGAACGTCGGTGAATGACATCGAAGATATGATACAAGGAATGTATGATCGGGAATACGAAGAGAACCTCAACTCAATGAAGAGAGGCCTGTCTGAGGAGGACAAGAAGTGGCTCACGGTGATGGAGGCGTCCAAGAAAGTTGACAGAGGACACTACCAGTTCAGCATTCCGTTGAAGGATGAAGACGTCGTACTGCCGAACAACCGCGTCCTGGCAGAGAGAAGACTGACTAGTCTAGGTCGCCGAATGAAGAACGATGTTGAGTTCGCTGAGCAGTACCGAGATTCTGTGGAAGAAATGATCGACAAGGGATACGCTGAGCCCGTACCAGTAGCAGACATTCATCGTGACGACGGCAGAGTGAACTACTTGGCGCACCATGGAGTGCGCCACGCGTCAAAGAACCGCATCCGCGTCGTCTATGACTGTGCTATGAAGTACGGCGGTGTCAGTCTGAATGACTGCTTACTGCAAGGCCCCGACATGACGAACTCGCTACTCGATGTCCTGATGCGCTTCAGGATGGAACGAGTCGCCTTCATGGCTGACGTGGAAAGTATGTTCAACCAGGTTCGGGTGCCAGAGTCTGAGCGCGATCTCCTCAGATTTCTGTGGTGGAGAGACGGGCGCCCCGACTCTGGTGTGGTAGAGTATCGGATGACTGTCCATATCTTCGGAGCGAAGTCTTCGCCAAGTGTGGCGTGCTACGCCTTGAGAGAGACGGCGACGGACTTCGCAGAAGAGGTATCACCTGAAGCAGTGAAGACTGTAAACAGCAACTTCTACGTCGATGATGTGTTGAAGAGCACTGACGACGCTGACATGGCCATCTCGTTGGCTCACGACCTGAAGACGCTGCTGGAGAAAGGTGGGTTCAGTCTCAAGAAGTTCACCAGCAACAGCTCGGCGTTTATGTCCTCGATCCAGACAGGCGACAGGTCAAAGGTGATGCAGACATGTACAGGAGTCGGTGAAAGTCTACCAGAAGAGCGCGCCCTGGGCGTAGTCTGGGATACAGAGAACGATCTGCTGAGGGTATCTGTCAACGCGACCAGTCTGCGGGCGAAGCCGTTGACCCGCAGAGGCATCCTTTCAGCAGTGAGTTCTATTTACGACCCGCTCGGTCTCGTTTCGCCAACGATAATCTGTGGCAGGAAGATCCTACAAGATCTCTGCAGGACGAGAGAAATCTGGGACAAGGAGATTCCAGCTCAACAGCGCAGCGACTGGATGAAATGGCTATCTCATCTGGATGCTACTCAAGATCTGTGTGTCCCACGGCATCTGAAGCCAGCTGAATTCGGTGGAATGGCGACGCTCCAGATGCATCATTTCAGCGACGCTAGTGAGTGGGCGTATGGTACAGTCACCTATGCTCGCTTCACTGACCAGCAGGGAGATGTCCATGTCGCTTTCGTGAAAGGTACATCACATCTGGCTCCACTGAAGAAAATAACGATTCCTCGTCTGGAGTTGATGGCTGGAGTGACGGCGGTACGTGTTCGGTTGCTGATAGAGGACGCGATGGAGCTCGGTTCGGAGACAGAACATTTCTTCTGGACGGATAGTACTACCGTTCTCGCATACGTGCAGAACACTGCGACTAGATTCCACACGTTTGTCAGCAACAGGTTGGCGATCATCCACGATGGATCAAAGACTGAGAACTGGAGGTTCGTGAGAGGTGAAGAAAACCCGGCCGATGACAGTTCACGAGGTGTTCAGAGTGAGAGGTGGCTTTCTGGACCGGCTTTTCTTCGGCTTCCAGAGGAGCAGTGGCCCATGATGCCTCCAACCAAGGTGAAGATAGCGGAAGAAGACCCTGAAGTGAAGAAGGTGAAGGTCTGTGCAATGAAGGTGTCAGAAGAGAAGATGAAGGATCCAATCGAAGTGCTCATTCGTCATTACAGTAAGAAGCAGGCTCTTCTAAGGGCAGTGGCTTGGCTGCTGAAGGTGAAGAAGAGATTGCAGGAAAGAGCGACAAAATCGCAGGGTCGAGAAACGGAGCGTCCATCTCGACTCCAGCTGATAGATCTCGAAGAAGCAGAGAACTGTGTCGTTAGGTGGGTACAGGAGCAGAGTTTTCCTGATGAGCTGGAGACACTCCGCAATGGGAAGGAAGTGAAGGGAGCTCTCAGTAAGCTGAATCCATTCCTGAGTGATGGGATCCTCCGAGTTGGCGGACGTTTGAAGAATGCTGACGTCACCCTGGACCAGAAGCACCCAATTGTACTCCCGGATTGCTATTTCGCCGAACTAACTGTTCAACAGGTGCATGAGAAGGTCGGACACTCTGGACGTCAACATGTGTTAGCTGAGATACGGAGACGTTTCTGGATCGTGAAAGGGAACTCGATCGTCAGACGAGTGATTGGACGTTGCCTCGGATGCCGCCGACGACATCGCCCACCAGAATCTCAGAAGATGGCGGACCTGCCGAGTGACAGAGTCACAGCGGAAGAACCTGTATTCACTCGAACCGGAGTCGACTATTTCGGACCGTTTTTTGTCCGACAAGGACGGAAGCAGGTGAAGAGGTACGGAGTCGTTTTTACTTGTTTGGCGGTGAGGGCCGTCCACATCGAGGTCGCCGAAAATTTGTCAGGAGATTCATTCCTGTGCGCCTTACGTAGATTCGTCGCACGGAGAGGTCACGTCAAGGTGCTCAGATCAGACAAGGGGACAAATTTTGTTGGTGCCAGTCGCGAGCTTCGAGAGGAGTTGGAGAAACTGCGAAGCAATGAAGATGTGCTGCATCGTACGCTGTTGAATCAAGGAGTAGAATGGAAATTCAACACAGCCGCAGCGTCCCACCACGGAGGTGTCTGGGAACGACAGATACGCTCAATCCGAAGAATCCTGGGATCATTGCTGGACTCGCAGACGTTCACGGAAGAAACTCTGTTGACTCTATTGTGTGAAGTAGAGGCAATATTGAACAGTCGGCCACTCACCCCAGTATCCTTAGATCCGGTTGATCACGAGCCACTCACTCCCAACCATTTGCTGATTGGTACCGGCAGCGTGGTGATGCCGTTCGGGGTAGTAGGCCAGAGTGACTCAGATAGTGTCAAACGTTGGAAGCAGGCGAGGTATCTCGCGAATCTGTTCTGGAAGCGGTGGCGAGCAGAATACTTACCGTTGTTACAGGAACGACCGTATAGGGTGACAAGGAAAATGACTAACCTTGTTGTAGGAGACGCGGTTCTAGTTGTTGATGATGCTGTGCCGCGAGGCCAGTGGCCATTAGGAGTAGTGGAGCGAGTCCGAGTCGGAGCAGACGGATTAGTGCGCTCGGTAGAGATTAAGACCAGAGGCGTCACGCTTCAGCGACCGGTGACTAAGCTGATTAAGCTGTAGGCGAGATCGTGTACTCTGTATGGAAGATGTTCCTGTGCGTCATGTTCGTGTCGTAGACTAAGGTTGAAGCCATGTATTGCGTGGTGGCTTCAAGGGGGCGGGTGTAGTTGCCCTCTAGCTATAGCAGCAGTCTAGCGCCGGCAGTCACGCTATAGCAGCGGTTTAGCGTTCGATCGTCGCAACATCTATATTAGTTAAGCGCCGATAGTCACGCTATAGCAGCAGTTTGGCGTTCGATCGTCGCGACATCTATATTGACCGAGTGTGATTACGCGTGGGTATTTACAAGTACTCGAATGTGGCAGGTACTTTAAATACTCGAATACCATTCTGATGAATATTTCCACGGTTTTCTTTGAATGCTATGAACAATATTTTGTACAACGTTTTCCGAAACAAATAATTCTGCGTTTTGTGTTTCACGTTTTCGAATCTAAGAACCTAAAACATTGTGACGTGTCAGCATTTTCGGTATGATAGTGGTGGGCACTGTCGTGTTCCTGCCACGCCCGTTTTGTGCGGCCGACATTCTTGTTCAGGATTGTTTCTGAGGATGGTTTGATTTCCCTGGCGCTAATGAGTGAGTTTAGGAAGTGAAATCTTGCATAACTCTATGTGGATTGAATCAGATAAATGCCCGTTGTTGATGGTGATATGAAACTAGCAGATTTACCGTGATCTCTGTCTGATATCAGCACTTGAACTCTGCGCTGGATTTGTATTTGTTTGCCGCATTTCATGTATGTAGAGCTAAAGGTCCGCGATAAGGCCTAGAAACTAGAAAGTATTTTGAGAATGTTATTTTGTTTAAGGCTGTGAATAGCCAAGCCAAAGGTGTTTCAGGTTTGTCCGTGTTTGAGTACCAAACTGATAACTTTGTTTCTGCAGGAATAATATGAAGAGACTGTTTCGACCGTGTGTCAGAGGGAATCAGCCCCCCAGTTAGTCCGGCATGAGGTGCACACAGTCAGTAAGTTTAACCGAGTGAACTGGTCGTTTTCAGTCTTATGATAGTATGTGCCTAGTATGTGCTACTTGCAGTCGAAATGTGTCAAGGACGAACGAGTATGGGTCATGTCAAGGTCTAATCGTCAGATCGAGTGTGGCTCAGTTGTTGTGTTAGGGAAGAGCTCACTGCTGCTATATGTGACGATTGTTCTGACGTGTTGCAGAAACGGATCTATAGACAAGATGAATACAAGGTCCTGTGTTTGACTACACCTGTTTTGGGACGGAGACATGCCGGAACTAACAACCCCTGAGGCACTTTTGGCGCGCCCCGTCATTTACTTTTGGCGCGCCCCGTCATTTAAGGGACGATTAAGGGATAAGGGATATGAGGCACGTGTGAAGTTAGTGGTGGTGCGGCTAGATATCGACCCGGGGAATCGCCTGGGACCATTATTTTCGCGATCAGAAGAACCCCTGAGGCACTTTTGGCGCGCCCCGTCATTTAAGGGACGATTAAGGGATAAGGGATATGAGGCACGTGTGAAGTTAGTGGTGGTGCGGCTAGATATCGACCCGGGGAATCGCCTGGGACCATTCTTTTCGCGATCGGAAGAACCCCTGAGGCACTTTTGGCGCGCCCCGTCGTTTAAGGGACGATTAAGGGATGAGGGATATGAGGCACGTGTGAAGTTAGTGGTGGTGCGGCTAGATATCGACCCGGGGAATCGCCTGGGACCATTATTTTCGCGATCAGAAGAACCCCTGAGGCACTTTTGGCGCGCCCCGTCGTTTAAGGGACGATTAAGGGATGAGGGATGTGAGGCACGTGTGAAGTTAGTGGTGGTGCGGCTAGATATCGACCCGGGGAATCGCCTGGGACCATTCTTTTCGCGATCGGAAGAACCCCTGAGGCACTTTTGGCGCGCCCCGTCATTTACTTTTGGCGCGCCCCGTCATTTAAGGGACGATTAAGGGATAAGGGATATGAGGCACGTGTGAAGTTAGTGGTGGTGCGGCTAGATATCGACCCGGGGAATCGCCTGGGACCATTATTTTCGCGATCAGAAGAACCCCTGAGGCACTTTTGGCGCGCCCCGTCATTTAAGGGACGATTAAGGGATAAGGGATATGAGGCACGTGTGAAGTTAGTGGTGGTGCGGCTAGATATCGACCCGGGGAATCGCCTGGGACCATTCTTTTCGCGATCGGAAGAACCCCTGAGGCACTTTTGGCGCGCCCCGTCGTTTAAGGGACGATTAAGGGATGAGGGATATGAGGCACGTGTGAAGTTAGTGGTGGTGCGGCTAGATATCGACCCGGGGAATCGCCTGGGACCATTATTTTCGCGATCAGAAGAACCCCTGAGGCACTTTTGGCGCGCCCCGTCGTTTAAGGGACGATTAAGGGATGAGGGATGTGAGGCACGTGTGAAGTTAGTGGTGGTGCGGCTAGATATCGACCCGGGGAATTGCCTGGGACCATTATTTTCGCGATCGGAAGAACCCCTGAGGCACTTTTGGCGCGCCCCGTCATTTAAGGGACGATTAAGGGATAAGGGATATGAGGCACGTGTGAAGTTAGTGGTGGTGCGGCTAGATATCGACCCGGGGAATCGCCTGGGACCATTATTTTCGTGATCGGAAGAGCCCCTGAGGCACTTTTGGCGCGCCCCGTCGTTTAAGGGACGATTAAGGGATGAGGGATGTGAGGCACGTGTGAAGTTAGTGGTGGTGCGGCTAGATATCGACCCGGGGAATCGCCTGGGACCATTCTTTTCGCGATCGGAAGAACCCCTGAGGCACTTTTGGCGCGCCCCGTCATTTACTTTTGGCGCGCCCCGTCATTTAAGGGACGATTAAGGGATAAGGGATATGAGGCACGTGTGAAGTTAGTGGTGGTGCGGCTAGATATCGACCCGGGGAATCGCCTGGGACCATTATTTTCGCGATCAGAAGAACCCCTGAGGCACTTTTGGCGCGCCCCGTCATTTAAGGGACGATTAAGGGATAAGGGATATGAGGCACGTGTGAAGTTAGTGGTGGTGCGGCTAGATATCGACCCGGGGAATCGCCTGGGACCATTCTTTTCGCGATCGGAAGAACCCCTGAGGCACTTTTGGCGCGCCCCGTCGTTTAAGGGACGATTAAGGGATGAGGGATATGAGGCACGTGTGAAGTTAGTGGTGGTGCGGCTAGATATCGACCCGGGGAATCGCCTGGGACCATTATTTTCGCGATCAGAAGAACCCCTGAGGCACTTTTGGCGCGCCCCGTCGTTTAAGGGACGATTAAGGGATGAGGGATGTGAGGCACGTGTGAAGTTAGTGGTGGTGCGGCTAGATATCGACCCGGGGAATCGCCTGGGACCATTCTTTTCGCGATCGGAAGAACCCCTGAGGCACTTTTGGCGCGCCCCGTCATTTACTTTTGGCGCGCCCCGTCATTTAAGGGACGATTAAGGGATAAGGGATATGAGGCACGTGTGAAGTTAGTGGTGGTGCGGCTAGATATCGACCCGGGGAATCGCCTGGGACCATTATTTTCGCGATCAGAAGAACCCCTGAGGCACTTTTGGCGCGCCCCGTCATTTAAGGGACGATTAAGGGATAAGGGATATGAGGCACGTGTGAAGTTAGTGGTGGTGCGGCTAGATATCGACCCGGGGAATCGCCTGGGACCATTCTTTTCGCGATCGGAAGAACCCCTGAGGCACTTTTGGCGCGCCCCGTCGTTTAAGGGACGATTAAGGGATGAGGGATATGAGGCACGTGTGAAGTTAGTGGTGGTGCGGCTAGATATCGACCCGGGGAATCGCCTGGGACCATTATTTTCGCGATCAGAAGAACCCCTGAGGCACTTTTGGCGCGCCCCGTCGTTTAAGGGACGATTAAGGGATGAGGGATGTGAGGCACGTGTGAAGTTAGTGGTGGTGCGGCTAGATATCGACCCGGGGAATTGCCTGGGACCATTATTTTCGCGATCGGAAGAACCCCTGAGGCACTTTTGGCGCGCCCCGTCATTTAAGGGACGATTAAGGGATAAGGGATATGAGGCACGTGTGAAGTTAGTGGTGGTGCGGCTAGATATCGACCCGGGGAATCGCCTGGGACCATTATTTTCGTGATCGGAAGAGCCCCTGAGGCACTTTTGGCGCGCCCCGTCGTTTAAGGGACGATTAAGGGATAAGGGATACCTGCTAGGGCAAAATTAATGTCATATTCGTGCTCCCCGTCCCCGAATTGACCAGATATGACGTTTTCAAGTGATTCGGTACTCGACGCTGAATACGAATCCGAATCCGACGCCAACTTCACGCACATATTTTTCGGGCTGCCGGCGTAAAGGGAATTATCCGTTCCGGAACGGATTTTTCCGATAAGGCTCATGTAAACGGGGCCACCGAAACGCATTTTTCCGTTCCCTGGCTAATCGGATATTTCCGTTTAGGCTGAATGACTCATGTAAACGGGGTAAATGGTGGCAGCGGCGGTCGAGGGGACTTGTGCCCCTCACCACGGACCCCAGCCTCTACATCTGCACTGAGATCGCAGACTGGTTAGTCCGTGCTCCGTGACAGTGTATCGCCCCTAAGTCGCGTCATCGACTAGAGAGCTGACCATCCTGGACTCGTCATCGTCCAGCAGCACCGTCTCCAGTGAGTAGCTCTGCCCGGCAATACCATCTGCCCTGCGGCACAGTCATCAGCTGCCCTGGACTAATACGGAGCCCGCCGATAGCGCACGGCTCATCAGCCCGCACCATCCTCAACGTCATCGAGTGATGGACACCACCTCGCTGAAGGACTCAAGCTCGGAGGAGAGAAGATAAAACAAAAACTTCAACGCTAAATTCAAGACAAGTTGGCACCGAAATCAAGAGAATTCACCCATTATGAACTTTTGCTGTATTTTCGTCAAAAAGTGACAGTGAAATTGTGCTGTGAAATTTGTTTTAACTTCGATGTGTTTCAAAAACCGTACTGTTTCATTATCCGTTTTCATCAGTGTTCTGTCGTTTGTTGTGCTTCATTGTGGTTGCTCACCCCAAAATTTACGGAGAAATTGCAAGTGCATTTAATTTTTGCCTGCACTTTGCCGTGTCATTTTGACACTAGTAAACGTAAAAAGAGCCTGCTCTCAACGGTATGAACATTCAAATACGTTAATCGTGGTCAATTCACTGAAATTATATTGTATTGATATTCGGCCAGAGATGCCGAGGGCCATGGAGATGCCCAGGGACGGTCCCCGCCAAGAGTGCGGAGGGATCGCCCGGTAGTAGGTGTAATTGTCATGAAACTTACTTATCTGTTCATACCATTTTGTGATACGCTCATATGGAAATTTCTTTCTCCGTCAGCTAAACGTTTCCTCTCTTTGTTATGATCGCTTCGGTTCCCTACGCTTCCCTGGGGGAGGGAAGATAATGTGGGACCGATTCCCTTCTTCCATATCATGATAAAGAGAGTACACGTTCAATCTTTGTTACATAGAAATAGCCGTCACTTTCCCCCACGTGTCGGCACCGTCCACCGACCCGGCGGGTCGGCGGACCGGTCCTTCATTGTGCAACCACCTTGCATATAACGCAGACGCACTGGCGAATCAGAATCAGAACCACAGTTGCAATACAAGTCTCGGCCCGCTCAGTCTTCTCTCCTTCCGCGCCTCCGCGACAAAAATCAGGAAGAGATTAAGGCCATGCGAGAGATGACAGAGCTAGAAGTGATCGGTGTAAGGGAGCAGAAAGAAAAGATTCTGTCAGTTGAAGACAAAGAAGCGATGAAGAAAGTTGAGAAGATGAAGCATGAAGGAGGGCGATATGAAGTGAATGTCCCCTGGCGAAATGATGAGCCCAATCTGTCCGGAAATTTCGGATATGCGCTCAGCAGGCTGAGAAAAACGGAGGAAAATATGAAGAAACATAAAGATGAAGCCATGGAGAAAAAGTACGGTGAGATCTTAGAAGATTACGTGAAGAAAGGCTACTTTCTGAAGATAGCCGCCGGTGATGAAAACTGGACAGCCGCCACCTGTGAAGGGTGGTTCTTGCCTCACTTTCCAGTGATAAGACAAGACAGGGCAACAACAAAGGTCAGACTGGTCTTCGACGCTGCGGCAAAGTACCAGGGAAGGAGCTTGAACGACGAGCTGTACCCAGGTCCTTCAATCTGCAGCGATCTGATCGAGATTCTACTGGGATTCCGGCGTCATCCCATCGCTCTGACGGGTGATGTCGAGGAGATGTTTCTCCAAGTGAAGCTGGCGACCGCAGACAAGAAGTATCACCGCGTCCTATGGCGCGACGGTGAAGCAGAGAGGGCGCCAGATATATACGAAGCCCAGCGATGGATATTTGGAAATGCGGCTGCACCTTTCGCTGCTCAGTATGTCATGAAGGAAAATGCTCAGATACACGCTGCCGAGTTCCCTCTCGCCGCTCAAGCCGTGGAAAGATCATTCTACATGGATGATGCGCTCTGCTCCTTCAAAACTGAAGAGGAAGCCAAAGAAGCAAGAGAGCAGCTCACTGATGTGATGAAGCAGGCAGGCATGCACATACGGAAATGGCGAAGCAGCAGCTCGGATGTAACAGCAAGTATCCCGGAAAAGGAGCGCGCTAAGGAGCCGGAATTCAAGATCGAAGATGGCCCAAATCAGACAAGCAAGACGCTGGGTCTTCTGTGGAATGCTGATGAAGATACTCTTGGAATCTGCGCTACCACTTCCTCAGACGCCGCGCCTGAAAACCGGCCAACAAAAAGACTCTGTCTCAAGAAAATAGCTGCGGTTTTCGACCCGCTGTGTCTGATCTGCCCGCTCACCATCACCGCCAAGATCATCTTTCAAGAGACTTGGGCTCGCGGTCTGGATTGGGACGATCCACTGCCGCCCGACATGGAAGCTGAATGACTGACCTGGCTTGAAGATATTCAGGAGGTGAGCTCATTGACTGTCCCAAGGTGCGTTCATTCATTTTCCAGTGAAAACGCACAACAACTGCATGTATTCTCAGACGCATCGGAGCAGGCGTACGCCGCTGTGATTTACGTCGTCACTGACTGTGAAGATGGGATCGTGTCAAGAATAGCTCTGGCTCGAGCTAGGGTCACACCAAGGTCAAGAAAGGTCACCATACCTCGACTCGAGCTTATGGCTGCGCTGCTTGGCCTGCGGCTCGTGAAGAAGGTCTGCGCTGCGTTTGAGATTCAGCTGACGGACGTGGTGTTCTGGTCGGACTCGCTCAACGTTATCTGCTGGATAAAAAATGACGTCAAGCGCTTCCAACCGTTTGTCGCCCACCGCGTCTCAGAGATCCGGGAGTTCACGAGTCCTGATCAGTGGAGACACATTCCTGGAACGGAAAATCCAGCAGATCTCCCCAGTAGAGGTGTCAAGCTGGAAGACCTGAAGCACATCAGCCTCTGGTGGGAAGGACCTCCATTCCTTCTGGAGTCACCTGAGAACTGGCCAAAACAGAGAGACATCTCTGGACAGGCATGCGACCCCAGTGAGTTCCGCAAAGAAAAAGTAACTACTCACTCAGCGCGGGCGAAGGAGATGGACACAGACTTCCGGCTACAGCCAGCACGCTACTCGAAGTGGATGAAGCTCATCAGAGTGACAGCATGGGTGCTCCGCTTCGTGAAAAGGCTGAAACAAAGAAGAACCAAGGCTGAATCTGAGAACTCGGATAGCTCCTGTGGTTCTCTCTCGAGTGAAGAACTGACTCAAGCCGAGTATTTCTGGTTCCTGAAAGCTCAGGAGTGCTTCGAGGACGAGCGACGTCATCTGCAAGCACAAGAGGAAGACAATGACGTAGTGCACTCAAGGCACGTGTGCAAAGACAGCAAGATCCGTCGCTTGTGTCCAGTGCTGGATAGCAACGGATTAGTGAGAGTTGGCGGCCGTCTACAGCAGAGTGGACTGTCCTTCGACGCCAAACATCCGGTGCTGCTACCGAAGCATCATGAAGTGACGAAGTTGTTCGTGCGATACGTTCATGAAGATGGTGATCACGAGCTGGGAATCGAACACACCGTCTCTGAGCTTCGTCAGAGGGTGTGGATAATCGGCGCCAGAGAGCAAGTGAAAAAATGCATTTGGTCATGCCCAGAATGTGTGAAGAGGCGCCGACTGCCCAGAAGCCAGCTCATGGCTCCAAAACGCACCAGTGAAGTAAAGGGTCCCTATCGGGCTTTCTTGAGATGTGCAGTGGATTTTGCTGGGCCGTTTGAAACCAAGCAAGGCCGATGCAAGTCAAGAACCAAGCGCTACTTGTGCCTCTTTCTGTGTCAGCAGACCAGAGCGGTGCATCTCGAGGTCGCCTTTGGCCTTGACACAGACAGCTTTCTCAGAGCTTTCATGCGATTTGTAGCTCGCAGAGGTGTACCTGCTGAAATGACCTCAGACAATGGGAAGAACTTCATCGGAGTGAGCCGTGAACTACAGAAGCTGGCGAGCAGCCTGGACCAGGGCGACATCACAACGCGGACCGCGCACTTGCGTGTCAAGTGGAACTTCACGCCTCCAGGCGCTCCTCACTTCAACGGAGGCTGTGAAGCGATGGTGAAGAGCGCAAAACGTGCGCTTCGGAAGACGCTGGAATCGGCTCATCTCAGCGATGAAGAGCTACAGACAGCGTTCTGCCGCGCTGAAGCTCTGCTTAACTCGAGACCTTTGACGAGTGTCTCATCTGATCCGAATGACCAGCCGCCCATCTCTCCGGCGTCGCTCATGTTGGGCCAAACCAGGCTCGACTTCATGCCTGATGATGATGGAGATGCAGAAACGACAAGAAGGCGCTGGCGCCGCCTGCTGCAACTGAGCTCGGAGTTCTGGCGACGCTGGATTCGCGAGTACCTCCCAACTCTGCAAGGCAGGCAAAAATGGACTGAGCAATCTGAAAACCTGCGTGAAGGTGAACTGGTGCTGTTGGTGGATCCAAATGCACCCAGAGGACTGTGGCCGCTAGCCAGGGTCACGAAGACGTTCCCAGGACCAGATGGGCTCGTCCGTGTTGTAGAAGTTAAGACGGCAAAAGGTGTATATAAGAGGCCAGTCACGAAGACTGTTCGACTGGAGCTGGATGTCTGAAGAGGATGACTGTAGACGCCATCGATGGGTAACTGTCATGATCCAGGGATGCAGCTGATGTGGTCTGAAGTGATTCTGAATGACCGGAGGTTCATTCAGAGTGGGGGGTGATGTTCCGGAGGATCCCGGATAATACTCTGGTGTTACTCTCGAAAGTAAAACAGCAGAAATAGCGTGTGCCTCCATGCGCGAGGAACTAAAAAAAATTGTGCTGAAATAGAGTGTTTTGGATGTCTAGAAAGAGGAAATACAGAAACTAGAGAAATGTGAAAACAGTTTGTGAATATAAAGTTAAGTTTAATTAAGCTATTAAGAAACTAGAACACAACGCGAGAACACTATCATCAACAGCCCCTTTGAACGGATCACCGCCCGAGGCACTGAGGCGACGGCTGTGCCGGGCAAAGCCTAGCCTGGTGGGAGAGGTGGGCCAGGGAAAGTGCGATCGAGCAGCCACACTGAGACGTGGATTGGTATTATCTAACCAGTAACCGCGACAAACGATGTCAGCAGCCTCTTCTCGTTGACACGAAAAGTTTGACAGACAACGTGGGCAGTGCCCAATCAAAAGCTACTAAACGATTCAGTTAAGAAGGTGGCAAGATAACCAGACCCAATAAAAAGTTTTAATTCGAATTTGATTGACAAATGACATACAAGCCCGCTGTGATGGACCAAAAAAGGAGCTGAACAGTTCATACAACTTCTAAAAAGCTCAACGGTAAAAATTTTTAAAGTCAAATGTTAAAATTCAGCCTGCATGTTTCAACTCGGGTCCGGCGCTGGCAGGAAGCTTATATTGCCAAGCTTGCAATTCCACTATGTTGTAATATAACCAAGAGTTATGTGAGAACAACAACTGAAAGCCTCGAGCCCTGTTTGGGGGAGGGGGGGGGGGGGCGAAACAGCCCCCTCTCCTCTTTAGTCGATATCTCCTAAAGTATAGCGTAGGTCGCCACCCAACTTTCAAGACCCCTCCGGGCATCATTTTACACCTTGTGACCAAATTTTTCCAGAGCTCTTATGAAAGTTTAGTCACAAATGACGTCAGAGTGACGTCATGTTCTGTCATTTTCGACCCAATAAAAGGTTTAGCGGGAGGAGCTGTCACGCTTACAGTTTTGAAGATAACAAAAAATAGGTAATTCAAGATAAATAAGATGTATAATAAACAGCGCTACAAAACTGCCAACTCTGATTTATAAACAAAAATTGATTTCGACCATCAAAACTATGGAAGTATAAACTATAACACCCCGAAAATACCAACAACATTCAAAATTAAAGCTGGAATATATGTTATAGAACTATCTGCTCTAGATATGCCAAACTTAAACTCGACAGGCGACATCTCCATTTTTAGCAAAGTTATGAAAAAAAACACTACTCAAAATGTATTACGTAAAATTTTCAAACTCAATTTTTTTTTTTTGCCGTCACAGAACACACAAAGCAAGCCCAAGACCACCATTGGATTTCCCGTGATGAGCTGCATCGAATAGATACCCCTTTTATGCAAAATATCAACTCTGAAATTTAACCTTTTTTGACCTGACCTTGACCTGACCTCCACCAGAACGTAATCTAAACCGGCCCCAATGGCCGTCTAGCCCACACCATTGAATTTTAAATGTAAAATTGACCATAAAACATGTATCATGCAACCCTAGCAATTAGCATAGTTGGGTTCATATTGTGACCCTTAGTGACCTGACCTCTTTGACCTGACCTGGCATCAGTGACCTCTTTAGGCAATATATGTATTGGGCAACCATGCTCCATCGATGTTTTTCGATAACATACCTTTTATTTGATGTGTTAACTGACTGTAACGCATTCCTTAGACTAAATCGGTGAAAAAATGCAACCTTTGACCTGACTTGTGACGTCATGGGTTGCACCTAGGTCAACGAAACCTGGTAACAAGGTTCGATAGCCCCTGGTGGGGCTATCGAACGTTCTTCGAATTTTCAAAATCGGTCGCTAACTTTCCGAGATCTCAGGTGGAGGACGAAACGGCTGCACCACCCAATCAGGTGGTAGGGTCCGCCAATAGCCCAACGGGGCGCGAATTATTTACTCATTCATACAGTATGATCTATTTTGAGAACACCTTTCTCACGCCATGACATGTGGTCCTCTCGTAATAGATCGAGATGAGGAGAGTGTTTTCACGCCTCCTTATCACGGCTCTAGTGTATTTGAGCTATCAACTGTCAGCGGTTTTCGGACAATGAAGGAAGGCTTTTGGTCGTTTTTAGGTAACTGATCTTGGGTCAGATCATTTCAGTGGCGGATCCAAAGGGAGGGCATGGGGGCCATCCTCCCCCCTTGGGCCTCCCGGGGGCCCATCACGGAGATTTTTTTTAAAATTCATCACGGAGGTCACCGACGGGAGCTTTAACCCAGAGGTCTCCTAAGGGGGCACCATCCAGAAGATCTATCGGAATAGGGTACCGTTTTCGGGGTCTCCCGGAGGCCCATTTCTGTCCTTCTTCTCGTTTTTTTTGTTTAGTTGAGTTTTTTAGTTTTAGGTTAACCCGCGCGGGGCTGGGGTCTCCAGCCGAACGCGCGGGGCTGGGGGGGGGGGGGGAATAATTTTTACCCCCCCTGTTATCTCCCGAACTAACGGTCCGATTTGGAAAATTCAAACGCCAATCGAAAGCTCTCATCACGAACTACTAAAAATATGTACTTAATTTAAAGTTTGAGGTCAAGGTCAAGGTCAGGTCAAGGGTACAAATTGCAAGTTTCTACAGTATCGGCCTTGCACCGTAGTTGCCGAAGAATGGAGTCATGGACTGAGACTGATCGCCCAAAACGTGTTCTTAGGCTACCAAGACAATATTCGTTGCATACAATATCATTCAGAGGTCAAGGTCAAGGTCAGGTCAGGTCAGGTCAGGTCACCAAAAAACAAAATATAGAAAAGGGCATGTGCGACACATGTTTTATGGGTCATTTTACTCATAGAATTCAATAGGCACACTCAATAAGTGATATGGACCACCTCTGGATGAATTTCAGGTCGAGGTCAGGTCAAGGTCAGGTCAAGTGAGGTCAAATTTTGAAGTTGGTTGTTAAGGCCTAAAAAGGTGTCTATCTGATGCAGTTTTTCACGGCGAATCGAATGGTGCTATTTTTGTTTCCGTACGAGGTCTAGAACTTCAAAAAAAGTCATTTTTCAAAAATTTTGTGTGTCGTGACGTCATAAAATTTTGAATAACTCCCACATTTTTGAACCGATTCTTCTAAAATTTGGTATGTAGGTGCACATAGACCACTTCTCTGACATATATTCCGGTTTTTTCGATAGACTCAAAATTTTGGATTTTATAATGATTTTCCCAAAAAAGTCAGTTTTTTGAAAAAATTTAGGCCAAAATCCAAAATTTTCAAAAAACCGAGATAGCCATTTGATAGACAAAGTAAAATTACGTATAACCTTTTTTGTTACGTCTTGATTCCTTTAAAAATGAAGATGTTAGCGGCGTTTGAACTTTTGCCGTTTTTGAGGCGAAAATGACGAACATGACGTCACTAAAACGTCAATTTCTCAAAAATTTTCCGACGGATTTCGCTCAAATTTTCAGGGAACGTGTCAAATTGATGTAAGAAAAGGTACTGAAAGTTTGGCGGCGCTGCGCGCCGCCGTTTTTGAGATATCGCAATAATTCGCGAGGGGGGTAAAATTTACCCCCCCCAGCCCCGCGCGGGTTAATATTGTCCATCTATTTCCATCCAGAGGTCCGCGGGGCACCATCTCGAGTTCTCAGGGGGCACTATCCCGAGTTCTCCGCAGGCACCATCCCAAGGTCGGAGAGGGCACCATCTCGAGGGTCCGGGGCACCATCCCAAGGTCTCCGGCGGCACCATCGCGAGGTCTGGGGGCACCATCCCGAGGTCTCCAGGGGCACCATTCCAAGTCTCCAGGGGCACTTTTCCGAAATCCGAGGTCTGAAGGAGCACTCTCCCCGGGTCTGAGGGGGCACCATCTCGAAGTCTCAGGGGCACCATCCCAAGGTCTTATGGGCACCATCCCGAGGTCTCAGGGGCCGTTTGATTCTCCCCCCCCCCCTAGGTTTTTCGCGAATATCTCAAAAACGACGACGCGTAGTGCCGCTGTTTTAGATACACCCTTTCCGACATCTTTTTCGCACATGCTATGAAAATTTCAGATCCCGGTCATTCAAGGTCAGATCACCATGTAACGCTAAGTGACCTTACCTCAGAAAAAGTTAGAAAGCTCGCTGTAGCTACACCGACTGAGCGATCACTTTGAAACTTTCAGTATTTGCTTAGGGTAACAGTATGTATAAAATGGATGTCTCGTTTTTTTTTAATCTGTGAGTTGTGACCTAAGGTCAGGTCAATTTTGCGACTGCTCCATATAAGTCAATGGGAGAAAATTGAAATGAGCCTCTTTTGGCCGAATGTCGTTCTACACCCTGTCAAACATTGGTTCATATGTAAACATGACACTCTGAATCGGAAAATTGCACCTCTGCCCACTTTGTGTGCCCCTGAGGTCATCTCAGGTCATTAAAGGTCTTCAGCAGTTTTTTTTTTAACTATAACTTTTGATTTGACAGAGACGTGCTAGAGCGGTGAAAACACGGGGGCTAAACCGTTGATCTGAGGTCAAATTTGAGGTCAATCAGAGCGGTGCCCTCTGGAGGCTAAACCGTTGATCTGAGGTCAAATTTGAGGGCATGTTAGCGAAAGAGCGTTAAAAGAGCTATCGAATGCGCTTTTCCACGGCGCTGTAGCTCTATTGGTTCCAGAGTTAGCCGTCGGATGTTTAAAATCGTTGAAATCGACAAAATTTGTCCTTTGATGAGCTCTGGTGACCTGACCTTTGCCCTGATCTTAAAATGACCGAGTGTTTTCCTTCTTCTTTTTGACGCTCTTTCGATTGCCGCTTACCGCGTGTCGCTACGTGGCCCAGGAGCCGAGTTAGACGGAGGGGCGTGAAACGCCCCCCCCCCTCAGCACTCGACGGAAAGTTCATGCCACCAACACGGCGCGGGTGAATTGTTATGTTAGCTAGCTCCTGTTGTAAGCTATGGAGTCGTGGACCTGATTTTGAAGGAATTGGGCCTAACATTTTCATGGCAAACGTAAAAAAATGTTTAATAGGTGATGCAAAAAATATCATCTCTTTTATGAAATATTTGCGAAACCCTCAACATCATCCCCATTAGTGCCGAGCTCCCAACGACGACCATAAAAACGTCCCCATCCCGTCAGCGTGGGTTTATCATAAGGATGCTAAGAGTTAATTTCCAATCCGAAGCTGAAATGATGGAAAGCAAATTTACATTTTACATACGAAACAAGCTGACACAACAATAAATATTTTCTCTCTCGCTCCCTCTCACTGATTTACCCACTACACCAGTGGTCGGCAGGTCCTCCGGGGTCGTGCCCCCTTTTTTGGCGCCATACAGGGCCATTACCCCCACCTACCAGACCCCATTGGTGATACAACCAAGGTTACTGAAATTCCATACTTTTCCGTGACTCTTTGGGTACCATATCTGCGAGAAACCGCAGGCCCCCTCCCCTGCGGTTCTCGCAAATATATCAAAAACGTTGGCACGGAGCGCCACCATTTTGGAACATTTTATCATACATCGTTTCTGCACATGTTATGAATATTTCAGACCAGAGTCACTCGAGGTCAGGTCACCAGATCACGTCAAGTGACCTCGCCTCAGTAAAGACTGCAACGCCTGCTTTAGCTGCATTGAGTGACAGATCTCTTTCAAGCTTTCAGGAATTGATAAAGGCAACAACATGTACAAAATTTGTATCTCGGAGATTTGATGTCGGTGACCAAAGTTCAGTCAATTTCACGCCCTCTCCCATTATCAATGGGAGAGGGCGCAAAGTCAATGGTAGAAAATTGAAAGGCGTCTCTTTTGGACCAGTGTCATTCCTAACACTGTGATACTCTTATTTACCAGTAAACATGACCGCTGAACCGGAAAATTGCACCCGTAACCCCACTGTATGTCCCTGAGGTCATTTCAGGTCATGAATGGTATCTAACAGCTATTCGCTAATAACTTTGATAAAGGCATCCCAGAGCGATGAAAATGCCTTAGATGTGTTCAGCTCGACGATACGGATCGACTGATGTGCAACAAAACCTTCGATGCTTCTCGACGGGAGGATCACGATGCTGATAAAAGTGAGCTCTTGCAAGTTTTGAGTGAAAAGTTATTTAAGAAAACTATCAGCAAGCAACGTACATTTTTAATTTTGGCAGTTTTTGTCTCCTGCAGGCTAAACCACCTTCGGTTGAATCGAGGGCAGGCATCAGAAAAAAAAACGTTAAGAGAGCTATCGAATGCGTTTTTCCGCAGCGCTGTAGCTCTATCCTTTCCTGAGCTATAGGCCAGTTTATCGAAAACTGTCAAAGGTTGACCTGGAAATTGGCGAAATTTTACGTTCGATGACCTCTGGTGACCTGACCTTTGATTTGACCTAAAAGGTGACCATAGTTTTTTCTTCATCATTTCTTACGCTCTTTCGATCGCCGACTACGGCGTTTCGCTAGTGACCCAGGAGCCAAGTTAATAGGGGGTGTTCAACCTCCATCTCCAGCAGGGCGTGGAAATCCAGGAGCCCCAGCGGGGCGCGGGTTAACCTCCATACGTATAGGTGTAGCGGGTATTTTTCGAGAATAGATCACATTAAAAGGGTCGGATCACGAAAAAAACTGTACCATCGAGCCGATCATTTTTATTTGTCCTGAAAATGGCATGACCTTAACCCGTATAACCGTTGATTTGTGAGATCCTTCTTGAGATCATGGCAGGCCACAAAATCTCACTTCAAGAAGTTACAGCAGGACCCGATTAACTCGGCAGTTGTTATTGACCTATGGAAGGTCACCCAATGACCAACGACCTTTAACCCGCGCCCCGCTGGGGGGGGGGGGGCAGAATCTGCCCCCCTCCCGTTTTTCGCCAATAACTTCTAAACGCGTTACGCCAGCGACGTCAAACTTTCAGTACCTTATCATACATCAATTTGACACGTTCCCTGAAAATTTGAGCGAAATCCGTCGGAATTTTTTTTGAGAAATTGACGTTTTAGTGACGTCATGTTCGCCATTTTCGCCTCAAAAACGGCAAAATTTCAAACGCCGCTAACATCTTCATTTTTAAAGGAATCAAGACGTAACAAAAAAGGTTATACGTGATTCTACTTTGTCTATCAAATGGCTATCTCGGTTTTTTGAAAATTTTGGATTTTGGCCAAAATGTTTCCAAAAAACTGACTTTTTTGGGAAAATATTTATAAAATCCAAAATTTTGAGTTTATCGAAAAAACCGGAATATATGTCAAAGAACTGGTCTATGTGCACCTACATACCAATTTTTAGAAGAATCGGTTCAAAAATGTGGGAGTTATTCAAAATTTTATGACGTCACGACACACAAAAATTTTGAAAAATGATTTTTTTGGAAGTTCTAGACCTCGTACGGAAACAAAAATAGCACCATTCGATTCGCCGTGAAAAACTGCATCGGATAGACACCTTTTTGGGCCTTAACAACCAACTTCAAAATTTGACCTCACTTGACCTGACCTTGACCTGACCTCGACCTGAAACTCATCCAGAGGTGGTCCATATCACTTATTGAGTGTGCCTATTGAATTCCATGAGTAAAATGACCCATGAAACATGTGTCGCACATGCCCTTCTCTATATTTTGTTTTTGGTGACCTGACCTGACCTTGACCTTGACCTTTGAATGACATTGTGTGCAACGAATATTGTCTTGGTAGTCTAAGAACACGTTTTGGGCAATCAGTCTCAGTCCATTCTTCGGCAACTACGGTGCAAGGCCGATACTGTAGAAACTTGCATTTTGTACCCTTGACCTGACCTTGACCTGACCTCTGACCTACTTAAGCAAAAAAATTTGGGCTCTTAAGATCCGCCTTGTTCAGAGCTTTCGATTGCCGTTTTCCCCGTCTTTCTACGACCATCGGTTCGGAAGTTAGACAGGGGGGGCAGAATCTGCCCCCCCCCCCCCCAGCAGGGCGCGTATGGCTGAATAGCCCAGCGGGGCGCGGGTTAAATTGGGTAGCAGCGGCTGGTTATCTTCACGGGCAACACGCTCAATTTTTCTGCAAAGCTCCAGCTCAGAGACCGAGATGCTCAGGTCAGGGTGCAATGGACGACTCCTCTCCCTTGCGTTAGTGACTGTGAAAACGCCAATAGCGCTGCAACATGCGCTGCAACAGTACATGACAGTTACTTTCCACGACTGTACGGAATGGTGAGCAGCTACATGAAATTAGCATGCGCCAGCTAATCAGTTCATGCTTTATGCGTTTGACCTCGACTAATCTTTGAATCCTGGGGCACAAAAGTTGCGATGTTTGTCCACATCCATCAAGGGAGCCATTAATTCTAAAAAAGATGAGGCTTTCTCAGAGGCCCTCATTACCCCCCGCCGAAGGGCGCCATTACCCCCAAAGGGGGCATGCCCACCATTTGCCGACCCCTGCACTACACTCTCTCTCATTTACCCTTCCTGGTTTTCCTTCTGTCTCTTTTCTC